>NC_051450.1:5368293-5458431 GCF_001649575.2 Kryptolebias marmoratus | reverse complement strand
ACTATCGAACAAATAAAAAACCCGCAACGTGACGTGAATTTACTTTTTACTTCAACACATTATAAAAATGTAGTGTAGTAGAAAGTACAGATACTTACTGTAAAATGTAGCGAAGTAAAAGTCGAAAGTACCCACGTTTAAAAATACTTAAGTACAGATACATGAAAAACGTACTTAAGTACAGTAACGAAGTACTTGTACGAATGTAACGAAGTACAAGTACTTTGTACTTCGTTACATTCCACCACTGGGTGAAGGTACTCTTTTTTTTTCCATCCAGAGCCTTCCCGCACCGTACTTTGAATTCTTTTCTCTTTTTCCACGAGCCTCCGCTGCTACCACAGCTTCAAACACGCGACCTCACTCAACAACCTCAGGTGCGCCGCTACCAGCACTTAGACTGGCTGTGCCCCCCCAGTGAACCGTCAAAGGTGCCAAAATAAAAACAGCAAACAAACAAACAAAAAACGGAAGCAAAAGAAAAATGTGACCATGTAACAAAACACATTAGAAAAACTAATCACACAGCAACAAAACAGAATCACAAAGACGTTAAGAACACAAAACACAAGAGAAACAACATAAAATCAAATACAGAAAAAAACTCAAAAAACTCCAGTCATGACAGCTAATGCTTTAACTAAATAAGGTAAAGTTGTTGTTATCAAAGTCAGTGCGGATCTTGTGGAGTGGAGGTGTTTTCTTTTATGTTGTTTTTTTAAGGTGAGATAGAAGATAAACTTGTGTCAATAGAATGGCTTTTTATTTTCAAGAACATAAACTTTATGAATAAAAAATTATATTGATCCAGACACCCACTTTTACTGGAATGATAACATAGCTTGTGAATACTATATATATATATATTATATTCAAAAAACCTCATGTTAAACTGAAATCTTTCTGTGATCAGCTTTAATAGCAGGAATCCTTATCAACTTTAAAAAGTGTCTTCAACAGTTTCAAAAACAGCTTACTGTGATTGCGCTCAGGGACATGTCTGAGTGATGATAAACCCCTCCAGCATGGATCTGAGGGCTATGAAATGTAGAAACAACAAGAGAGGAGAGGGCTGGCCTCTTTGTGAAGTCAGGTCTGAATGTGAAGTTGGTAAAATGGTGCCTGGGAGTGATTTAATGGAATTTGCACCTATTAAACTTTTTGTGGTAAAATCTAAAATTTGTTAAATAGTTGTGTTTATAGAACACCAGATTCTTGTATTATTTAGTTTAATAGAAACATTTCTGAGGTATATGAAAAATTTGCCTGGTTTTTCAATTTTAGATTAGAAAAACAAATTATCATTAAGAACAAATAGGCATGTTTGAAAGCTGGTAAGAAGAAATCCTGGCTTGTAAAGAGAACTGGAATTAGAAAATAATGATTGGCAAGAAGTTTATGTTGATGATGTTAATGATTCAAAGTATGCATTTTCAGATCCGATTTTGTTGTTGTATAATAATATTATCCTTCTATTGAACTTAGACAAAAAGTTAAAAACATAAGAAAACTTTGGATAACAAAAGGTTTTGAAAAAGCGTGTAATAAAAATAAATACATTTTATAAGGAATTTATACACAATCAAAGTAAAAAGAAGAAAAGTATGAAAAAAATAAAAAAAAACATCTAACAGCAATTACAAGATTGCAGATAAAAGATTACTATCAACAAGTTTTGCAAAAACATAAAAGTAATCATTTCACAGATATTGTTGTCATAATGTTTCCTAATTTTTGAACCCACATGCAGAGTCAAACAGACAACTGGGAAAAAGTTTAGAGAGTTTATTGCGTAGGTACGGGTTTTCACTTTGACAGGTCCAAGGTGAAAGTGGCTGGCGCGTCTGGATTTCTGCAGCACAGGAAGACTGGTTAGTTGAGTTCTGGTTATGGCGGTAATGTCAGCTGCGGCTGAATAGTCCGTTCTTACTTGAGGGGTAGTGTTCTGAGCAAAGGAAGGAAGGTTCTGGATCACCGGAGTCTGGTTCTTGCCGGGTGGGGAGATGGAGCGAGTGGAGAGGCTGCTGTGGAGGGCGGACAGGTAGGTTCCGGACCCCGTGGAGGAGGCGTGTGGGGACGACTGCCGACCAGGAGATCCGAGGAAGAAGGGTAGCTGGGGAGGAGTCACACACAAAGAATCACTGGGTTTGTCACAACAGAGAAAGCACAAGGAAATCTAGCTTAGGCCTGAAATACCATTACTGGCTAACGCTCTGGCGCTGAAGTGTCGGCAGCTCTCCACTCATATACTCCTCCACAGCTGATGGGATGAGCCACAGGTGTGCTGAGTCCCAGTACCTTGGTCACGCCCCCAGGAAGACTCAGCCTCTGCCCTCCCTCTGGTGGAAAAACCCCAAAAAACCAGCCCAGCTCCAGATCCCAACAATTGTGTTTTTAAAGACAACAGAGTTTGTTCATCTTGTTGCAAACAATGGCCTTCCTGGTCCTGTTGAATCTTTTTTTAATTAAGACGAGAACACTATCATTTAAGAGGGTTATTTATGTTTTAAAAGTTGTCTAATCAGAGCTCATGTTAAATATAGATGTATCTCAGATCTGGGAGCTAAACTATAGAATGGACTTAGTGTTGAGTTGAGAACTAATAAATCAGTATTTGGCCTTTTAAAAAGCTTTAAAAATTTAAGGTAATTATGGACTACATTGGTAAATGATGTTTATTGTGAAGTAATGACAATTATTAGTTTTTAAATGGTAAAAAAAGGTGGGATCAAACAAGCTTACTTCTTCCTACTCCTTTCTGAACATGTTTAGTCTTAACTGTTCTTTTTATTATTTCCCCATATGTTTTGTTGTGATGTTTGAGGAGATCCTACAACTTGGCTCAGGACAGATTGTGTTCAGACTACCAATTTGACACATACCATTTGCTATGTGTCCTGAATTTAAAGCTAAGATCTTTTCATCTTGAGAAATGATGGAGCCGTTTTGGTCAAACTTTGAAAATATGTTCAAATAAAGCCCTATTATACTCATTATCTCCCCTTGACGAATGATAGCTGTTTTGGTGTAGTATGAAGATCAATGGACGGCATGATCAACTTGAAATCAGGATGAAACTTGAGGTCATAGTCAGGGTTTGGCTACAGAAATGTCCTAAATAGGATAGAAAGAAGACTGGAAGGAAAAGAATTGGAACTAGACCAACTACATGTGTTTCTTTGTCTCCTCCAGGAGTGAAGAGAGTGCCGATGAGCCTAACGGCTTTTTTCATAATACAATGTAGTCAGCTGATGTGTGTATGAGTGTGTAAGCTGTTGTCAAGGTAGAAAGTGAGGAGCACGAGGCACACAGGGTTAGCCACAGCATGTCACTGAATGTATCTTATCAGTGAAGAGTGGCGGCAGTGAGAGTGTTAGCTGTTGTTATTATAATGATTGCCTTTGTTAGAAGCACTGTGACATGTTCTTTCTATCTAATAAAAACATCATCATCCTCTGTCTCTAAAGGCTTTCTGGAGGTTTCAGTTTTACCCTTGGCCATGTAAAACATGCACAACAACTCATTTGTTTATCCTTTCATTATGTCAGCATTTACTGCAGTAAGTTTCACCCAAATGGATTGTCTTTTTTTTTTCATTTTAGTATACTCTTACAGGTAGATGTTGATCAAAACATCAATTATAATTAAAAGCCTAGCATTCCTTGAAAAAAATGTGCATTACCTGCCACCTTCTATGCCAGAATTTTAAGCTAGGATCTTCTCATCTTGAGAAATGACGGTGTTATAGCCGTTTTAGTCAAACCTTAAAAAATAATGTTATCTGCAATATCACATGATTTATCAGCCCCCAGAGTATGTGTTGTGAATGACTCTCAGCTACTAATACATCAAATTTTAGTTCATTATCTGTAAAATTGACCATATTGCAGCATTTTTTGTGTTGGCTAAAGTTGATTATCTATGGCAACAACCTTGAATTAGGGTGAGTCCAAAAGTAGAAACTGTAGACGTACATCCAGTGCATCATGAAATATTTTGCTAATATACAGACAGGATTAACTCCAATAGTTATTGACAAAGTTTAAAACTCATTTCGTCCTCAATCAGTTAACACTCAGAGTATGAGTTGAAGATGACTCTTAGCTACTACCACACCAAACTTTAACTCAGTGTCTGTAAAACTGATGTGTTTGATGAGATTAATTATCTGTCGCCATCTTGAATCAGGTTTCATCAATTTTAACTATAATGCTGGTTTTTAACTGTGGAGCATAGTTATGTATTTTAGTTAAGTAATATGAAACTTGAGAAATTGCATTTTTTGCGAAAATGCAGTATGTGCTGCATGACTGCTAAAATTTTCTGAAGCTTAAATTGAGTTATCAAATCAAAACTATGCAGATCTCGACTTAAAAGATACAACCCCTGCCAAAAATTATGGAATCACCAGTCTCTGAGGATATTCCTTCAGTTGTTTAATTTTGTAGAAAAAAAGCACATCGCAGACATGACAAAAAACTAAAGGCATTTCAAATGGCAACTTTCTGGCTTTAAGAAACACTATAAGAAATCAAGAAAAATAGTTGTGGTAGCCAATAACAGTAAGATTTTTAGAACAAACACAGGGAATAAATTATGGAATCACTCAATTCTGAGGAAAAAATTATGTAATCATGAAAAACAAACAAACAAAATAACACTCCAACACATCACTAGTACTTTGTTGCACCACCTCTGTCTTTTATAACTGCTTGCAGTCTCTGAGGCATTGACTTAATGAGTGACAAACAGTAATCTGGCTCCAGCTTTCTCTGATTGCTGTTGCCAGATCAGCTTTGCAGCCTTGTCATGGACAATTTTTTTTTTTTACTTCCACCACAGATTTTCAATTGGATTAAGATCTGGACTGTTTGCAGGCCATGACATTGACCTTATGTGTCTTTCATCAAGGAATGTTTTCACAGTTTTTGCTCTATGGCAAGATGCACTATCATCTTGAAAAATGATTTCATCATCCCCAAACATCCTTTCGATAGATGGGATAAGAAAAGTGTCCAAAATGTCAATGTAAACTTGTGCATTTATTAAACATGTAATGACAGCCATCTCCCCAGTGCCTTTACCTGACATGCAGCCCCATATCATCAATGACTGTGGAAATTTGCATGTTGTCTTCAGACAGTCATCTGCATAAATCTCATTGGAACGGCACCAAACTAAAGTTCCAGCATCATCACCTTGCCCAATGTAGATTTGAGATTCATAACTGAATATGACTTTCATCCAGTCATCCACAGTCCTCAATTGCCTTTCCTTAGCCCATTGTAACCTTGTTTTTTTCTGTTTAGGTGTTAGTGATGGCTTTCTTTTGTCTTTTCTGTATGTAAATTCCATTTCCTTTAGGCAGTTTCTTACAGTTCAGTCACAGACGTTGACTCCAGTTTCCTCCCATTTGTTCCTCATTTGTTTTGTTGTACATTTTCTGTTTTCAAGGCATATTGCTTTAAGTTTTCTGTCTAGACGCTTTGATGTCTTCCTTGGTCTAACAGTATGCTTGCCTTTACCCACCTTCCCATGTTGTTTGTACTTGGTCCAGATTTTAGACACAGCTGACTGTGAACAACCAACATCTTGTGCAACACTGTGTGATGATTTACCCTCTTTAAGGAGTTTGATAATCCTCTCCTTTTTTTCAATTGACATCTTTGGTGTTTGAGCCATGATTCATGTCAGTCCACTTGTTGCAACAGCTCTCCAAGGTGTGATCACTCCTTTTTATCTGCATACTAACGAGCAGAATTAATCTGATGAAGGTGTTAGTGTTTGTAATGAAAATTTGCAGGGGGATTCCATAATTTTTTTCCTTAGAGTTAAGTGATCCCATAATTTATTCCCTGTGTTTGTTCTAAAAATCTAACTGTTACTGGCTACCACAATTATTTTTCTTGATTTCTTTTAGTGTTTCTTAAAGCCAGAAAGTCGCTATTTGAAATGCCTTTAGTTTTTTGTCATGTCTGTAATCAGCTTTTTTTCTCCAATATAAACAACTGAAGGAACATCCTCAGAGACTGGTGATTCCATAATTTTTGCCAGGGGTTGTATACATAAACAGAACTCTCGCTAAATGCCAGAAGTGTCACGGGGAGTGGTTGGTTCGAGCCCAAATGCAAGCAGACAGAGGAACTCGAAGAGAAACTAATTAATTAACGGCAGGCTGACAGGGGCAGCACCTAAAACTAAATAACAAAAACTTGAAATAGACTACAGGAAATACAAAAGGTGTGCCACGAGGTAACCCAGACAGCACATAGGAGTGAAAATGAACCAGGCAGTATGTGTGGAAAATGACCAGGTTTTAAAGACTGAGGGTAACGAGTAAGTGGAAACAGGTGACTGATTACTAACATAGGACAGGTGTGGGTGGTGAGGCAGGCTGACAGAACTACTGAGGGAGAGTGAGAGATAGCACAAGGATCACAGGGTTTAGAACAATAAAAGAGAACATATGAAAAACTGGAGAAATAAACTAAACTCACAAAACAAAAGAAACATAAAACAATACACACAATACAAAAACAAACCCAAGACCTCCAAATACTGACAAGAAGTAGCAAAATGCTAACTAAAGTAGTAAAACACTAGCTAAAATCTAAAAGTGGCAAAAAACTGGCTAAAAGCTAAATGTAGCAAAAGGTAACTAAAACAAGCAAAAAGCTAGCTAGAAGTTAAACATAGCTAAAAGTGGCAAAAATGTAGACTAAAATAGCTGAAAAGTTACTAAAAACTAAAAGTAGCAAAAGGATAATTAAAATCTAAAAAAAGCAAAGGACTAGCTAAAACTAGCAGAATGGTAGCTAAAAGCCAAAAATAACACCAGTCTAATTAAAAGCTAAAAGTAGCAAAGTTAAGACAACAATAGAGCAAGTACACTGAAACACATTACAAAGAAAACAATGTTTATGAAGAAACTGAAGAATTCTCAATGTATTTTTGTCTGTAAAACATTTGCAAATTAAGTTAAATATTCTGAAAAGTATAAAAGTTCTAAAAATCAAAAAAGGTTTGCCACCCATCTCCTAAAAGAGCTTTATGGTTTCATATATGAATGGTTAAAATAGCAAACTTTTTGCAGAAATAGTTAGACAACTAAAAGAAACATACGAAAAAATAAAAGAGTAAAACAATAATGGTCCTATTTATTTTGACTGATCAATAATTTACAGTTACAGTGAAAGAAAAGCGTTTGTTTACAGGGGTGGTGTAATTTTTCAATGGGGCGGGACATGACATGTCTACCAGCCAATCAGCGTGTGTCCTTGAGAGAACAGGCGCTGTAGAGGCGGGATTTTAGCTTCTGTCAGCCAATCGGGGCTCTCACTCTCTGTTCTCGGAGAAGTTAGCAGTCGGGTACCAGTCTGGTCCGTATCCACGATGGGTGTAATACCATGCCTTCTTATCGTCCTCCTTTTCGGGACAAGAATACAGCAAAATGCAGGTAAGTGTCCTTTCATTGTAAACCGTGAAGTTTTGTTTTAAGGCGTGTTTCTCGGAGCTTCCACTCTTGGGTCTATTGGAAAGGCTTTTTGTTGAAGAAAAAGGAAACAAATGTGTGTGTTTCTAAGATGGCGCAGGGTCTGCGGTCAGCTCTCGTCTGTCTGAGGAATGTTTATTGTTGTCTAGCTTAGAAAAAGCAGAAATCAAGTCGGAGCTTTAAAAAGCTGTAGTCCGGACGTGAGTTCAGGACGGTTTTGGTCGGGTTGGTGTTTATTTTGGTGATAAAAGTAAGGCTGGGCTTCGGTTCGTCTCCGAGGCAGCAAAGATAGTTTTGCTAACACAAAGTTGGCAGCTTTTCTCCGCTAAATGATCGCATCTTTCTTCTAAAACACGAGTTAATTTAGTTTTGTCGGTGAGGATTTGTGCCCGATGAAATTCCAGCTTTCGATCCGAAACTTCTCGTTCGTGCAGCTGGCTGTGGCTGCTTTATTTTCGATTTAGCTCTCTAACTCTTTGACAGCATTTGTGTTCAGAAACGTCGCACATCGCGGATGGTTTTAATGACTCAGTTCACTCAAAGTGCAGGTTTCAGGACCGAGCTTTGCATTTATGTGGAGACGACTGAGGCTTGTTCGGTGTCAGGGAGCCTAAAGATTAAATGTCCCGTCCTGTCCACAGGATCAGCTGTATTTACGCTTTAACATAATTTCCCACACAGCAGCATAAAATGAAGCGGAGAACTGCAGCTGCACATTTTATTTCCATTTTCCGTCAATGCTGCCCCGGTGCACGTGACGAACGGCATCCTCACATTTCCAGACAGCAGATTTATTAGTTTTATTTTATTTTCGTGGTATCGATTAGCAGACTTCCTTTGTGTGGCATTCCTTTGTGTGTAGATGGAGAAGGGAGGGGAACCTCAAGAGTGAAGGAGAGGGTTTTTTAAAAAACAGCATGCATAAAATTCTCATTAGGATCCCCCTCATCCCAAATAAAAGCATCCTCATCAGCTGCTGCAGATGAAGCCTGGACCTTATATTGATATGCTGGCTGTGGGACACAGAAGAAGGGTGGGAATTCCGCTTTCTTTGTCCAGCAACAGGATTGTCATGGTGATGGTGGTGGGGGGGGATTCAGCTGTGCTCGCAGCTGAATCATTTCCATCTGAAAAGAATCCATTATCGTAGATAGTTTTACTCACAGCCCACAACTGCAGTAATATATGATGAAAGCACAGTTAGGATTTGATCTGCTGACACCTCTACATGTCACGTTTGTGTTCAGCACCACGCCCCAGCAGCTCACACACTCCCCCAGCAGCTCACACACTCCCCCAGCAGCTCACACACTCGCCTCAGCAGCTCACACACTCCCTCAGCAGCTCACACACTCGCCTCAGCAGCTCACACACTCCCCCAGCAGCTCACACACTCGCCTCAGCAGCTCACACACTCGCCTCAGCAGCTCACACACTCCCCCAGCAGCTCACACACTCGCCTCAGCAGCTCACACACTCGCCTCAGCAGCTCACACACTCGCCTCAGCAGCATCAGTGATGCTTCCTGTGCTTTATGCACTGCACTATTTAGACAACTGAAAAAGAAAACGACTACAAATTCATTGATGATAAAAAATTTATGTTTTATATAGGGGCGCAATGGAACGGCTGCTGTACAGGATTGAATGAAACTTTCAGAAAGTAATCACTACAACTAATTAACTTTTGGTGTCAAACCAATTTAAGGTGGCTGCCACAGCCAGCTGACCTTAGAAAACACAAAGTGTTTACAGATATTTTGCTAAATTTTGACATGGTTGTAGCTGAGAGTCGTCACTACGCTCTGAGAGCTAACTGATCACGCAATATCTTGTTTGAAACTTTGCCATTAACTATTGGAGTCAACGCTGTCTGTCTGTTAGCAAAATATCTCACAAACCACTGGATTGATTTTAACAAACCATTCAGAAAATCATCATTGGATATAGATCTAAAATGAGCCTGGTATAAATAGCTAAGCTCTCCTTAACTTTTACAACAAAGATTTGAAAGATAAGAGAATCACTGTCAAACAAAGTATAAACTAATTGCTTCACATTTGGGTGAAGGCTAGAACAACATCAGCATCAAACTGTTACTAAAACCCAAATGGGCTCATTTTTTTACAGCCCAAACATAGCATAAGATTTCCTTCATGTTTATGGGGTTGAGGGTTGACCTCCTTGAACTGCTGCTCATTTGGACTAATTCTGTTCAGCCCAAAGACCAAAACCTTCAGCCAATGAGAATAGAGAGCCTTTCCTGATGGGCTCAACCCAGCCCTACTCAGGTCAACTCAGTGTTGGTTCAGAGGCTTTACATTGGGAGATCCTACCTGTTTGCAGCTTGGTTCTTAGGACCGACGCGGTCAAACCGCAGCGATAATTTCACGTCAGCAGGCTGCAGGCCATTGATTGATGAGGGAGCCATGTCGCTAGATGAGTCATGGCAGTGACTGCTTTAGAACCAACATTTTCTACAGCCAAACTGACTTGCTTTTGTCCATTTTTTTGTAACGTAAGCCTCGTAACCTTCTGTGGCTCACTTTTAACGTGTGACTAACCATAGACCGATCACCGGGCATACCATTGCCATTTTTTGGTAACACTAATGCTCGGTGTTCCAAAAAATGACTATATAGGAGAGTCGAACAGCCCACCCACATTGAGGCAGCATTCAGTAGTATGGAAAATAACAGGTAATGCGCAGAATTGAATTAGTGCGAAGTGGGTCATGCTACGCTTGACAATTGAAAAACGGCTTTTGTAAACATGTTGTCTTCTGTACTTGTTTGTAGACCATAATCTATGGGGTGGACAGTGGATGGAGCAATTGCAACATTAACATAAACACAGTGGATTTTTTACTTTCTCATCCGTATTTTGTCAGTGTTTTTTGAGTGAAGAAGCTGAGGACACAGCAAATCATTTTCAAACGGACAAACGGACATGGGTAGCTTTTGTTTTACTAGGTTTAATCCAGTGATCTGTAGAGAAGAACTGAAAGATGAACTAATGGAGATGCACAGCAGCAGGGTGGAGTTTGTGGATTTAATGTCTGCAATGGTGCCTTAGAGGGTTTTTACTGAGATTGGGCTTCCATTTTTTTTAATCTTATTGGGGTTTTTTGTTTAGCTGAGATGTTTACTGAGCTGGACTTCATCCAGAAATCACCTGACTTCTCAGAAACAGGATCTCAGAAAAGTCATTGGTGTGTTTAAATCAGCTATGCACTTCTCAAAATGAATCATGTGTTTTGTTGAGCTTCTCAGTGTCTGTTTATTACAATAGTTATGAACCTGTTTTGATTTGATTGTGTCAAGAAGTTTGGTGCAGTGTGTCACAAGCCAGTTGTAATAGTTTCAGCTGACACGTTTAACACAAGTTGTTTAAAAGCTTGCCTATTATATCTCAGATGAGACACTTATATTGTTGAATTGTAGTCAATAGGACATACATGTTAGCCCACCCAATATCACCACCAGCCATCACTGTTTACAAATGATTAACTTTTGGAGTCAGACACATTCAAGATGGCTGATAAGTGAACTTATCTCTGACCTGTACATTATCCAAGATAGTTTTGCTTAAAACATTCAAGAAGGTCGCCACAGTTAATTAACATCATCTAACACAAAAAATGGCTGTCACTCAGTCAGTTTAACAGATATTGAGATACATTTTGATGTCATACTAACTAAATCATTCAGAGCCCATAGTCTGAGTGTGATATGAAAGTTGTGCATGAAGTTTTTTTTTTTTAGTGTTTGACCAAAACTACTACTACTACAACTCCATCATTGTTCAACATAAGATGAGAACTCTGGCATGAGAGGCTGCAGGCAGTAGGTATTCCTTTGAGGGGTAAAGGCCATTAATTACATCTACATTACTCAAAACATGAAGAATTTTTCAAGTTTCTCTCTGGGGAAAAATAAACCAGCTCGTGAAAGATTTGAAATGAAAGTTGCAGTCGTAAGTGGTGTGGCTGTTCTCACCATCAGCTGGCTGTTATATAACCACAGTGTTCCTATGGTGGTGTAATGCAAACAAACAGAAATGTGGTTCTTATAGCTGCTCTGTAGGGGAGCTTTGTGTTCTAACCCTCAGAGAGCTGTTAAGGTAGTCTCTCACTGGGCTGCAGACTCAAACTTGACTGAAAGTACACAAATTTTTCACTGCAGTCTCACTCAATTCTGATTGTTTATATGTGTGTATGTATGGGTGTGTGTGTGTGTGTATATATATATATGACTCAGCGAAAACTCTCTATGTAATATTCCTCAGCCATGTAGCCAGTGTTCATCTCCTCCTCTTTCTTATTGGTAAATATAAAGCTTTTTTTTCTGATGGTCTGACAGGTCAGCATTTATTTCTGCTCACTAAGCTTTACTTTTGCTGTGTGAAATTGCGTTCACAGTGGCTGCTCAAGATATCTTGCCTTTAATCAGCTGTGACTCACACTTCTGTCAGACTGATTGAGAAACAGCTACGAGACGATGAACACGAGTGATTACAGAAGTGATAGTCACGAGACTTCCCTCTTATTTCATATGGAAATGAAGCACATCTGTATGAGGCAATTTATACTGTGTAACATGATTTTTTTGTTCTGGCAAGTGTTATTTCCCCATCTCCTTTTATTGCAAAACAATAAAAAGCCCCATTGTTACTTTTAAATGTCCATTTTGTGACTTAAAGGAAAATTTGTCTGAAGATTTGGTCTTTTTTTTTGTATTGTTTAAGCCTATTTGCCATGTTTTGAAAACTAAATTTTTAAGACTACAACTTTGGCAAAGTTCCTTAACTTACTTAAAATTCAATAGTAAGAGGTGTTATGTTGAAAAAAGGCAAATTTGTAAACTCATTGTTCACAAAGGTGAAATTATGGTATCACAATAGTTTTTTACATTTTGTTTTGTTACAACTACAACTGTGAAGTTATAGTTTTAGCTCAGGAACAAGACAAAAGTGAAATTTTGTTACCTGAGAAAGGTCATTAGAGGATAGAAAAATCAATTCAGACCTTTTCAGAGAAAATAGTCACAAAATAAACACCTGAGATTTGAAATAATTTGTGATTGGTCAAACTATCGAGAAAGCTTAGATTTAAGTTGGATATTTATTCTTTAATGAAGCCTTCTCTCATTAACTGCTAGCTTAACTCTCCCATGACTTTCTAAACTCGTGTTTAAAAAAAAATCTTTAAACATTTCTTCACAAATTCTGACTTCTGCAGTCTGATCGATCAAATATAATGTATTAAAACAAGTCCAAAACAACTGTGCTCTGACACAAAGCCCAGAGCTGTTAATAAGAATCACATGTGACCACTCCGCAGCCGAAGGTAACTTTTACCATTGTTGTTTG
Source organism: Kryptolebias marmoratus (assembly GCF_001649575.2). NCBI lineage: Eukaryota > Metazoa > Chordata > Actinopteri > Cyprinodontiformes > Rivulidae > Kryptolebias > Kryptolebias marmoratus. The sequence continues at coordinate 5,445,570 of NC_051450.1, read as the reverse complement.
GTATAAAACTGAAAAAAAAAGTAAAGATTTGACAGCCTAACACTGTTCACATTTTTACCTGTGACAGTACACTTCAGGTATAAAAGGTTTTTGTATACCCAGTTCGAGTGTATGGAGACACTCTTATCATGAGACAAGATAAGATACTGGGTTCAAATGAGATTTTAGCAATATTTTTTATAAAAAAAAAAAGGGGTCTACCACAAACTCAAATGACTCATTTCCTCTGTCTGGTTCAAAACCGACAAATCTCTGCGTGGTCGTCATTATATTTGTTCTGTTAAATGTTAAATGAATGCACAACAGACTCTTCCTCTCAGCACATAGCTGCAGAGGCTGCTGGAGAGTGAGGGAAGCTTCCTCCACAAGATTTGAGGGGCAGTGTGGTCCTAGGGCCTGACATGTTTGTTTAACCTGCTGCCACACAAAAGGATTTCAAGTGGTTGGGACATCTTCAGTGATCATTTTATCAGGGGTCACTTCATGAAATGGGGTCACCATTACACACAGTCAAAATCATTGATCAGTATAAACATCCCATCCCTATGAACATGGGGAAAAAAACAAAATGATTGCCTCTATAAACATTGATTGAATAACTGATAAAACCTGGATGGCTTAATTATCTTTGATTTTTACTTTTTTGAGATTATTTTCTGAAAAGGGGGCACCAAACTCCATCAAATTTGTGACACACAACACCTACAGCATTATTTTGACATAAATAAACAAATCACTTCAACTTATTAGTCTGAATTTACTTCACATTTCATAGGCACATATTAAAATTAATTTCCCCCGTAGACCTTAATCTTAATCACTTGGTGCAGCAGAGAGCATGTCAAAAATGAGGTGTCAAATGTAACACCGTAGTGTACCAGTCGGTTGCGTTTAAAACCCATGTTCCTAAACTGCTAATTTATTCGATAAATAAAACTCTTGTTGTGTCACTTGAAAGCACCACTCTTGGGAACTTTATATCCACGGGGAGATCAAATTTAGTTGAACAATAAAATGACAGACATCAGTTATTTCCTTCATGTTAGTTTCGTATCCCAATTCAACCAGTTAGCACAAAAGTTGCGTTAAAAACCTTGATTACACTTTCAGTGTCCCTGTTACATTTCCAACTAGAGAACTTCAGAAGCCCATCCAAAAAAACCTGTGGAACATAACTTAACTCCATAGTTGATTTTATGTATTCCCCATGGATCATAGATTCATATCTTACAGTGTCATTCACTGTGCTAAGAAATTAAAAAATTCACCCTCATGTCATATATTGGTGACCCCCTTTCATGAAATGACCCTCAGACAACATTATGAAATCATTCTTTCTGTTGGTTTGCAAGACGTTTTAACCTTAGGCTCTTGTACCACCAAGATCCGGTGGCATCCTAATAGCCAACGTTTTCTTAAAAGATCTGTAAAATTGGACATTTTCACTAAAAGATTGTGTCTTGTAGTTATGTTTAAAATAGAGGAGCTTTTCTGTGATGTCTTTAGCTATCCTGTTGTCTTTAGAAGTTCAGAAGAGTGCGAAGCAGACATCTCCACTGCTCTCCACAGAAGTTCACAGACAAACAAGCCATTTTTTTCAGCACTAAATGTCTCCAGTTGAAGTACATATGCCTCTTTCACACGGCCCCTAATTCAGAAGTCCGGCTCTACTCCGCTCTACTCGGCTCGGCTCTATAAAGAATGCATCGCGTGCACACCGGCCAGCTTGGTCGGTAGCAGAGGAACGCCTCCTCGTGTTGCAGGGGGCGGGGCCACGGCGTGGGGGGTGCACTACCAAAACTTAGTGCAAGTTGTGTAAACAACGAAAGCACTATGGACAACGTTGGCCCTGTGTTGTTGCTGTTTTTTAAACTTATGGGGATTCTCCTGAGACTTCAGGAAGAGAGGCGCAGTGGAAGAAATGCTCTGGATGCCACAATTGTTGCGCGGAGTAGGACAGCTGTTATTCGCCAGAGATTTCAGGCTTTACAGGCCTTCAGCTGGGGGACAGACGGCATAAACGTTGCAGGGTAAGCTAACGCTGTTGTTTATATTCCTACCTTCGCTCTTTATGCTTGCATCTGGTCACACCCACGACCAATGAGTGAACAAGAGCTAAGCTTGCGCCGCCCACGAAGCAGGGCTGGCCCGGCTGGCCCGACTCTGAAGCAGGTACCGAAAATTCAGGGACCGAGTGCAAAAAAATGCAGATGTAAACGCTCGCAAAGCGAACCGAGTAGAGTGGAGCCGGGACCGTTAGGGTATGTGTGAAAGGGGCAATACAGACCTAACAGACCACCCAGACTCATACAGTCGCTTCTTCAAATCTGATTCTTCAATAACATATTGGATTAATGTAACCTCTGTCGTATTCTTCTTTCCTTGTCGTAAATTAACACAAAAACGCATGCACAAGTTGTCGCATACCACACCACATTAGAAGGATTTCTTATCTTATCTTGCTCCAGGGCTCCTACTGGTAATAACTCCTGAAACCTTTTGAGATACTGTTTGCTGCCATGCTGTCTTTTTTTAAATAAGTTTGGACTATTCAAAAGGGCAAATAGATAAAACATTACGAGTAAACCACGTTCTATCAGCTGATGGGTGAATTTCAGTGTGTATAAGGTTCAAAACCGAACAGTTTGTCCTCATTTTCACTGTTAGATACTGATCCAGAATAACGCAGGCCTCATGTGCTCCAGTGTTTGGGACTCTGATATAAGCTGTTTTCATTCTTTCAGGAGGAAATGGTTCGGTTGATGACACACACACACAATTAGAAATGGTTTATTGCTCAAGTTCTGCTCCAACAACAATCAGAAGGCAGTACGTCTTAGAAAGGCCATGGTCACTGGGTTTTTCATCAAGGCCTCAGTGGACGTTCTGCTTTCTGTTCTGATCCTGTAAAAAAATCACATATGAAGCCTTCAGTTGATATCTTCCTTGGACTTTTATCTGCTGTGTTTTCTTTTACTCCTCTGTTTTTGCCGGGGGCCGTTTCTGCATGCATTTTGTGTTTTTTATCAAATGTTTGTGTAGTTGTGTAAGTGTGTGTGTGTGTCTGTCCTCTCAGTGGAGGAATGCCAGGCATGCGGGTGACCCCGGACACCCGTTGTCCAGGTGCAAGGAACCACAACTAATTTGAGAGATTTTAGTCACTGGATTCAAAGGCTCAAATGCAATAAAGACACCCCCCTCACACACACACACACACACACACACACACACACACACACACACACACACACACACACCACCACCCTTCTCTTCAAGAGGCAATAGTTATTGGTTGTCAGATGGGAGTTGTAATACAAAAAAGTTTCAAATTCAGATTTTTTTCTTTTTTATATTAGATCACCATGGTAACACGAAGACTGTCAGTGCACCACATTCAAGTGTTGATCAAATGTTGGGATTTTAACTGTGAAATTTAACCACAATGTTTTATTAAGGCATATACTTTTATTTAGGCAGATCATTTAACCCATTGAACATTTAATCTATTAATATTGTTACCAATTTGACCATTTGAGAATGGATTTCAAATGCACACCAGCAATTAAACTGGATTTTAACTGTATGTTGCTGAGAAGCCCATTGAACAGTTTATATTGTGTTTGGTTTATTAGTTTGTATATCAGATAATATTAAATAAAACGTTCATTTGATTGGATTATTGAGGTGACTGGAACATTATGGGACAGAGACAGAGTAAAAAACAGATTAACCAGATAAAGTTAAAGGGTTCACATCTCTTTGTCTCGACCTAACAGCAGCAGGTTTTCACTTTCTGATAGATTTTCTGCAACACTCTTCTGTCTGACTATGATAACAATGTTTTTCAGTAGTTTTTTTGTTTTCTTCACTTTCTTCACAAATTAAGTTTTAGGGTAAGTGAGGTTGTCCTTTTTTGCAACTTTATCTGTTTGATTTATTTATTTATTTATTTTAGCAGAAAAGGCATCAGTTAACTTGTGAAACGCCCTTATTAATGTGAATATATACAGATACTAAAAAATAACTCTGAGTTGACAAAGGAACATATTGGTCTTCTGGCAAGACCATTGCACCAAGTTTCAGTTCAGACGTCTGAGTCCAGGCTGTGAGTCACCAGCACACCGTCCCTCACACCAAACCTCCGAGCTTAGTCCGTTGTCAAATCTTGTCGAGTCCTTGGAGCAGGACACCAGGACCTCATTCTTTAGGATGAGGGCAGTCAGAGACACGTGGCTTTGTTCGCCAGTGGTTTTTGGATTCTGTCTACACCTGGCTGGTACCTAGCCTTCACCTCATCTTCACTGAGATGGAATAAGCTCCCTGAACTTAACAACTGCAGAATTGGGTACTGTTGTTGGTAAGAGACCTAGCTCCAACTAATATGAGCTTTTTAATGCTGCATCACCTTCAAATAAAACTTTTATTTTGAAGGGCTTCTTCATTACCTGTGCTTTTGGCTTTTATGATTGAATGTTGGTGGGTCAAGCTGGATGAGTAGCTATTGTTTTTAAGAAATACAGGCTATTGTTGAGCATGAGACAACTTTTTTTTTGCTGATTTTAGTGAGAATTTATTTGCTTTCTACAGGAACCACTCAATGAGAGAAACTAACAACAAGGTTCATTTTGCTGGTGTCATGTCAACAAATGTAACGTGATTTGCTGAATGAACCTTATAGCAGAGGGATGTAAACAAATGTCTGAACAAACAAAGGTTCACGTGAGGAGACATTAAAATCTTTTCTGTTTCATGTCAGACTGTCTGTATTCTCTTGTATAGATGTCTGAGTGCATAACATTGACCTGTGTAGTTATTTTAGTTGTAGGAGCACCACTTCCTGAAATGGAATTACACATTGGTTTTATAGTTAGTCATTTTGATGTGTAGGACGGCTCGTATTACTGTTTCTTCTCTGTTGGTTGTAGCTTGTTCACTCCTGTTTGTTCTCAGGTTGAAGTCACTGATCAGTGCAGATGAAAATGACAGCAGATGTTTTGTCACATTAGTAAAGCCAAGGCAGGCTGGGTTTGTTTTGATGCAGAGGGCAGAGTATGAACCAACATGTTCCCCAGCACTAGTGGTGCTTTTAGTAAAACTAAACAAACTCATGAAGCTGCCAGTTCAGGAGTTTCTGAGTTTAGGAGTGACGGCGGTGTGGCAGAGCAACCTGTAATAACTGTTTTGGTGATGTTGGACAAAAAGGTTGTGCAGTGGATCACTCAACTAGACCATTCCAGCCGGTTTAGTCTGAACTGAGTCATCTGCCTTAAACAACATCCCTTCTTTAGATCTGCCCACTCCCACTTCTTCATTTATCCCCTCTGAACTTCACAGGCTGCTCTGTGCTATGGTTTCATTTAGAAATTAAATCAATATATGGCTGACACTTCAGCACCATTTTATAAATGATCTCTGTTCATACCAACAAGCCCCAAAATGCTTATTGTTTTACCGTTCATGTATAGGTGCAGGCAGAATGCTGAACTACGTCGGAGCCAACCTGTAAGGTCACTAACAAATATTACAATAGGTGATCACTTTATCAAATAATTAATTAGTTATGAATATTATTGTGGATATACACTACATGAGTTGTTCATAACCTTTATTTCTAAAAGCTAATAATGGTTCCTGTGAATCACGATGGTCACTAAGCAGTATGCAGTCACATAAAATAAACAAACCATTAAATCAATGATTTGTTGAATTTCTGTCATGGAGTTAAGTACTTAAATAATTTCTGCTCTACGCTACAGTACATTGGCACAACTTGGATCATTTTGAGTTGATATTTACATGTTAACATTAAAATGTCAGATTAAACTACAGGAAATTTACGACCAGACTGGTCAGAATTCATAGAGATGAAAAGTGGTTTTCAAATTTTCCAATTTTAGCCAAAATGGTCAAATTCTAAGAAATCATGCAAATATCACAGCTGTCCCCTCACTGGCACCTGGTAATGAATGCCAAGGTGGTTCTTAAGTGTTTTTCCAGTGAATTTGCTTTTTGTATTTGACACAACACCTAGTTCCCACCAAAAGAAAAAAAAAGAAACAATAAACGAAACTCAAAGCACCCCTATCATCTTTTTCTGCCATATTTTCTGTTGAAAGAAAAGTAGAAAGTGAAAACTGTAGTTGTGGGTGAGCTTAGCTTTACTGTCAGATTATGTGCCATCCAGCCCATGTTGATCCATTGGAGTAATGAAAATATAAAGATCCCCGACTAGCAGGATTAGCAGCTGCACACATCTCAAAGCCTCTGTTACATTAAAGGGGGTTTCAACTCAAGGACTTTGAGAGAGGAAACTTGAATTGACTGGAAGCCCAAACCGTATGGATGTGGTATTTTTTTTTAAGATAAAGAGGCAAAGTGTATTTATTTCCATTTGTACTTACACACAGGATTTAGTCACATAGGATTTTTTATGCAATTTTCAAGTTAGACATAATAGCATAATAACTACGAATACAGTAGCAAAAGGGTAATTATTGCACACTGAATGTATTGTCATCCAGCATGATTACTGGTTTGCCATCAGTCTGACCATAAGAAAGGAGCTTTTATGATACCTGCTTTTGTCTGGTACCAAGCTGTCTGCTTTACTCTTCCTTGGGTTGTATGGACTGTTACTGTGCTTAAGGAGAAAGTGGGCAGGGTGAAGTCTATATTTAATTATAGAGATGGCTTGCTTTTTACAATTTGGTTTGTAGATGGAGTCCATGGTTGGAAGATTAGTCCTATTACTTTTTTTCTGCTCTTTTGACATCTTTCTGGGGAGCTTTCCTCCCTACCGTACCACACTGAAATGCCAGTGGTGAGGATGCTCTCCACCAGCCCCCCGTAGGCCAGCATGAGGGGGCGGCAATACGAAAACAAGCAAAAACATGAAAGAGGTAATGGTCCCAAACCATAACAGCAGCTGAGATTAGCGCTCGTTAAGATGCTTTTTCCACTTTTAAACAGTGTTGATGTGCTGACACTTGTCCGTGAAATAAGCACATGATGTGAGGAACATGAATTGCTCCAAGTTTATCTTCTGTTTGGAGTGGTCGCTGGTGGTTGGATTGGGGTAATAATTACTGAGAAATTAGAAGACTGTTTTTGCTTAAAATTAGAGGTGCACTGATTGTGGTTTGTGGACTGATACCAATTTCAGATTTAAGTACAGCTTTGACCAGTTTCTTTCCATCCATATGTTTATCCACTTTCCTGTGCAAGGTCATCTGTTGCTTATCTCCAGCAGTCACTGTGAGAGAGGAGAGGTACACCCTGGACAGGTGACAAGTCCATCACAGGGACACATAGAGACAAATTAGTCAACCATTCATACTCTGACTCAAACCTAGGGACAATTTAGAGTTGCCATTAAACCTAACATGCTATCATGTTATTGGTCTGTGAGAGGAAACCAGAGTAAACCCACTCGCCTTGATGAGATCAGACTGATGCTGACTTCAAACCAATTCTGTGGTGCAGTTCTACTTAAAATCCTTAAATTGAACCATTCTAGAAATTACATTATTGTTTATAACAGTTATTTACAGGCTTTATATATATATATATATATATATATATATAATGTGTGTATATATGTGTGTGTCCCTGTACTTTGGTGGTATCCCCCACTTTGAGGAGTAGGGCATAAAGAGGCTCTTCTCCACTGTTTCAGATAAAGCAACAACCTGCTAATATTATATTCTTCAGTCTAATAAACACTTTATTACTGCAGCTGTCATAACTTTGATTTCTTAGGCCATCATGTTGGGTTTTTAAGTCAGAGTTGGTGAGTTTTATTAAAGTTTCTGTATCCAAAATTCAGCTTTGAGGAGCCCTTTAATTGCATTTTTCATGCTTGATTTCTTAGTCCATATGAAGAACAAGATTATTGTTTAAAGTCAAGCTGGAAGTGGAGCTTGTTGGAAAATTTGATGATGGGATTATTTAACTGGGTTCTCCTCCTTGAATTGTGTCTAAATAAAGTATGTGTGTGTGAGAGAGGGGGGTGAGGAGATGGAGCAGCTGCCAGGATGCTGTTTGTTCTTTAGATTAGACTTTTACATATTTATAAGAGCAGACAATGCACTGCCTCTCCTCCTCCCATTCTCAATCTGTTGGACCATCCATACCTTCTGTTTGTTGCCCCTGCTGTAGTGTCTCGTTACCTGGATTTATGTTGTTAAATTGTTCACCAAATATGAACTATTTCTCCACTCAGTCATCAGTAAACTATTTTCCCTGGGGTCTGTGGGTCTGGTGGGCCCCCTTTCCCAACACAAACAGGTCACATCTATTCCAAACAAAGGGCTAGCCATAATGAATGTGAGGGGGTGGGTGAAGGTGGGGTGAATGGGGCGGGTGGGGTTGTGACCTATGGAAATATTTTTGGGATATTAAAGGAACCTCTGAAATGAAGTGAGTCTTACACATACACTATCTGAGAGGGTTAGGGGGAAGGGCAACATAAAGCTGTGTAGACCACACAAGACCAAAATATGGCTCGAGGCCCAGGAATGGTCCAGAGATTATTGTTGTCTGGTCCTCAGTGTTATCAAACACAAGCTATTTGAATTAAAGGCTTAGCATTTTTTGAAGGAATGCATAGCAGCTGTCACCTTTCATGCCATTTTCAGAACCGTTTTGGTCAAACCTTGAAAATGACAATATGTTAACAATATGTGTCTTGTGTGATATTGCAAGATCTTACACTCAGAATATGTGTTGCAGATTACTTTTAGCTACTAACACATCAAATATTATCTTAGTTTCTCCAAAACTGACTGAGTTAGACATTTTTTGTTGGCTAATGTTGATTAGATGTGATGGCTCCTTACCATAGCTCTAAGGCTAAGCTAATTTTAGCCTCTGGAATCTGGGATCTTGTTCTTTTTAGTCATGATCAATACCTCATCATGACCAGCTGAAGGCTCTGGACATTGTGGGGCTGTCATGATTGACATGTCTCTTCAGTCGCACGGAGGACCGGGAGAACAGCTGCAAACTGGCAGACCTGGGTGGTGGTTGCCTTTTTTTTAAGAAGTGGGATTGGGGAGTGTGTTTCAATACACTTTCTCAGCCTCCCCAGGAAAGTGGAAAGGAGGCTCCGACTGTTTGTCAAACCTCCAATTCAGTAGTAGCTATGTGGCTTTTGTCCTGGTTTTCCAACAGTGGACCAGGTCTTCACACTTGTGGAATTGCTAAGGGGATCATAGAAGTTGTACTTTCTGGTCTGTGTTTTATGGCTCTGGAGAAAGCTACAACCGTGTTCCCAAAGGCACTCTGTGAGGGGTGCTGCAAAAGGGCTATCCAGTCATTGTATAACTAAAACAAGAGTTGTTGTGTTGGCTTGATCTTTGGTACAAAGTTTACAGTAGCCTCATTTGAATAAACATTTTCTTAGTTATTTTAAGGGAAAATTCAACAGAAAGGTATCAAGGAAAATTTTTTATTCAAATTTCTCATTTTAGAACCCAATGAATAATTGTGATCAGTAATCCTGATGATGAAATTGACCAGAATATTTGTGTTTATTTTGTTTTTCATAACTAGCCACCCTATTGTATTTGTACATCCAGTGATTACTTTCTAAAAGTTTCATTAAAGTATGTCCAGTGGTCCATGAAGTTCTGTTTGCCTGTGGTCCAGTCTTCATTGGGAACTACTGGATAATCACAGCTGCCCCCTTCACCAACAACACAAACAGTAATCAGAGCTGAACATGTGGGTTGTTCTCACATTACGTCTTCTGTTTTTATAAAGAAACATTTTGATGTCATACTTTTTAAATAGTCCTGGGCGTTATAAAACCAGTGCAGGAATGCCAATCTTTGCAGAGTTAGTTGTTATCATGAGCGTACGTACCGGTACTGTACACATTACCGTATATCCCTCTGTTGACAAAATTTGTTGAGAAAATTTAAGGCTTTTAGGGGCGCCTTATAGACCGGAAAATACGGTACCTAGTTATTTCCACTCTAATCCACACCTTCATGCATGTGTTCAAAACATCTCTCTTGTGAACCAGACGGGGAAGGAAGGGAGGAATGGAGGGGGAGTAATTTACATGTGATTTCAGCTCCCAATAATGGAGCTCACTGCATTTTAAGAGTGTGGAACACTTTTCTTTTGATTTGGAAATCTCCTCAGATAAGAATCAAAAACGTCTCCAGCACAAAGTCCAGTTGCCATGTTTTTGAAACTCTTAGGACTCATCAGAGGAGACGGGAACAACATATCTAAACTGGCTGACATGACGTGACCCCGCAGCTATTTCCTGTTCCAGATTACAGTCAATTCACAGCATTTTTCCACACATGGCACAGGAATCCAGATGTTCCCAGACATAAAAGAAATTTCTGAGGAAGAGCCCTCTGTTATTTTCTTGTGAATTTCCGCTGCTGTCGGTGCAGTTTCATTATAGTTAGGAGAACTACTTGTGTCGCTGAATTATAGCCGTGAGGAACAATCTGTTCCAGTCTGTGGCTGCTTTATTAAAAACACAACGGTTATTGGAAAAATGTCTGATTTTCCTCAGTACTTTTTTTTGTGGCTTTTCGAAAGTTTAAATCAGATTTGCTTTAGTTGAACAACAGCGAGATGAAAGAAAGACATATTTGCATGCAGCTGTTTGTCCCAAAAATAAATGTCTGAAACATGAAAATCTTAGCACTCCTTGAAGGAATGCATATCCCCCATTGCCTTTCATGTTAAAGTCTTAGACAAAGGTCATCTTATGATTAAAAAATGACTTATACCTGTTTTGGTCAAACCCTAAAAATATTTTTCTTTTCAACACCATGTGATGTTGCAAGATGTCACGCTAAGGGTATATTTTGTGCATGACTCTCAGCTACTACCACATCAAAGTTAGCTCAATAGCTGTAAAACTGACTGAATGTCAGACATTTTTTTGTTTGATTAAATTCTTTTGCTGTGACACCATCTCGAATTGGGTTGACTCTAAAGGGTAATCAGTTGTTACTTTCTGAGTTTCCTTAAAATCCATCTCGTAGTTCATGAGATATTTGACTAACAGAGACAAACAAGGTCGACTCTGACACTTAATGGTAAATTTATGAGCAAAGACAGGGTTTCCCCCAGAAAAGAGGCTAAGCCCGGTGGTAGGTGGCCATTCGCTGACCGTTAGCCAGCCGATCGCCGGCCGACTGCCAGCCAACCGTAATTTAGTAAAAAAAATGATTAAAGTTGACAGGAAAGTTGAAAATATGGCTATTTATTATGTGAAATTGTAAGATACTTGTGCCAAATATTTACACAACTACAGTTTTACAAAAAGGAACTTTTGAAATACTTTTTAAACAAAAATACAATTAAAATAAATACTAATTGTTTGCACCTAATTTGAATCCTAATTTAAGGCACATTTACAAATAAATTAAATTAACATAAATGAAAAAGTGCAAACAAGGCACAAACACGTCTCACGTCAAGGCCAATAAATAACAACAGAGAACTCTGAAAAATAGAGAGATTCTGTACTCTACTGTACATATATTATGCTGAATTTAATTTTACTGTTAAACAAGGATAATATTTTCACTAAGTACAAAACATGCTTACCCTATTCGGTCTTGTAAAGCCACCCTCTGAATTTCAGCTCTACTAACCATTGTTGGTCAAACCCGCTCGTTCCGTGTTTATTGCTGTGGCTCCTACAACATGCTAACTCCAAGTAGTTGAAGGAGGCTCGGCCTCAGGGCTCATTAGCGTCACGCGGGGCTCCACGAACAGTGCGCAGTGGAGGCGTTTATACTTGGCGCTTACGTCGGAGCAGTATTCTCCAAAAAGACAGGGGGCAGTACGCTATATAACCAGTGGAAATACAGTAAAAAAAGAGAGAGCAGATGGTTGTCACATCAAATATGGCTGCATGTATTCAGGAGGAAGAGCTGTTGTTTCTGGCTGTGATACAGAGAGGATGTTTAAAGTTAGAGCATTCAGTTTGACTTTTATTTTTTTTATTTTTATTTTATTTTATTTGTTTTAGTTGTGATTCGCCCATCATAGGAGTAATATTTCTATAAACACTCCTTTTTATCGGCTGCAGAAGTAATCTCCTTCCATGAGTTTTGAACTGTTTGATTATCTTTGTGATCTCTCACAGAGGGATCAAATAAATGCTGATAGAGGCGAACCAGCTCCTCTAGAGCAGCAAAATCGTCCATTTTGAACGGAACGCAGAGCGTGCAGTCCGCCAAGTTACAAAAAGCCAAATTAATTAGGGATTTCAGCTTTTTTGATTGCAGTTTAGGATTATTTCCTTTTCTTTTACCACTTTGTGTGGTGTGTGCTTAGTGTTGCACAATAAGAACTATTTAAATGGTTTTGAAATTCTCCACTACCAGTGATAAAACTGGTCTGAAACTGGTCTGTGATTGAAAAAAGGTCTAGTGTTGACCACAGAAAGAAGCAGTATACAAATTAGAAAAAACATGGTCCATTTGAGTAGAGTACACCAGTTTATTGTTGTTCTTTTATTAAGAGTACAATTTATTTTTAATATTTATATCTATAGCACCTAACATTTTCATTTTAATTGTTTATTTATGTTTTTTTCATGGTATCGGAGTAATGAAAATGTAAAATGTCTTAGAAATGTTTTATTTTGAAAGCCTCCCTGGATGAAGCAAGATGGTGTTGAATAAGCTGATGTTCTGTTGTATATTTTTGTGTATTGAAATTATGTCTTTAATAGTCTTCTGAGCTGAATAGCTAATTTTCCTTTTATGTGACTGGGGGTGCAGATATAGGTTTCTACATCTTTGTGCTCCTTTTCAATGTTTTCTTTTAGTTGTTATATTAACTATTTATATTTCTTTGAGTGAATAAAATTAAAAATAAAAAAAATGACAAATTAAACTCTGTCCAACTCCACAAAAATGGATTGCACTTTGTCAGGCCTCTACCCTAACATCTGCCCAGTTTGGATGTCCCACCTGAAGCAAAGCTTTTGCTGGTATAGTTCTTAAGGTCGCTGAGGCACGCAAACCCCCTGACCACAATAAGGTGGCAATCCTTCAGTGTGGAAACATAAAGTAATAACAAATAATAAGAAAGAAAATGAAGATATTCTTCATCCAAGATTGAACAATCAACAAAATATTTGTCTTATTGGATGGCAAATATGCATCTTAAGCTTTTGTGAACCTAATAACAATACCCACACAAAAGTTAAAGTAATGAAAGAACACAACAATAAAAAAAAAAACTCCAAAAATGTTCTCAGACAGAATAAAAACACATTATAGATAAACAACATATTTTTTGTTTGTTTTGTTTTTTTCTTGTTTTTTGGGGGGGTGGGGTGAATGTTTTTTCTTTTGGTTAGAAATTTTTCCTCAGTTTGTGTTGTGCACCGGTCACACACGTCTGTCTGTGCTTATGTGATTGAGAAACACTTCCACACTTACGGGGTCACATTTGGAAATGAACAGCAACGTATTGCCCAGTTGAGTTAACAAAATACATGCTGTATATTTTTTATAGTTAACTATTTATAAAGTGTCTCACACAACATGGAGCTTCCTGTTTCCTTAAAGTTTAAGTTGGTGAGATGTTCAGTTATTTCTGGCAGGTTTGTTTTGAGGGAGCAAGACATTTGTTTGAGGGGGCATTGCCCCAGCATATAGCCGGCCTCGACGACGTGACACCGCGCGGGTCCTTCGCACAGGGGCGGGGACAGCACGATTGCATCACTGTTGGCATGTGCACCCTTGCGCGGTGAGGTAGATAAAGGTAGTGGTTTTGGGGGAGCGAGTGGGGAAAAAAATAATGTGTATTAAAAAAATTACGTATTTATAATAAACAAGCGGAGCTTAACCTGGCAGCCAGGTCACCAAAGCCTGGCGTCCCGCCAGGCTTATAATATGCTGGGGGAAACCCTCAAAAATATTGTGCAGTGAGTAGCACTTTAGCATGTGTTGTGAACGACTCTCAGCTACTACCACACTAAAAGTTTAGCACAATATTGATTGAATTACAGACATTTTTGTGTTGGCCAAGGTGAGTTGCCTGTGGTGGCCTAAACATTAATTAGTTGGAGTTGCACATTTAATAATTGTTTCTTAAAAGTTTCATTAACATCCATCTTGGGATTCATGAGATATTTTTCTAACAGACAGAGTTGATTCCAAATAATATATGCAAAATTTTAAACAAAGATCTGTTAGCAGTCCGAATGAGTGTTGGGGTTCAGTTTCTGCTACTATCACACTTAATTCTTTGGTCAGTGACAGTAGAATTGGCTGAATTGAATTGATCAAAATAAAACCCGGGGAGCAGTTGGGGATTAGCCATCTTACTCAAGGACACAGTGACATATAGGCATGGAGGGAATCAAACCTGTAACTTTCTGGTCTCAAGACAGCTCCCCTAAATAAAACTTCTTCTGTCAATTCTTGGGATTATTTTTTTTTTAATATTAATAGTACAGAGGGCAAAGTAATCATAGAAATACAATAATTATTGTATGTCTGGCAATGCTGTCCATGCCTCTTTTGGTTCTGCAATGCTTACTTCAGTTACAGTTTGAAGGAAAAGCTTACAAACTAAGAAACATGATTTTTTCTTCTTCTGTAAACAAAAACAAACGAAAAATGTGTACTAGTTTATGCATTCATCGTCTTTGGCAATAATTTCGTGACACCCTCCTTCCTCGTACAAGGACATTGCATTGAAAAATTGCACCACAAACAAAAGCGTGGGCCTCAGGAAGTTAAAAGTGTTAAAATATGGCATTAAATTGGCATTAAAAAGAATTAAATTTGATTGGCTGATCAAATGGTTGTCAGATTTATATATAAAAAAGAAAATTGAACTGTTATCATTATAAATATTTATTCTGTAGTTTTTTAAACCAAAATTTGATTCACATGAAAACATTCTGGCTTGTTTAAATGATGAAAGAAAATGTTCTGAATAAAGTGTTGACTGTCAACCTGTTGAAGAAACTGCTGATTAAAAAAGCCTTCCACTTAACTTTAATGATCACAGAAATGTTTGTCTGTGTTTTTAATAACATATTCTGAGACAGAGTTAGTACATGCTGTCTATCATCCACCCTCTCCAGGAAGATTTTGTATTCAGAACTCAGAATCAGAACCAGAATACATCATTAATCCTAGGGGGAAATTGGGTTTCTTACAGTTGCTCTAGCAAAAGAAAATTTGTTGCATAAAACCAACATTTCAAAAATAAGCAATACAACAAAAAGAGAACTACAAGTCCTGGTGAAGAATAAATCAAAAGTACAAGATATCAGTATGCACAGTATGTACAGAGGATGTATTTCTAAATATTATTGTACCATATACAGGGTTTCCCCCAGAAAAGAGGCTAAGCCCGGTGGTAGGTGGCCATTCGCCAGCCGATCGCCGGCCAATCGCTGGCCGACCATGATTTAGTAAAAAAAAAAAACAATAAAAAAAATAAAATAAATAATTGATTGCACCTATGTTAAATCCTATTTTAAGTCACATTTACAAATAAATTAAATTAACATAAATGAAAAAGTGCAAACAAAGCACCAACACGTCTCTCGTCAAGGCCAATGAATAACAACAGAGAACTGAAAAAATGGCAGATGCTGTACTGTACTGTGCTTTTTGTGCCACAGGTTTCATGTTGGATCACTACATGTAACATCAAAACAAAGCATCTAATGCTGAATTTAATAGAATAATTTTACCATTAAACAAGGATAAATTAGCTCGCATCAAGTACAACACAGATTTACCATATTCGGTCTTGTAAAGCCACCTGCTGAATTTCGGCTCAACTAACCATTTTTGGTTAAACCCGCTCGTTTGGTGTTTATTGCTGTGGCTTCAGCGACGAGCTAACTCCAGGTAGCTGAGGGCGGCTCAGCCTTGGGGCTCATCAGAGTCACGCAGGGCTCCGTGAACAGCGTGCGGACCTGAGCCCGTGGTGGAGGCGCTTACGTCGGTGCTGTATTCTCCCAAAAGATGGTGGGCAGTACGCTACGTAACCAGTGGAAATGCGGTAAAAAGAGAGCAGATGGTTGAATGGAGCACGGCGCGCGCACTCCACGCCAAATTACCAAAGGTGCACGACAAGACACAGCACGGGACCTTCGCGCAGGGGCAGGGACAGTGCGATTGTGGAGCTTAGCCCGGCGACCCGCCAGGCTTATAATATGCTGGGGAAACTCTGCCATATAGTATGACCAAGTATTTATACAAACTATATATATATATATAACTATATATACTATATATATATATATATATATATATATATAGTTATATAGTGTCCCATTATGTTTGAGCGTCTGACCCTCAGAGGGAGGAGTTACAGGGTCTGATGGCCACTGGCAGGTATGACTTCTTTTATGTTTTGTGGTGCATCTGGGCAGATGGAGTCTGTCACTCAGACTGTGCTCAGCCAGGCTGTTATAGAGTGGGTGGGAGAAGTTGTCCAGGACTGAGTTTATTTTGGACAACGATCTCCTTTCTGTCACTTCAGTCAGTGAATCCAGCTGCACCGCATCACCAGCCTTTCAATTCAGTTTGTTCAGTCTGTTGCAGTCAGCCACTTTCAGGCTGCTGCCCCAGCACACTACTGCAAACAGGACTGCCTCGTAAAAACATCCTCAGCATTGTCCTGCAAATGTTAAAGGTCCTCAGCTTCCTCGGAAGGCAGAGGTGACTCTGCCCTTTTTTTTTACACCACCTCAGACTGTTTTGTCCAGTCCAGTTTATTGTTTAAATGGACACCCAGATATTTTTAGTCCTCCACAGAGTTCACAAAAACTGCATGAATGGAGACAGGGGTCACTGGTTCCGGTCTATAACCAGCTCCTTGGTCTTTGTCACATTGAGCTGCAGGTGGTTCAGCTCAACACCGTGTAACAAAGATGTCTACCACAGTCCAGTATTCAGTCTTGTTGAGATAACCAACAACTGTGGAGTCATCAGAAGACGGCAGCAGTCTGTGCAGTAGTTAAAGTTGGTGAAGAGGAGGGGAGAGAGGGCAGTTCTTTGTGGAGCTCCAGTGTTGCTGACCATTCTGTCTGACTCTCACAGAGTTCATTGCCTTGTCCAGGTGAGTGTTGATTTTGTTCAGCAGACAAATGATGGCATCTTCAACTCCCATTCTGGATAGGTATGTTAACTGAAGTGGTTTAAGTACTCCCAGGGCTGGCGCTAGAGCTGGTTCCTAACTGGATCAAGTAAAAAACCGTTGGGTTAGCAGAGGGTGGGATAAGACGACTACCATTATAGCATGACAGATCTCCCTTGGTAAATAGTATGGTTGGAGTCCAACAGCTATTAGCTCAATGTCCAGGTCTTCTCCTTAAATGTAATGGGAGCAGAACTACACCACTGGCTGTTAACAAAAAGCCCACCTTCTCGTGTTTACTGCTGCTTCTCTTTTCATTTCCTGCTGTCTGGAAACCCTCAACAGAGGCATGGTGGTCTGGGACGTCCTGATGCAGCCATGTCTTAGTGGAGTACATGACACTGCAGCCCCGATACTTTACCTGGCTCCTGGCTAGTGCTGTTAGCTCATCCGTTTTGTTTACCAAGGATCTCACCTTGCCCATAATGAGGGAGGGGAGACACGGTTTAAACTCTTCTCTTCATAATTCTTCATTGTTTTGACTCTTTTCCTACATTGCTTTATCCCTCCTCAGTTTTTTCCTCCAGCTTTCCTCTGGTCACATCAGTCAGCTTCTGCGCTATCAACTCTTCATGTTCATCAAGGAGTATTGGATGTGTACATAAATATCATGATTAAAAATAAAACATTTATTTTATGCTGCTTTATTTTGACAGATAACTGGCAGCAGCTTCATATTAGAAAAGTGTGTTTGTTTTTGGAGAGTTTGTGAAGATCACAGCGCTTTTCGTTGGCTGGTGATGTGAGCTGAGGACACAGATTTGAAATGTCTCACATCATTACCCTTAGAATTTCCAGGGACAGCAAATCATTGAAAACGGTAATTGTCTTTTAAAGTACATTATGTGCAGCTTAAGAACTCCACTTTTGTTTCAAACTTATCCAAAAGCATCACCTTGGATCAGGGACAGTGATTAAAATTCTCTGAAATGTTCCCCACAACCAGGAAGCACAGGTTGAATGATGAAGTGGACCACTACAGCTCTCCTTATCTTATTACCCCCACCAATCTGTCCAATCAGTCCCCTAGGGGAGGAGGGCTCTGTTTCTGGGGCAGAGTTTGTTTTGACTACGAAAAGCCTGGCAGCATGTGGGCTGAGCTGATGAATCAAGACTGCATGAAGTCACATGAGGAGAGGCCTAGTTTTAACACATCAGTTCCACTTCATATTAATATCTCATCTTAAAATCAGGTCTGGATTTTCCTCACAGTCACAGTTTTGGATCAGATCATCTACTTTGAGTACTATATACTAGTGCGCAGTGACATCGATGGTCAAAGGAAACACCAGACTTCTGCTACAACAACATATTATTTTGGCAAACACTGACGTTACTACACAACCAAAACAAATAGGAAATGATTGCCCTGAGAAAATATTTTACAATCCTCTTAGATGGAAAACCAGCAGCTGTTTGAATCAGAGGAATTTATAGAACTTGAAAACAAAAATGTGTCGGAACCCTGAACTAGTCTTCGACATTCACAGCCCAGTAAGATACTTCTTGAAGTAAACGAAACTTCTGTCTTTATCAGAGATGCTCATGTTCTCTGTAAAGAAATTCAGGAGTAACGATAGGATCAGCTGCTGCAAACGAAAGTCAGTCAGACGGAGTCAGAAAGCATTATTTCATGAACGCAACAACCAGCCATCCCAGACATGCAGATATTGTCTGTTTGCCAGCAGACTGAGGCTCAAAGCTTTTCAGCGTTCCTGTTTGAGAGTAGTAGAGCCCACACACCGGAGTGTAGAGGCTTTGAACTGCTTTACTGACTGCACACATTATGTTCAGCAGAATCAAGTTTCTCCCAAGGCAGGGGGAAAACAAATCTGCCTTTTTACTGAGTAGTAAAGTGCATTACATGCTGTGAAAAATACAATACTTCTAGTACCTTTGTGTCATAGTGGTGTGTGGGGAACACACTCCTTTGTGTGAGTGAAGAAAGGAAGTCTGATCGCATTGATATTTATTTCACTCAACCTAACAACACCACTGAAAGAAACATGGACAGACTGCAATGTATGCTTTAAATTATGCCTTACCCATTTCTGAGCATCAATATTGTGGTTTTGAGCTGAGTAAATTGTGAAGACACTGCTGAAGCTGGTCAGAGAGTCAATATACTCAGTGATATAGGTTTTGTACCAACATGGGCTGAATGGCCACTCAGAGAGGAAGAAGGCTTTATTTAAAAAAAACAAAAACGTAAAAAAGATGAGCTAGATTACAGTTTACAAATGCATGCAGTGACAAAGATATTTAGTTTTGGAGACAGGACCTGTAGTCTGATGAAACTAAAAATTTGCCATATTGACCATCACTACATTTGGAAGAAAACGGAGGAAGTTTGCAAGTCTGGAAATATCCCAATGTGTAGGATGGGGGTGGCAGCATCATGTTGTGGGGGTGATTTGCTGCATAATGGACTGGTTCACTTCACAAAATAGATGGCATCATGAGGACCTTTATGTGGAAATATTGAAGCAACATCTCAAGACATCAGCCAGAAAGCTAAAGCTTGGGTGCAAATGGGTCTTCCAAATAGTCGATGACTGAAAGCATACTGCCAAATTAGTTACTAAGTGGCCTAAAGACAACAAAGTCAATGTTTTAGAGTGACCATCACAAAGCTCTGACCTCAATGTAGGTGTTGTTTTTCTTTCAGCTTCTCCCTTTGGAGTCACCACAGGAAACGAATGCAAACGAAAGATTTGGCAAGTGCTTTCTGCCGAATCCCCTTTCTGAAGCAACCTGGGCCCAAGACCGCAGCACTAACCACCAATCTACCGCCGCCCAAATCTTTGACCTCAGTCCCACTGAAAATTTGTGGATAGAGCTGGAAAGGTGTGCAATCAAACCTACAAAACTGACTCTGTTACACCAGTTCTGTCTGTAGGACAGGGACAAAATTCCAACAAACTATTGTGAGAAGATTGTTGAAGAAAACCTACAACATTTGACTGAAGTCACACAGTTCAAAGGCAATCCTACTAAGATAGTGTATGTAAACTTGTAATTAGAGGAAAGTAGTAAAACATTCTCAATAATCTGGCATTTAGTAAATAGATAGAAATGTGTGTGAATCCTAACTGAGCTAAAACAGGAAAGGTTTAGTCAGATTTAATTTCAGACAGTGAGGAAAAAAATGGTTCTGCATCTTTTTATACAGTGTATGTAAACATCTGGTTTCAGCTGTATGTTTGTTCTTTCTGTGCAGTCTTTTGTATTTTCCCTCCTCTCCTCTGTTTTACAGCCTGACTCATAAGTTCAGTGTTTATATTTGCCCTGTTGTGGCCAGATAGTTTGTGCATGTGTGAGCTTATGAAATTGAATTGTTATTGATTTGTATCCTGTCAGGTTGTGTTTTGTCATTTTTCTCTTTCTGCTGCCTTCTACAGTGCCTCAGTAGATTAGATTAGACTTAATCCAGTGTTTTCATATAAAGGGCCTCTGGGGCCTCTCTGCACGCTGTACTGGAGACACTTGGAGCTTTGTCACAGTAATCTATCTTTGTTATCTTCCACTCTTTCCTACTGCAGACCGTTTTTCAAGCAGTGTTAAACGAAAGCTTCGAACAACCTTAATCAGGGTAGTCAGAGAGTCATAATCTTTGCCCACAGGATTGTATGAATGCATGGATATACATTCACCTGTTTACTTTGGTGGGCTGATAGTTTTTGGAATAAAAAAAATTTCAACAGTTAAATTGTAAAATGTCCACAGTTTTATTAATATTAACATATTTTAACAAAAATACAGCAAGAAGTGTTTCAGTTTACCTGAACATTCAGTACTGTATTTTCTGCACTACAGGGCGCACTGGATTATAAAACGCACTGTCAATGAATGGTCCATTTTCGAACTTTTGTCATATATAAAGGGCACTGGACTACAAGGCACACCCTCATGCATCTCCCAATTTTTTTAACTTTCTACTTTCCTTTCAAAATAAACTACAATGGTGGAAACAGATCCTGAGAACACTTTAAGTTGTTTTTACTTTTTGTCAGTAAACAACTTGGCATGTCACTGCCAGACATCTATGGAAGAAAAACAAACAAACAAAAACATAGGAAGAGTTGCATTTATTTTATGATTTTTTTTTACATTTGAACTAAAACTGGAATATTCAAACATCACTGCCTATGCCTCATAAAATCTGCCTGTGACGCTTAGAAAATAAAAATTGTTCTTTTTGTGTTTCATGTGAGAGAAGGGGAGAAAAAGTTCTTACTTTTGTAAAACAAAAGTTCTTGACATATAAACTAATTTTGACATTTCCTCACTGGTGATGACGGGGTGGAGGATGTTATGTTGTTTTGTCCCTAACTGCTCATCACACATTTTTTTGTTGCAGTCATTTATACGTGGGCAGAACTTAAGGAAAAGTTGTTCATGAATATTGTATTGCTGTAAACTTTTTGCTTTGTGGTAAATGTTGTCAATTCTGGACGCCTACAGCCTTCTGTATTTTACAGTAAACTCCGTTTTTAACGTCCAATTCTGTGATTCTGTCTGCGTTTTCTGCATCTGTGAAATCATAGGGCCCGAGATACATCACGGAAGAAAACTGCTCTCAGACTAATTAATTCAAACTTTAGAACGAGAAGTGCTCTCTGTGTTTACAAATCTTTGCCAATCAACATAATTTCATGCAGACATTCTTTAAAAACAAATTAATTCTGCCCATAATGACAGTAAATTAATTTGTTGCATTTTTAATAAAAGCACTTCATCATCATCAACTTTATTTTTCTTTCATAAATGTAGAACATATGCAAAAAAAAAAGTTATTAAGGAGTCCTTTCACTATTCTGACATTTTGTTATAAAAAAGAAGATTTCATATGTTGTATTTCTTCATAATTGCTATCCTTCAAATTGCACTCCAGTGGTTAATCTAATTAACTTTAAATGTCAAATCGGTAATAAAAAAATAAGCGTTCCTGTTAGTTTGCTGAAGTCATTTTGTTTCTAATTTGCGATAGCTCTAAAAGGCACAGAAAGCAACTCTTATTTCTTCTACAGTCACAAAAGCTAGAGGTGGAAAGAATGTGCTCAAGTAAAAGTACAGTTAATCTGTTGAAATTTTATTCAACTACAAGTAAAATATTGGAGTCAAAATCTGTTTGAGGAAAAGTAAAGAAGAAGCCATTAAAATGTTACTTTGAGTAAAAGTTACATAGTTACTTTTTCAACCAGGAGTGTGTCACCCCTGGGGGCATATAGGACAAGCTGTTAAACTAAATAAAGCGTCATAATTTAATATGCGGTTGCAAACTAAGACGTGTTTACACATGATATTTAAAACACTTAAAATAAATTATTTCAATACAGCCCATCCAATGGTGCTCAGTTTGTTCAGCAACATGTTGAACAAACCACAAAGCAGCTGGTAGAAAAACTCTTCATTGACCTGCTCTGCTCTGGATTTTGATTTCAGTTCATTCTTGCAGCTACAGACAGACAGTTCTTGTTCACTGAGACATGAGACGGCATAAACATGACCTTTAAAACAGAGATGAAAATATGTCAGACTTTTACTAAAAAGAAGTTCAGATATTTTACATTCATTTTCATGAGGTTCTGATGCTTACTACAAAGTAGTAAGTAGCAGTTTAGATGCTATGATGAGCTGAAAAGTCTAAGTTTTCAGAACCACAAAGGAGGATTTCTTTGAGTCTGGTAAGATCACCATGGCAACAGAGACTGAACTCAGTTTTACTTTAAACTGTCAATAAGAAGCTCCATCTGTTCACTGATTCTTTTCTTAATGAGATCACAGTCAGAAAAATCGGACTGAAGTAACATCTATATCTCATCATAGTTAAACCCCTGCTCTAAGATTTTAAACAGACTGTCAAAAAACACAAAACTAAAAATCCCACTGTCTTTTAAATAGCCAGTCAGTCCTCCGCATTTAGATGTTCAAATATGGTGTTTAAATATTTCGGTTTAATAACAGTAAAATGATCCTAAAAAAATATTCTACTGAGACAGATTCGCAACCTAACTTAAAAAACTTATTAATTCTTTGCTACGTTTTCAGATGTGAGTTTGGAAGTTAACAGTGGCGGGCGGTGCATTTTACACTTAGGCCTTCAGTGATGTCCAACTTAGTCAATAAATACCTTTCATTATGCCAGCATTTATAACACCAGGCCTGGAGAGTAGTTAGAAACAAACTTAAACAGTACTAGGCATTGCATCACCTCAATTGTGTACAAAATAGGCTAATATCCGGCGCATTTTAAAAATCAACAAACCCGCATCAGCAATAAAAACATATCTGGTATGCTACTGTTAAAACTAAATAAAATAGAATAAAATAAATAAAATGTTTGCACTCATCAAAACGGTTGTGTCCCCCAAAACACTTATTTCAACACAAAATCCATTCTCCTTTTTCCCCCACCTGGGACATGTTAGCTAGCTCGGGGGTCGGCCATCCTCCTCTAACGAGATCTAGCTTCCCTTCAAAAGTTTGTCTTGAAAACAGCCTTGCCAGTACAGGGTTTCCCCCAGAAAAGAGGCTAAGCCTGGTGGTAGATGGCCGTTCGCCAGCTGTTCGTCGGCTGATCGCTGGCCGACCATGATTTAATAAAAAAAAAGGTTGACAGAAAGTTGAAAATATGTCTATTTCTTATGTGATATTGTAAGATATTTGTGCCAAATACACAACTACAGTTTTACAAAAAGGAACTTTTAAAATACTTTTTTAAGCAAAAATATAATTAAAATAAATACTAATTGTTTTCACCTAATTTGAATCATAATTTAAGGCACATTTACAAATAAATTAAATTAACATAAATGAAAAAGTGCAAACAAGGCACCAACACACGTCTCACTTCCAGGCCAATGAATAACAACGGATAACTCTGGAAAAACAGACAGATGCTGTACTGTACTGTGCATATCTAATGCTGAATTTAATATTATCATTTTACTGTTAAACAAGGATAATATTTTCACTAAGCACAAAACATGCTTACCATATTCAGTCTTGTAAAGCCACCCGCTTTTGGCTCAACTAACCCTTGTTGGTCAAACCTGCTCGTTCCGTGTTTATTGCTGTGGCTCCAGCGACAAGCTAACTGCAGCTGTAGCTGAAGGCGGCTCAGCCTCAGGGCTCATTAGAGTCGCGCGGACCTGAGCACACGTGGGGGGCGTTTATACTTGACGCTTACATCGGTTCAGTATTCTCCACAAAGACTGGGGCAGTACGCTACGTAACCAGCGCCAAGTGACAAAAGGTGCACGAGGCGACACCGCGCAGGACCTTCGCGCACGGGCAGGAACAGTGCAATTGTGTTACTGTTGGCGCGCGCACCCTCTCACGGTGAGGTAGATAAAGGTAGCGGTTTTGAGGGTGCTGGTGGAAAAAACATGTAAAAAATGATGTATTTATAATAAACAAGTGGAGCTTGGCCTGGTGGCCTGGTGGCCTGATGAATACGCTGGAGGAAACCCTGCAGTATATCAGCAACCAAATTGACGTGTTGCTCTCCTTTGGCCATTGTGGGTTAAAAAAGATTTTTAACCGTTAACAGCCTGGGTGTGACTCTGTTGATCTGCATAGCACTGCCGTGGCTCAAACTAGTAAGCATCCATATCCAATCACAGGACGCATAAATGTCACGTTCAATGTGAGGCCAGCTAGAGGGCCTGACTGACACAACTCGTGATCTGATTGGCTATCGCAACTATCTATCAACTGTATTTGCCCGTTCACTTACAGTGCACAGACGCCCACATTGTTGATCCTGAAGATTTCATACAGCCTGGCAACAGAAGATAGCTGAATTCTGATTGGATAAAACCTCTAACCTAAAAACAACAGCACTGGAAGGAGCATAATATGATGTGAAGAGAATATGAATACTTTTAGATATCTAGGGTAAGTAAATTAAAAATTAAATTAACCTTTATCATAATTATGATCATGATTTCTTGTTATGCCAGCCAAGAAGGCCTTGCTGGCCCTGACGGCCCACCACTGGAAGTTAATGATGCTCTCTGATAATGAACATGTAAGGTTATAGAGTTAGCATAATAATAATTAGTTAGCCTACAAGCTACTACAGAGCTACACAGCATTAGCATTATCAGACACTTATGTCTATGTGACTCATTTTCATAAAGCTTCTTATTAAAATATGAAAGAACAAATAAATGTGTTTTTAACTCCCAACCACAGGCTGCAGTCCGAGTCTCTCTGAGCTAACAGAGCCAACAGCAGAGTTAACTTGAAGCCAGAGTTGCTTTTAAACATGGTGGCCAGGAGTTCCAGGAGTTTATTTCATTACCTTTAGTTCAGCTTCAGCAGAAGTTGCGGAGGAGGTTTAGCTTCCCTCCAGCAGACAAAGCTGCGTGCCGAGTGGGCAGAGTTTGTACACAGTCTCTATGGGTTTATTTAACAGGGAAACTCCAGATAATACACGGACTGATAAGGAACAGACCCAGTCACTGCAGGTGTTATAGTGCACTTCTTTTTTTACTGACTGATTACTTCATTACTGATTTAATTACTTAAAAAGTGAAAAAAATAATAATAATTTGATTCTCGATTATCGAAATGTGAGTAAATACAATTCGCTACTTCCCACCTCTGCGAAAGTTAAGTGATGAAGTAAGAAGCAGAACAAGTTGGTGTGTTTAAGAACAATCGGGAACACCGTCTCCTTTTATTACTTCTGTCAACACACAACTAATCTTTTTGCTGCAGTTGTAACTATAATAGTTCTGTCATTTTTCATGGAACAAAATGTTCAGGTTGCTAAAGATGGATGTTTGGAGCAGTTAAGATGGCCGCCTGTGTGCGTGGCTTCATTCTCAGATGCATCCCATCTGAATGAACTGCATCTAGTCTGACCACGCTGTGAGAATCTGTCTTTGTGAGCTGATACTCTTTTTCACACTAGCTGCCCTTATTTCCCCATTAATCCACATTAAATTTAGGCCTTCATCAGACACAGACTGTTCTAAATGCTAATAATGTACAAAAGGATGTGTTTTTAATTACCAGTAAGTCCATACAGACAGCATAATGTCATAATTATCAGAGGTTAAAGCAGGTTGAGCTCTTCATTTTAACAACAAATGCAGTTCTTAATGGAATATACCGTGTGGTTTGTTTTTATGGGTGCATTTTTACCAGTGGATTACATTGTGGTTTCTTATTTCCATCAGTCGGTAATTCTTATGAATTTTTACAGATGCAGCAGCTTTCACATAGAGGGATTTTACCACATGAGGCCTATAGATCAGCATTTTCTATTGTTCCTGTGACTAGTCTGGAAGGCTGTCAGATGTCTGTGGGCAGGAATGAAGGGTGAAGTATTTATGCTGTGTAAGCCACTTTCTCACTGGGTGACTTGTAGACTAGTTAGTGCTGACTCGTTTGCCAGCACGAGTCACATTTTAGGCAGTTCACTGTTCTGTAGGTTACAATGCGTTTCCAGACTCGATGAATAATAGTTTTACAGAATCACGACTACGAAATCGATCAAAGGTTTGCTGATTATTACTTTTTCCTCTGCTGTGGAGTTACCTGATTATTTCTAGTAAATAGCTGTACCTGTTTGGTTTTCTATTATGTGAAGGCTCAGTGAAGATCGTGAGTGGAGATCGTGAGTGGAGACTTTCTTAGAGCAAGACAAAACACCACCACGTCGCAAATCTTGAAGTTTATTCAACACAAAAGTTTTACATTAATATTTCACAGCTGCAGCAGCCTTGTATCAGGCTACACCGCCGAGCTGAATAATTCAGTTTTTTACACTTTTCTTCCACTCTGCCGAGACCTGAACCAATCCCGCTATCACAGGCCACAGATTTTTTCAAATGTTTTTCGTGATCTCTAAACTACCACGTGTTCATGCCGTCTCTTTTGTCCAGGTTTCTGTGACACACCATTCTACAGTTGAAAGGTGAGTGTTTACTGAATACAGCTAATCTGAATTCTCTAAGGCTAAGTCAGAGCAGGTCAGAGTCAGCTCTGTTTTATTTAGTTGTCTCAGCTCTGTCACTGTTACATCTGTTTTCCATTATAGCAGAGATACACACACAAACGGTTACTGTTTTCTTTCTTGAATGGTATTTTTTTTTTGACGTTCAGGCTTCTGTCCTGCGGTCTGAGACTGAACAGTGTAAAAATTCTCAGACAAATGTTGGCACTGATGCGAAAAATACTTTTTACTGTAGAAATGTAATCTCTCATTGCCCAAGGGTGAAGGTGAGGGGTAACCACATAAAAGATCATTAAACTGAGTTAATTTGTTATGTTTTGAAGATGATGCGAGGCAGACATCCGTCACGTTCAATGTGTTACGCTTTAGGCCAGCTCAACTGAGTTCTGCTCCACTCTTCTTTTGGTTCCGCAGAGCTCGGTTCATTTCTGAAAGCTCAAGTCTGTGAGGAAGGTGGCCAGCTCTGTCGGTGATTTGTAAAGACGGACTAATCTTTGTGGCTATTTTGCACAATAGCTTTTGTGAAAAAGAATTAACGCTCAGGCGTGAAAGGCAGTGGGCGATTTGCAATCCCTCAAGGAATGCTAGAGCTTTAATTGTTTGGGGTTTTTTAACCTAAAAAGATTAGAAGAAGCGTTCATTTGCTGAAAGTGTCTGATTATGTGTTCAGCTCAGGCTTTCGCCGCTCTTACACTCAGATTTATGCTCCTGCCCAGTAAATTATTCAAAGGGCCTATCAGTGGTGGTGTGTTGTGTCACTTTAACCTGACCATCCGTACGTGATGTGTTTCGCAACTGCAGAGTGATACTATGAACTTAGCTCTCTGTCTGCCCTGTGCTGAGACACAGGAGATGAGGAGTGAGACCTGATTTATTCATAACACCGCTACTAACAGCTGAAAGCCTCAGAGATGGGGCAGACTTTCTAACGTTACACACATTTCTCTCCCTGCCTGTGTCTGACCTGTTACTTCTTACTGTTCAGAGGTGAGGAAAGACTCACAAACAGGAAAAACACTCTTACTGGCAGTAATTATTTGAGTTTTCTTTCAGAATTCAAAGATTTTTATCTTTATTTCTGAAGTGTACAGATTAAATCGTAACCATAAGTGGTGGGTGGAGGTGGGCAAGAACATAATGGGCACAGTCTAGAGTATAATTTTGCAAATCTTTCACATGAAAATAGGCAGTGATTAGGTCTGCGCAATTTATAAAATTTGCTGTTTCGATTATGATTTTCGCTTCAAATGATCACAAAAGCAGGATAATCGACTAAAAACGATTTTGATTAAGATGTGATCTGGGAGGAAAACTTTCCTGTAAGTTCTGTCAGAACATATTGACTGAAACCGCTTTGAGGAAATGTGTGGTAACTCAGAACAGTCATATTAAAACAGAGAAGAGAGAGCTGAAGAGTCAGATATTCTGCTGTAAATAATAATGCACATACAACTGTTTAGGTGACGCATTACTAAAACACGATTCCATCTCATTTAAAGTCTGTTAACTCCGTGTTGAAACAGCCGAGTGATGTCAACTAAACAACATCTACCCAACAGGAGCGTTAATCTTCAAAATTAGCAAGTTAAGTAGGACCGTTATTATACAATAGTTTTACAC
The DNA here is from genome assembly GCF_001649575.2 of Kryptolebias marmoratus. Lineage (NCBI taxonomy): Eukaryota > Metazoa > Chordata > Actinopteri > Cyprinodontiformes > Rivulidae > Kryptolebias > Kryptolebias marmoratus. Next base: position 5,416,814 of record NC_051450.1, on the reverse strand, counting down.
TGTATTTACTGTAATAAATATGAGATCTAGAAGGATTTTTAAGTCCATATGTGAAGCAGTTTTATTTTAAAAAAGGAAATTTGTTTCTTTGCTCTCGTGAAACAAACGTGAGGTTATTTTTTTGACAAAATGACTGGACTTACAGGGAGATTTTCAAAACACTTTACTAAATCATTGAATGTTCTGTTGATCTAACACACTTTTTGCTGTATTCATAAGATTTTTTTGAATATTTTCCATTCTCGCTTCATGTGTGAAAGGTCACATCTGTGCAGGACGTGGTCCGCTCCATCAGCGATTTAAGACTGGCCAGAGGCAGCATAAAGACAGACTGGTCTGTGTGGCCTTTTGGCAGAACTTTTTCGTGAAAGAGCCTATAGACTTTGGATGCCTGTAAAGTCCCCCTGTGCCTTTTCTGTTTGTGATGTCTGGGGAACAACTGAGCCTCAGGTCTAAGCCTTGGGTCAGCGGATGCTACAGCCAAAATACTCACTTGTAAAGTGTGACGAACACTCGTATTGTCAAGAAAAACACAGATTTGTCAAATCACATTTAGCCTATTAACAAGTTCCACACTATTCTGCTCTTCACAATGGATTATGTGATTCAGTGGTTACATCAGTGTTTCTGTTTGTTCAAACTATAGGTCCTAAGGCGGGCAGAGTTGGTGCTTTTTATGTCACATCTACATTTTCAGCAGCAGGCTAATCCGCTGACAGGACTGTAGTAATGATGTCCAATAATCTCAGCGTGCATTTTCATGCAAACAGAAGAACACAAGGTGGCTCACAGATGTGTTTTCATCCCATTAGAGCAACATGAAGCATGCATACATATAGTATAACGCGTTGAACTCTTCATTGGTTTGGATTTTTTATCAGGAAACTTTAACATAAGGAAAATAATAAAAGACTGACTTCATTTATGTCTCTGAATCCAATCTCTGTTGTGTGATAGCATGTAATGAACACTGCATACTACCTAATACTTTACGTCAAAAGACCCTTTAGATTTTTTGGGCTTTGTTTTTCTAAGAAGTTCAGATATTTGTTGTGTTTAGATATAACAAAACACTTATTTTTGCCCAATAAATGTTCATTTAAACCTGTGTATTTTAATAAAACTTGTATTGAAATGCAAAATTGATGCTTTATATTTAGATGTCCCATCCAACAAAAGGCCGACTGGCTCCACAGAACTTATTTTCTTCTTCTCCTCTTCTTCCTGCAGCTCTCCAGTGTTACTGCGACCGCTGCAGCGCCAACTCCAGCTGCACAACAGATGGTGTCTGTTTTGTGGCCGTCCGGAAGTCAGGAAGCCAGGTGACCATCGAGGGGCGCCAGTGCGTACCTGAAATTGAACTGATTCCAAGAGACCGGCCCTTCATCTGTGCCCCATCCGTCAAAGTAGACTCTGGCATTTACCCCACATGCTGCTTCCAGGACTACTGCAACAAAGATCCAGACATCGATAGTATACCGAGTAAGAATACACGCACACACGTACTTTAATGTATGTATTACTTTCATACAAGAACTTTAGTTTGGGGTTTTAAGTACTGATGAAGCCCTTCTTCTGACTTATAGATTTATTCCTATTTTTTTGTTTTATCAGCATCAAGTTAGATTCTCAGTTGAAAAATTAATTTGAGTGAGCAGTTTCAGATAACAAAATTTTATTGTTTATTTTCATATGTGAAATCAGGCTTCAGTCCAGCAGTAATAAATTCAGGAGAAGCAAAGTGTTGGTTTGTTTCTACTTTTAAAAAGGTAAAAAAACACTCCAACAATAAAATTCATCACTGACAGATAATCCACCATTTACACTTCTATAATTTTGAGGGTTTTTTTCAGGGACATGTCATGTATTCATGTAAAAACTGAAGGAATGAAGCAGTTTGGCGTTCGGCATGTCATTATGACCGTCTTTAGTTAAGGCTGGCTGGGATTCTTCTACAGTAAAAAGGGAGACGTTTCTTATTTACAAATGTTTATCAGTTTGGCAAAAAAAGGATTTAAAACGGTTTGTTCTAAATTTTTGCTCAGAACCGTTATTTACTGTCAGACCCTCGTAAATAAATTTCTTGATAGTAAAATGCAGAGTTACTGTATTATTTATGGTCTTCTGTAAATGTTCAGCACATAATGTCTGAACTGACTAAAAATTAGAGGCTATATTAAAGGGGACCTGTTATGCAAAATTCATTTTTTGCACGTTTTTGTACTTCTATTTGGGTATCTACTGCTTCTAGAAACAGTCCAAATGCAAAAAAAAACCACCCAGTGCTTTTTTTGACAGTAAGTAAATGTTTAAGTGAATGATCTTTACCAGGCAGCTGTCCAGACACTTTTCGGGTTTGGATCTGCTGATTGCCGGTGTCTGACTCGACAAATGTCAGTTCAGAACCATTAAGTGCCCCTGTCCCAAAGTCAGAATCCTTAGAGTTTGAATTACTAACGATCCGCGGTGTTTAATCCTTCAGAGAGTTTTTGTTTTGAGATGGGACACTGAGTTGGGGGGCGTGGCCAACAGCAGCTTATTTGTATAATAGTGACGTAGCCCTAAAACTGCTCATTCTGAAATGAGCTCTAAACAGGCAAAACTGATCAGGTGAAATCTCAATATCTGGGAATGATTTTGTGTATTAAATGTAATGAACATGTTTTGTACAGCCCATAGGCCTATCCTGACTAATCAAGGAAGCCCTTTAATCAAAATGTTAACTTTGCTGTGGGTCTGAGAAGATAAAAGCTTGGACCTGTTTTTGATATGAAAGATATTTTTGTAAAATAAAAGTTCTTCTTACATGAGCCTGAAATTCACTATATTTCATAACTATTACATTAAATACTAAGTAAAATGATTGAAATTTTATTTTACTTATGATCAGTACTCTGGCATTGTATTTGTTGCTTTGTTGATGATGACTTTATTTTTTTTCATTGAAAGTGTTTTGTCTTTCTTTACGGAGTTGGCAGCTTTTGACCTGAGTTCTTTTGGCAACACTTAAAAAATGTAGTTCCAGTATTTTTTTACAGAACATTCCTGCTGTGTTTCATGCAGAAGAGTTTGCATGAAGTGGAGCTAACATTGGCTTGTAATTTCCTCTGTTTTAATGTGCGTCACATTTTTATAATATAATATAATATTTAAGTTATAATCAAAGATATGACGATGATGATTGAGAAGCCTCTTAGTTAAAGCTATAATAGTTAAATATGTGATTTTTCAATGTTTTGATTTGAATTTTTTGTATATGCATATCATCTATGATTAAAATAACCACTAAATACACAACATTCACCATCAAAAGTTTATTGCATAACTTGTAATAAAAATCAGCAGAATTGTTTTGTTTCCAACAATTAGTCATTTGTTTACATTCAAACACTAATGAGCACACTTTGGACAGTCTTGGCGTGAGATGGATATTGAGTCGGTAAATCCCTGGATGTAAACAGAGTCAGAGGGAGAACAGAGGAATCAGAGACACTAGGTTGTAAGAGAAAAGATAAAGTTCTTCTTCTCTTCTTCTGAAAAGAAACGGCGACTAAAATCTGTGAGGACGAGTCGACAGAAGTAGAGTCATTCAGGGGGAGGAAATCGAGCGGTGGAGAGAGTTTAACCAAAGGTTTGGGGCTAAGATCAGATGTAAACAAAGGCCGGGAATATTTGCAACCATTTCATGATGTAGAAACTGTGTTAGAAGCATTAAAAGTTTAATTAAAAGCACTAAATAATGTGTGCTTTGACATCTATTCTAACTTTAAATGGCTGATTACTCATGTTTGTAGACCTCAGCCAGCTATAGTCAGGGTCTCTGCAACTATTAATTTGTGGGCTGGAAGCTGAAAGGTTATGAGCCACAGTACTAGACTGTGTGCTGCTGCAGCTACCTTTAAGCTCCCATCAAAGCCGTAGAACACAAAGGATTCAAACGTTGCTGGGTTTCTGATAATCAGCCAGGGTTTAGACATCTTTTTCCACATTGATAGTCTTTTCTCTGAATAACATTGCGCTTCAGAGGTAACCACAATTTACCTCCAAGGTTACATTTTTATATAAGCCATGAAATGTTTTTTCCTTTAGAGGTAAGTTGAAGTTTTGTTCAAATGTTCTGTGTTTAACAATACAGTGATCCTTTACAGAACTGTGTTAGTTTACAATAGAAGCTCACATTCCTGTTTTAAACAGACTTTTTTGGTTTTGTTTTATTTTTCTGTTCTGAACAGAAATTAAAGGCGACCAATTTTAAATCATTTTTTTTAATACCAAATAAATGAAAAGCATTTTGTAATAAGCAATGACTCCACATTTACTGCAGAAGAATCCAGTCATAATGACATGCTGGACACTAAACCGCTTCACTCCTTCGATTTTTACATGAATACATGACATGTCCCTGAAAATAACTCACTTTCAAAAATGTAAATGGTAGATTGTCTGTTAGTGATGTGGTATTCCTGGAGAAAAAAAAAAAACCTGAACCATGAACTTTTCCACCTCTGCTCCCAACAGACATCAGAGAACATCTGCACATAAATGAACTACAACTGATTTTGGCAGGATTTATTTTGTCCATTTTTTTTTCCATTCTGATATTTTGTTCTTTCTTTGTAAAAAAAAAAAAAAAAAAAAAAACCTCACTGTGTATGAAAGAGACCTGCTGTCTCTCTGGTTTTCAGCTGACAGTATTTTTGTTTAAATTAGGATTTTAACCTTGATTTTTAAAATATCAGCAGCTGACACAATTTGAATTTCAGAGTGTTCATGAAATATTGGACTCATTTAAATAGAGGGACTGTAAATTCACTTGTACATCAAAATCAAACCACTTTAAATAAATTTTATTTTTAGTATTATAACTACAATATAATCTATTATGACAACATGTTTTATTTAAGCACCAAAAGTGATAGTTTCTCTTGTTGAATTTTAGTTTTAATAATTTGAAACTGTGGTGTCTTTATTTATTTTTTTAGTTCAGAATGTCACATTTTCTTATGTCTACACTCGGGGCAGGATAGAGGGTGTTGGCCCCTGGGCTAGAGTTACTTTTGGAGCCCTATCAACATTTTTTATTACATACTATACTGAATTAGGGTATGTGAATTTGCATAAATAAATTAAAGGTTTGCAGTCACACAGAGCAGAGCCGCTCTTGGCTTTAATATATAGCACAGAGAAAGCTACAGCTGTACCGTTGGACATTATGAGAAAGTTTACTTTGTCACAGTTTACTGTTTTAATTAGTCATTGCTACACAAACCGCAAGTGGAGCTGAACTGTTTCTCTGTTTAAACCCTAAAACACAATTTTACACCTAATTAAATACATAAATACACTTTGCTTCATGGACCTTTTAGGATGAAGGTGAAAATTCAGAATAATTACATAAAACAACGCTGCAATAGGCTTCTACAAAGCAATATTAATATTTATGGCTCCAAATTACAGGGAGTAAGGTCATTTAGTAAAACTATAACCCTGAATTGCTTTTAAAACTGTAAAAAAAATCTGAGTCACATAAATAAAAATAAATAGGAACTCACCAAAAGCCATTAAGTAGCTGTTGATTGACAGTCTTCAACAAATTAAAACTTTTTCCAGTGATGTAGATATGCACCTTATTATAAATAAGTATAATAATGCATTTGGGAAACATCCACATAGGGCTGGGCAATATATTGAGTAAATTTACAGAATTTGCTGTGTTTCTTTTAAACCCAAGCAGCCTAAAATTACTTTTTTTTTTATAATGTGACAAGCTGCTGTTCTGCATCTGGACAGTTACAAAGGTTGCTCTGGTCTGTTGTCATCAAATAGTATGAGTGTAATGGGGTGAGTGGTCAGAAGACACTTGCACTCTGTCCTAGCCTACATCTTGATTTTTGAGTTGGAGCTGGACTGTAAAAGTTTCTCCTGCTGTTGGATTCAGTGATTGGACCGGTATAAAGTTTGTTGCTTTTTATCCCAGAGAGGGAACGAGGAACAGACGATCAATATCTGTGAGTCATGGTTCATGACTTTTAGTTTATAGTGTTGATTTCAATATTAATACAGGGGGATTTTAAAATACTGCAACAAATGTTGTATATTGTGATAAAATTCCAAAATATTGCAATATTAATTTTGGGTCATATCATCCAGCCCTACATCCATTCATTAAAACTAATTATAATGTTCTGGGGACCTCTAAACCTCGGGACCATGCCCCAGTAAGACCTTTGGAAAGTGTCACTCAAGATCACATACCAGTTCAGTTTACTGAGGAAGACCTTTCTGCAGAGGGGAGCAGTTCTGGGTCTGAACAGTTCTGCTTTATTCTGTGTTCCCACTGCTGATGCACCAACCATTAACAGTGATTTTGGTGCTGCCATCATAATAAATGTTCTATATGTTCTGCAGTCTGACTCAGTGTGTTGGTTTTAATTCGGTCACAGAGGGAATAACAGATGTTTCTATTAGCTTCAGACCATAACCCTGACGCCCCTCATTACCTGCATTAATCAGTTGCCTTACCCTTCAGTTTCTGTTTACAAGTTGATCCATGAGCCATAATAAACAGAGTCCATTGTGTGTTTTAAAATGTCTGCTAATATTCTGTCTCTTTGTCTAGAAGACCCCCCGACTACCCATCCCCCTCTGGGCCCGGTGGCCCTTGCGGCGGTGATTGCGTGCCCAGTGTGCGTGCTCTGCCTGCTCCTGGTTTTGGCATTCTACGTTTGTCATAACCAAAGAGGACAAGGTGAAAGAGCTGGAGCCCTCCACCACCGTGTGCCCAATGAGGAGGACCCATCCATGGACCACCCCTTCATCAATGGTGGAACAACTCTAAAAGACCTCATTTACGACATGACCACCTCAGGCTCTGGATCAGGTACTGTTCTGCATTCTGATGTTCTAACATGGGTAGGGAGCTTTTATATGTTGATAACAAATCTAGTTTAAATAATCTGTGACCTCATTAATACTTTCATTGACCTCATCAATACTCTGGTAGAGACGGCTCATGTTTGTATGTAAGATGAACTGACCTCCAAAAGTGGATTTCTTTCTGTTCCCCATTAAGAACTATAACAGAGATCAAATCTCTCTTTTTCATCGAATGCCTTTTTTCTCTGTCTCAGAACTCATGGCTCCAGGTTACTGCGCAGTGGTTCAATTAAAATACAACAACAAAAAGAAATTGCAATGTATTTTGTAAAAAAACCCACTAAGATATAGGTCCTTCACTTTTTTACGCAACTCAAAACAATAAGCTGCTGCTGATCTACAGGAATCTACAGATGCTTTGGTGAAAGGATACGTGATTGCAGGTCTGGAGGTGAGTGTTGGAAAGACAAAAGTCCTGGTGCAATCCTTCGCACCAATCCAACCATTTGACATATCCAATAATGGCACTTGGGTTGAGTAGGTGTCTAGATTGTAGGTTGTACTATCTCGGGTTCATGATCAATAACACCACTAATCCAAATGATAATGTAAATAACCTAATTTGCTCTGCCGATGAAACCTTTGGCAAGTTTTACCATTGCATCTTCTCTTAACATGGCTTGACTGTACAAACCAAGGTCAACGTTTACAGAGCTGTTGTGATTCCAGTCCTCCTTTATGAGTCTGAGACCTGGACCTTGTTCCAAAGGAACATCAGGTCCCTGGAGAGGTTTCTCTAGCAAAAGATGTGAGGAATCCTTGGAATCAGCTGTGAGGAACGCAACACCACTAATCTTGTTCTAACTTACAAGCGTGGAAGCGCTCATTGCCAGGAATCAGCTGCGCTTTCTTGATCATTTAAACCAGAGGTCAGATTCATTCCTCCCCAAACAGACTCTGTATGGTGAGCTGGCTTATGGCTCAAGGCCACTAGGTAGACCCAAGAGACTTCTGAAAAACCAACTTAACAGCTTTTCAAAAGTCCAAGATTCCTGCTGTCAGCTGGAAGGCCTTGGCAGCAGACCATTCATCCTGGTGCAGCTGAATTGCAGACATGTCTAAAAACTGGAAACAGACCAGGCTTGAGCAGACTGGCAATAAAGTCACCAATGTTTTCTGCTACCACATCTTCCAGACTCTTCAATGCCCAGATTGCCCCAAACCCTTCCACTCACATCTTGGCCTCCAGTCACCAACAAGCACACAGACAGGAAAATAGGAAAGTAACGGGAAAAGAATGAAAAGAACATATCCTCAAATTCAAGGACATGCCTGATCATGGTAATTAACTAAAAGGTATAATGGTTCTGTTAGTGGTAATTTTTTCATAGTTATCATTTGTCATTAGGTTTGTAACGGTGCATATATTTCTACAGAACTGGCATGGTACAGATATCCAGTCAATCATGCACCCATGTTTTTTATTTTAATTTGCTGACACCAATGATGAGGCTATCCAATGTGAAGGAAACCGGTGTGTATGTGTGTGTGTGAAGTGCGCACTGCATGTGTCCAGAGTGGAGAGGGAGCACATGTATAAACTGCGCCCAAGTTCAACGCTGAGAGATGAAAAATATAGAAAGTAGCTTTTTTTCAGTTGCAGCTTGACTGCTCGGAGCTACACTAAGAATCATAAAAATGAAAACCAAACTAAAGCTGCAGAGTGCTCATTCTGTTTGTGGGAGCGTGTGCACATTTTCTTCTGAATGGATGCGTCGCAATGCCGAGGTGTGTGACTCACAAACTTACAGGCGTGTGCGTGTGTCCTTCTGATTAGATGTGTTGAGGTGCCGTCCTTCATTCTGCCCACGGCAGCACATACACACAAACGGGTTTGGAGGTGTTGCACGCAGTTCTTTTTTTTTATTATTATTATTTTCTTTACAAATTACAGATACTTTTCAGTTTGGAGTTTATCATTGACACCATTTATTTCTATTGGTTGAATAAGAGAGAACACGGTTGTTCTTTCAGCTGCTCCCCTCTTCAGGGGTCGCCACAGCGAGCTTTTTTTATGCGAGCAAAGTCGCATAAAAGACGAGGCAATTGTTTTACACAGGATGTCCTTCCTGCCGCAACCTGGGCTCGAACCTGCAGCCTCAGGATTATAACATACTGACCACCGAGCCGGGTTCTTTTTTCTGTGAAGTCACTAATTGACAAATCTTTTCTTGCTGTATGACCTGCAATCTTGGAGCTTTCTTTTAATTTTTTTTTAACTCTGTCTAGTAATCTACAAAAACTAAATTTGGAGGGGTTTAAGGTGCCCGTGACAACTTTGCTACTATTTTGAGAGAAAATTTGTCTCAAATTATTTGAGTATTCGTAGAATTCAAGTGATAAGAGTGATATTCTGTGACTCGCACAAGGAAATTGAAAACCCTCAAAAAACACATTTTGTAGACTCCCTGAAACATTTTTAATTTCAAGAATGAGATTGTTCTCATATATTCTCATATAGTGCTGGGCGATATAACGATACATTTCGTGGGGACGATAGAAAAGTGTCTATCGTGATATATTTTCTTCTATCGTCTCTATCGTTTTTATCATAATTGTATCAATGATTCATGTAAATATTTCATAACGTAGGCTACGACGAATGTATTAGTGTTGTTGACGTCTGTGATTTGGTTCAAGAAGTCCGACACGCAGCAGAAAAAGGTAATATGCTACCTCTGCTAATGCTAATGCTAACTCTGCTATTAGATTGTTTTCTCATCTGACGCCAACACAACAAACCTCTTCTATCACTTAAAGAAGAACCACGAAAAATAATTTTTAACAATACAAAAAGTGCGAGGTCAAACAAGTTGTAAAAGAGCCGGGGAAAGTTGCGAAACGTGAAACTATAGCCGGCCGAAGATAATGGAGTCTGTTGTCATTTGATACTGTTACGTCCTAACAGGTACATATATATAGCTGCACTAAAATGCAGCAGATCTCATTTGGGAAAGTTTATTTAGATTAGATTTAGATTATTTTTTCATATTTTGCAGAGAATAACTGACAACGTACATAATTGGGGTATATCGTGATATAGGATTTTTTCCATATCGCCCAGCACTTTTCTCATATATGAAACATTAGAATAAAAAGAAATATTAGCTTTTTTTAATTGTTGTTTTTTTAAAATAAATATTTCACACACAATGTTCTCAGTATTTTTGTTTGAGTGTGTGTGTGCATTTATTATGTACATGTGCACATCTTAAATAAGAATCCTGTTATTTGGCTGGTTCAAATTTAAGCTGCATACACACACCACCCATGCCCTGTAGGAAGCTTTTCTGTTAGCCAGTCTCAAATTAGCACCGTTCCATGAGACTGCCACCTCCAACGTGCTGCTTTGGAACAGTTTGAATTTACATCTACAGCATGCTGGACAGTGGGCCATTGGCAGCGTCAGCTGTAGTAATTACACTGCTGACTCACAGTGTGTGTGGTCTTGAAATCAGACAAATGGCCTTTTCAGTTTCCTCATCAGCTGATTATTAGAGACTTAAGTTTTCTTCCATCAGAGCTCAATTAACCAGTCAATCAGTTTAGAGATGCTTTGTCCACTATTAAAATGCACTGAATGTGTATTCATGAAAGTATTGCTGCACTGCAGACTGTAATGTTAATGTATTTGTAAACACTTGAACTTAGCTCTCTTTCTTCTCTGTCTCATGTGTAAGCGTTATTGTATTTGTTCTGCTGCAGATGTTGTGACAGCATGCATCAAAACCAACCTGCATACTTTGCTTTGCTGCTGGTTGAGGTGATTCTTCAGGACCGAGAACCCAATGTCTGCTTCATCCTTGATACAAGGACGAGGCACTCACCCTGCAAGCCCCTCTGCAGGGTTAGACCACAGCTGCTGCCCTGGTTTCTGCATGTGATTACTGTCTGGAAATCTCCCTGCTGATAGTGTTTGTTTATAGATGTCTAATAAGCTCTTCTCATCTTGGCTAATTCAGATTTAAGGGTCTGAGGTGTAACAGCAGGGATTCCTGTAAAGACAGGAGCTCTAGGGATAGAGCAAGATGATAAAGTTTTATCTGATTGAGGAAAAAAGTTCAGGTTGTTTTGGATTTTCTTTTTTCCACCATCTGCAGTCTAAATCCACCATTTACTTTTATTTTTTTAGTAATGATGTAAAGATATGTGGTGACAGGTCAGTCTGTCCTCAGCACAAAGTCAAGCTCGTTCCTAGTGCAGTTTGGACTCCAGGGCTGCTTCTTGTCTCTGAAAGAGAACCATGAAAGTGAAAAGTGAAATGTTTCTTTTACCTTCCACCTTGGGTTCGAGTTCAGACTCTGCCTCAAGTATGTGGGTGTTTTGTTCACAAGTCATTGCAGGGTAGAGAGTCTGTTGAGGACACAAAAGCCAAATCTTCATTATTTCATCTTCTCTAACCCCAGCTGCCTCCTCAGTTGACCTAATTAAAATTAACTTATCACCTCTGAAACAGGAAACAACTACAGGGATTTCATCTGGAATCAAGAGATTTGAATGCATATAAACTCTTCAGTTTCAACCTCTTTCTGCTCCCACTCTTTTTTAAAATTAATTTAAATTCCTCCTGGCTCTGAGTGCCCTCTCACCATGCTTTGTCTGATGTAAGCCTATTTCCTGAGTTTAATGTTTCTAATTCAAACCTTTTTCATACCTCCTCTTATAATAAACGTTAGCATCTTTTCTCTTTTAGTTCTCTACTTTCTACAAAAGCTGTTTTCTGTTTTGGTCTTAGGGCTGTTCTGTGCAGCATTTTGTAATATATATCAATTTTTTTTTTTCAAATGCTCCGTAAAACAAAACTTATCTCCTTTTTCTTAAGTGAAAGTTTATGATTTTATAGCCAGTCACTCATACTACATTTGTAACACCCAGCTTAATGCCAGCTGGGTATCACAGGTTCCCAGACAACAAGGAGGAAAACAGTAAAACAGCACCAAGGGAGGACAGTTCAATCAATCAGGATTTTTATTCCCCAAATGGGGTAAAAATGCTCAGTTTTCTTTTTAAATGAGAGTAAAAACACAATAAAAGAATATTAAAATGTTCCAGTCCTGAACAAGCTAAAATGGTCCTACAAGGGCAACATCCACGGAATCCGATTGGGACAGCGAATCCTGCGCTCCGTCCAGTCTGACGTCACAGCCCCGATTCCACCGCCTCCTGCGAAAGTTGCAGCTCACTCCAGTCGCTCCACGCAAAGCGCCGCCCCACAGGCTTCCTGTTAAAACAAAACAACTGGGCCAGAAAAGCGATCACCGAGCGGCAGATGTCCCAGCTATACCAGCAAGAGTCCCTGCAGACAATCAGTGGAACGTTACTTACGGACCAGGGCAGAGTTCCCCCTCTGCCCGCTGTCGATCCGACACGTCGTTCCACTGATTGGATCCTTTGGTGCAAACCACTTGCTCGTTCGGGGTCGCAGTCCTCTGTAACGAGCCTTCCTGGTTGTTTCTCTGCCCTTTAAAATCCACCACCAACGTCTGGCAGGTCCCGGATACGCTGCCTCCCGGCACACCCACCCCGCGCAGGTGGCTGGCATCAGCCATTTAGTCTTCAGAGTCCACAGTGGATAAAAAAATACAAACATGCAAATAGAAAAATACAAACATGCAAATAGAAAAATACAAACATGCAAATGGATAGAAAAATAAAAACATGCAACAAAAACACCCAACAATAAAAACCACACTTTAAAAAGTAAAAACAGATTTTCACTGTGCGACACATTCAGTCAGAATGAAAAGCAAGTGCACAGATGTTCAGTTCTTGAACACATCAGGGTATTGCATCATACCATGTAGAAAAAGTTTGAAATAGTTTTGTACATCAGTATCACGTGTCCCTGTCTTATTGATTCTTCTTGTGTTAGTTACTTTCCCCTGTGTATCTGTTGTCACTTTTTTTTAAACTGGGCTGCATGGACAACAGCAGTGATTCTCAGACATCCTTCTACCCAGCAACACTTTCCAGCTTCTCCTGGAGGATCCAAAAGTGTTCCCAGGACAGAGAGAACACATGATCCTTCCAGCAAGTTCTGTGTGTGCCCTAGGGGTCACCTCTTAGTGGAACATGCCTGAAACCATTCTTTCAAAAAGTGTCTTGAAGTCATCCTAATCAGATGCCCAAACCACCTCAACTGGCTTCTGTTGTCCTGAATAGCCGAGCTCCTCACTCTACAGCCACTCTGCGTAGGAAGCTCATTTTAGCTATTTGTTTTCACAATCTCATTGGAGTGTAGATCAACTGGTAAATTGACAGCTTTGCCTTTTGGCTCAGCTCTCCCTTCACCACCACATATTTGTACAGAGTCTGCTTCCCCAATCTGCCCATCAATCACCTCTGCTACACTGAGGAAGACCACATCATCTGCTTATTGTAGTGCTGCTATCCAAAGCCCCCTAGACCTGAGATCCTTATTGCCATCCTATTGGGTAGGGGTTTTCGAATATCTCCAAGACCCCAGAGGCTATATTGTCTGATGCAGTTTCTTCCAGGTAGAGTATCTCATGACAAATTAGTTCTAGGGAAAGCCAAGTCTAACGAGACCCACTAACACTTATGCTGACTACAAGTCCAAAAGACAGGAATCCATCACCTGAACTAGAGATACTGGAGCCAGGCTTGGGGGAGATGCGTGACACTAAGTGCTTTTTGGGTGGGTGTTCATCCATAGTGCTGGGCTAGACAGAATGAACAAAGGACATGGACCAACCAGCTGCAAGAGGCATTGTAAGGGACCCCTGCGTTGTGGATTAGGTGACATTTGGATGCCTCAGCAGTCCAATCCCTAGTTGCTGTTGCTAGATTTTATTTTATTTTATTTCTTTTCATCATACTTCCGGTGGAGCAACTATACTTTGCTAACAGAAATATACATAAAAAACAGGCTCACGTTTGAGAAGCAAGAACCTGGGAATAATTTTAAAAATGTCCACAAAATTTTGACCAAGTATTAATTAACTCACTGTTTGAGTTTTACTCTTGATTATTATTTTTCTTTACGTTTTCCCAGCTGTCTTTTTAAACAACTCTGTCTTGATGTTTTTTCTTTCCAGGTCTGCCGCTGCTGGTCCAGAGGACCATAGCCAGAACCATCATCCTGCAGGAAAGCATTGGGAAGGGGCGTTTTGGCGAAGTGTGGCGGGGTAAATGGCGCGGGGAGGAGGTTGCAGTGAAGATTTTCTCTTCTCGAGAGGAGCGCTCCTGGTTCCGTGAGGCCGAGATCTACCAGACAGTGATGCTGAGGCATGAGAATATTTTGGGCTTCATTGCTGCTGATAATAAAGGTAAGATAAAAAACCTCATGGAGCTCCGAGGAGAGGTGGGTTAAAGTATAACTGCACAATACTTTTCTAGAGAATAAATATCATCAGCAAATGAAGTACTCAGTTGCAAAGTTTATATAAAATACCATCAGAGAATTAAGACTGATTAAAGCATAATCATTTAAATAGTGAAATGAAATCCCTGTCGGCTGGTTTTATCATCTCTGCATGTTAGTGTGGGTGGCTTTAATTACCAGGAAACCTTGAGCACTTCAATCAGAAAAGTGGCTTTGAGCATTTATTTTGAATTGACTGGCTGGAAGACAGTGTGGGGGAGTATTAGTTTATAGTGAAGAGCAGACATTATCACACACTTTCACTGCTAGTACACACACACACACACACACTCATAGAGACTATGTGAGTGAGGCAGCCCAGAGGAGAATAGGTGAAACAAACAGAAGCTTTAGCATGTTAGTATAATACAACATGGCTATTGCATCTTCATATATAGGCATGGATAAATTTGTTGTTACTCTTACAGCTCATTAAAATAATGCTTTATTTCTCGTGAACAGTGATTTAGCTAAAATCTGTTTAATGTTTATTTGTGAGCTTTAGTTTCTGACAGAGTAACAAAAATATGAGATTTGTTGTTTATTTTACAAAGATGTACTAAATTAGCATGTACAAATTTGTTGGTACCCTTAAAGGGATAGTCCAGGCAACTTTGAGGTGATGTTCTTCCTAATAGTTTTCAATAGTTAGTACTTTACCAGCGGTGACTTCAGTCATAGAGTATGGAGAAAGAGGCTGATGAGGCCCAACAATGGTCTGCTTTTTATTGTTTTTCAGGCTTATAAAACAACTCTTTCTCAAAACCAAGATACTGGTGTGAAACAATGCTACATTACTTAATATTAAACATCTTCACTTTTACTTGACACTGTTTAGTTTCTCATGCAGTTTAAAGCTTGGAACTCCACACTCTCCAGTTATGAATTGAGAAAGCTCCCCAATTTGGGAAGAAGTCCAGTTGTTTTGTGTTTAATTTTTTTATTCTTTTGGATTTGCCATGGCCTGGATGACACTTACACTTTAGTTTGTCGCTTTTTTCTCAACTGAACAACGTATGTGTTACTACATGAATGAACATGTGCACTGAGCAAAGATAAACCGTTAAAGGCTGATGGTGCTGAGACTGCTGTACCAGTCCACCTGAGCAGTGCATCTAGTCCAGTGGTCTCCAATCCTGATCCTCGAGGGCCACCATCCTGCATGTTTTACTTGTTTCTCTGCTCCAACACACCTGGTTTGAATCAATGGGTGATTAACAGGCTTCTGCAGAACAAGAAGAGGTAATTTAACCACTGAATCAGGTGTGTTGGAGCAGGGAAACAAGTAACACATGCAGGATAGTGGCCCTCGAGGACCAGGATTGGAGACCCCTGATCTAGTCAGTCAGTCAGACATTTACTCACTCCCAGTGGACTGATCCATTCAGCAACCTTCAGCATGTAACGGGTCTATCAAGGCTCAGCTCACATGTACATTCATATAGTAATGCACAATATTTGTGGTGGTAGCATGACGCTACTATCGTTTGTCATGTCTGAGCTACATTGTTTAGGTAATCATGTCACGATTGTGGTTGTAGCCTAGGCATGAGGTCAGCATGGTCAGTCCTCCATCAAATTTCAAACAATCAAGCCAGACTAGTACAAATGGGCCCCAAGTCATGGACATGCTGCCATCAAGACCAGGAACCTGATACGCTGCCATCACAACAAGTAGACCATACTTTCTGACACATTTTCCTTTTTAGCATGGTGTCATCCAGTGTCAGGGGGACCTTAGACGGCTCATGTATTACAGATTCTTACCACTTACCAAACAAATGCTAAAATTCATTTTCTCACTTTGAGTGCGAAAGGTCCCAGGGTCAAATCCCAGATGAGCCCCCACTTGTGTTAATTTTCCCTTTTCCTAATTTAAGGGTCGTCTCGCTGGAAGAACCTCAGTGATCAGCACAAGTAGATGAAGGAGCTAAGTTTTCACTCCTCACCTCTTTTCTTGTGTGTAGATAACGGGACATGGACTCAGCTGTGGCTGGTGTCAGACTACCATGAACACGGCTCCCTTTTTGACTACCTGAACCGCTACACTGTCACCGTGGAGGGCATGATCAAACTGTCCCTGTCCACAGCAAGTGGCCTGGCCCACCTCCACATGGAGATAGTTGGAACACAAGGTGAGAGCCACAGTTTAATATTCATCGCAGGGTGTTTTTTTTACCACCATTGACTGAAACATTCTGTGGAAGTCTAAACTCAAGTACTTGAATCGAGCACATTTTCCAAAGCATTCTTTGAGGTTGTTCTATTTCAGACTGACATAGAATACAGAAAAATGTTAAGAGATTTTTTTTTTAGTTTTATTTAATGCGTGGTGTGGTTTGACTGTATGACTTTCTCTGCAGGAAAGCCAGCGATTGCACACAGAGACCTGAAATCAAAGAATATTCTGGTGAAAAAGAATGGGACCTGCTGCATTGCCGACCTGGGTCTCGCTGTTCGACACGACTCTGCCACTGACACCATCGATATCGCTCCAAACCACAGAGTGGGAACCAAGAGGTAACACAGCTGAGGTCTTCAGAAGCACAAAGTTTGGAACCATTTCCTCGAACTGTCAGCTCTTATTTGTCATGATACTTACTGTATATTTTTGAGTAACCTTACTTCTCCTTTCGTTAAAAAAATTCACTTTCAGCAGGACTTAATCTCTGCTATTAGCTGCTTGTAGCTGAGGCTCAGTCAGACTAGCAGTACATTGTTGTTTCAGTTTATTTAGGTCTGCAGACATTTGTTTCTGCTCAGCTCTCTGAAGGTCCCACCACAGCATTTCAATCAGGTTGAGGTTCTGGACTTTGACTGGACCGTTGCAGCACCTTAATTATTTAGTTTTTCAGCCGTTCTGTTGTAGATTAGCTTCTGTGTTTGGAATCGGTGTTCTGTTGCATCATGACCCAGTTTGGTCCGAGCTTCACTTGTCAGAAAGATGGTCTTACATTTGTGGATGCAGGACTTAAAACTTGTACTGGGACCATCTCGTGTCCTTTGGTAAACAGAGGAGGAGTCAACTCAATGATCTCAAGCTGCCCAAAACATCAGCCCTCCATCACCGTGCTTGACAGCTGGTATGAGGTGTTTTGTTTTGATAATCTGTTTTGTCTTCACCAAACATGCTGATGCTGTCCTTTGGTTTCATCTGTCCAAAGGACATTTTTCTGGAAGTCTTGTGTTTCATTTAGATGAAACTTTCCAAACCTAAATAGTGCTGCCATGTTGTTTTTAGAGTAAGGAGGCTTTCTCCTGCAACCTTTCAAAACAAGCCATACTTGTTCAGTTTTTTGTCCTTTAACCTGTTAACTGAGGCCTGAACAGGTTGAGTTGGACCTCTTAGCTGTTTTTGTTGTTTCTCTGAGCATTGCGTAGTCTGACCCTAGACATGTATTAAAATACTGGACTACTTATGGGAACCCAAAAGTTGAAGCCAGAGCGATTGCAGTGTCCCCACGAGATGGTCCCAGTACAAGTTTTAAGTCCTGCATCCACAAATGATTGTTTTAAGTTTGTTTTAACCTAGCTTCAGGATCATCTAAGTAATCATAGCAAACACATAAATGACTAGAATTCAATCAGTTTTACAGCTATTGAGCTCAAACTTGATGTGGTAGTAGGTGTTGCTGAGCCCCAACTTATATTCTGAGCTCTAACTGATCGCACAAAATCTCTATTGGAATAAACTGTCTGTTTGTTTGCAAAATATCATGAAGCACTGAATGGATTTTAATGAAAATTTTAGAAAGTAATCATTGGGTGTACATCTACAACTGATCGCCTTTTTGACTCAACCTAATTAAAGATGGCTGCCATAGTCAGCTGACCTAAGGAAACACTAAAATGGGTATAACTCAGTCAATTTGTCAAATCTTGAGCTAAAATTTGGCATGGTAGTAGGTGAGAGTCATTCACAAAACATAGTCCAAGCAATAACAGATCACAAGATATTGCAATGTTGCATGAGATTGTGCAAAACATTATTTTCAAAGTTTGTTTAAAATGACTTCAACTCTAATTTCACATGAGATGAATTTAGTCTAAAGTCTGGCATTAAAGGTAGCAGGCAATATGAATCCCTACAGGGAGTGCAAGGCATTTTTATTGGATTTTTTTTGGAATAAATCAAAATAACTTCTTCTTATAAAATATAACAGTGGCACATCCACCAACCTACTGTGTTACCCTGCTATTCAGCCTACTGTTACTTTAACTGTGTTTTCACTCCTCACATCTGTTTTCTTCTGTTAAGGACGTGTCTAGCTGCAAGGTTGGAAAGTGAGCAGTTTATTTTATCAAACAGTCCTTTCCCTCCCTTCCTTTCACAGAGATACCAGCAGAGCCTGCATCCTGCTCAGCTTTTTCTCCTCCACCTGCTTCACTTTGTGTGGTTTTAATGCTGCAGGCAGGTTACAGGCTTATTAAATGATTCAGTAAGCCTCAGGCTGGTGGAGACAGACTCTCTGGCCTTGAGGTGAAACTTGTGTTCTGTACTGATGATCAGATCACATAGTTATTGGAACTTTAATCTGACACCAAACTGCTAAAGTGGCCCAGTGGGTAGGGTGGTCGTCCTCTAGTCAAAGAGTTGCATGTTTAAGTGTCCTTGAGAAAGACCCTGTGCTATGTATATTGTGTAAAAATGTATAAATAAAAACACTGTATGAATGTGTAAATGAGAAACTCTAAAGGAATTCACATCACTTGCTGCCTTTCATGCCAGAGTTTTAAACTAAAATCATCTTATTTTGAGAGTAGGAATGAGCTGACATGATAACCTTGAGCAAAAATAACAGTTTCTGGGTATTGAAGCTTTTAATACAAAAAATAAATAAATTGCATTCCATGAGTTATTTGCTTTTATTTAAACACAAAAATGTAATGTAAATATATTGCCACCTAAATAATATTACATATTGCTCAATATTGATTATTTTATACTTATAAAAGTATAATAATATTAAATAAAATATTTTTTATTTTAGTGTCGAGATATAAAAGAGGCCATTGAGAGAACAAAGTGAACATGACAGCCTTTGTTAAAACATTTTTGTCTACAATGTCATTCAAGATCAAGGCAATTTTTTTTATTTAATCACAAGTATTAAAAATATTTTTTTTTTATTTAATTTCAATGTGAGCTAAAACACCAGTCACCAGGCTGTTTTATTTACTTTTTAGTAACTTTGAGAGCCTGACAAGCTGATGTTAGCTGGTCATTATCCTCAGTAGTGAGCATTCAGCAGTCTGTAAATTTCTCCTGCTAACATGCTAACTCTTGTAGCTTGTTACAAACATTTGTTTCAAAACAGCATTACCTTAACAAGAGAGTCGAGTGTTGCTTCTCTGCTAGACAAGCCCTGACTGACAGGGTTATTATTGAAACGTACAGCCTACTGACAACGTCTTTTCTTTTAAAGAGCATAAACGTTCAGGGGATTTCCCATCTTGGCTCCCGTACACATCTGAATGACAACAGGTAGGACAGGGGGAAGCGCTGCTTGGCGCTCCATGTCACAAGAGGGGAAAAAACAAAATAACAGCAACAAGAACCACCTTGTCTCTGGTATCTTATTAAAAGACAATCAAACCATAAGAACGGTACGGTGGAAGAATTTAGTGGTTTTGACTTGTGACTTTCTAACATCGTGGTATACCGTCAAACTGCAAGCAAGTTGAGAAAGGATGGAACTATAGCTGTTTTGGTCAAACTTTGTCAAAGAAGTTATCTCATGAAACAGAGATTTTACGAGAAGTATTAGCTTTCAGAGTACGTATTGTGAATGATTCTCAGCTACTACTACACTAAATTTTAGCTCAATATCTGTAAAATTGGCTGAATTATAGCCATTCTTGTTCTTGCAAAGGTGGCTTAGCTGTGGCAGTCACCTTGTTAAAGACGTACATCCAATGATTATTTTCTGAGAGTTTCAATAAAGTATGAGATTGAAAAGGCTTATCAAAGGCTTTTAATTCAGTTATAAAAGAAAAAG
The DNA here is from genome assembly GCF_001649575.2 of Kryptolebias marmoratus. NCBI lineage: Eukaryota > Metazoa > Chordata > Actinopteri > Cyprinodontiformes > Rivulidae > Kryptolebias > Kryptolebias marmoratus. Next base: position 5,396,495 of record NC_051450.1, on the reverse strand, counting down.
TTGCTTCCTAACAGTTTGGCTCATAATTACCAGTCTGTTCAGTTTTGCTTAGTTTCTGAGCAAATGTCAGTCAGGATATTTAAAGCTTTTTTTTCTTTTAGTTTCTGTGAAATAGCTGCAATTTGGAGGCCATTCTTTCAGTATTTGTGCTCTTCTCATTGAACATCCTGAATTAGGACTTGCTCTCTTATGGTCAGTGTGAGATTCGTTTAGTAATCATATTAACTCACTCAAGACATCAGCTGCACATTGGAAACTATTTTTCACCCTCAGCAGCCATTTAGCCCATTCCTAAATGTCCAGAGGGAGTTTCTTTTTTCAACCTGGACACATTCTTTAAGTCTGCTCACTTTTTGCATTGGTGTCCTTCAGTAGCAGCTCATAAGCATAAACATCAGTGGGACATTAATTTCCTGACTTATTAACCACACAAATTTTACAATTTGCATTACATTTTTTGTGGTTAAAGAAAGATTAAAAACTCACCAGCCACTTTATTAGGCACACTTGTTCAACTGCCTTTTAACACAAATAGCTGTTCAGCCAACCGCATGACGGTAACTCAATGCTTTTAGGCATGTGTGGTGAAGACGACCTGTTGAAGTTCAAACCGGGCATTAGAATGAGGAAGAAAGGGGATTTAAGTGACTTTGAATGTGGCATGGTTGTTGGTGCCAGACAGGCTGGTCTGAGTATTTCAGAAACTGCTGATCTACTTGGATTTTTACACACAACCATCTCTAGGGTTTAAACAGAATTGTCCAAAACAGAGAAAATACCCAGTGAGCGACAGTTGTGTGAACAAAAAAGCCTTGTTAATGTCAGAGGAGAATGGGTAAACTGGTTTGAGATAACAGAAAGGCAACAGTAGCTCAAATAACCAGATGTTACAAACAGTCTGCAGAATACCATCTCTGAACACACAACACGTCTAACCATGAAGCAGATTGGCTACGGCAGCAGAACCACACCAGGTGTCAGTCCTGTCAGCTAAGAACAGGAAACTGAAGCTACAGCTTACACAGACTCACCAAAAGAGGACAATTAGAAACTGGAAAAACAAGGACTGCCCTGATGAGTCTCAATTCACTGAACTCCAGTGGCCTCCACAGTGATCAGATCTTAGTCCAATCGATCACATTTGGGTTGTGGTGAAACAGGTGGTTCACATCATGGACATTCAGCTGACAAATTTGTAGCAACTGTGTGGTGCTGTTATATCAATATGGACCAAAATCTCTGAGGAATGTTTCCAACAACTTGTTAAATCTGTGACATGAATAATTAAAGTAGTTCTAAAGGCAAAAGGGCCCCAACCTGGTACTAGTAATTTGTACCTAATAAGTGGCTAATAAATGTATATAGTTTTTTTTTTTTTTTTGAGGGGGGGTAGGTATTGTCTGCCTCTCTCTCCCTGGGGGATGTTGTGTCTCGTGGTAGAAAAAAAATTCTGTGAAATAATTCTAAGACTATAAAACTGAAGCCATGGTGTGTTCATATATATATTCACCTCTTTGCTTTAAAGCCACAGTCATTACCTTCAGAAGCCACATAGTTTGTTAAATAAGATCCACCTGTGAATGATCTGAGTAGCTAAAGGCAAGGAAAATGGGCTTTCCAGGTTGGAGGAAATGACCTGCTGTATATCTCCTCTCTGTTTTATTAGTTTTCTGTTTGGTTCATGTCCGGTCTGTCTGTTACAAGCTGCTGACTAATAATTTATCTTCGAATTTTAGTTTCACAAATGGATTTCTAAACAAACTCTTCCCTGATGGACACAGCAGGTTTTGCTGCAGCCATTCCTGCATTTGATAAGATCACTGAGGTCTGGTGTTAGTAGTGGACGTATGAATGAGCTAAAACCAGAAGATTGTATACATGGGACAAACTTATATCTGCCTCTATGAGATGCATGGTGCTACCTGCAGTACCAATCACTGCCAATTATAAATGAGGACAGTGAACTGCCCCACCCTGTGACTGCAAAAAGTAAACTGAGAATGAATCACCAAAAACATTTTAACTTCCATTTGAAATTGCCCAAATAGTTGAAAAACACACAGGACAAAACGGTACACAGCAACCTAAGAAATTAAGTAATTTACATTATTCATTAGGAGGAATAGGTGACAGGAATGTTGGCTTCTGTCAGTAAGAGACATTTCTAATTGAAATCTTTTACATCAAACATGGAGAACAACTTTAGTTTGACTGGTCAACAGAGGCACTAATTCACACATCACTCTGATGTTGCTTTCACATGATTTAATTAGAGAGCCCACACTGGATCACAGGATTTCAGGGTTTCCCCCAGAAAAGAGGCTAAGCCCGGCGGTGGGTGGCCAATCGCCGGCCAATCGCCGGCCGACCATGATTTAGTAAAAAAAAAAAAAAAAAAGATTAAAGTTGACAGGAAAGTTGAAAATATGGCTATTTATTATGTGATATTGTAAGATATTTGTGCCAAATATTTACACAACTACAGTTTTACAAAAAGGCACTTGAAATATTTTTTAAACAAAAATACAATTAAAATAAATACTAATTGTTTGCACCTAATTTGAATCCTAATTTAAGTCACATTTACAAATAAATTAAATTTACATAAATGAAAAAGTGCAAACAAGGCACCAACACACGTCTCACTTCCAGGCCAATTAATAACACCAGAGAACTCTAAAAAACAGACAGATGCTGTACTGTACTGTGCTTTTTGTGGCACAGGCTGCATGTTGGATCACTACATGTAGCAACAAAACAAAACAAATTTAATAGCATCATTTTACTGGTAAACAAGGATAATATTTTCACTAAACACAAAACATGCTTAGCATATTTGGTCTTGTAAAGCCACCTGCTGAATTTCAGCTCAACTAACCATTTTTGGTTAAACCCGTTCGATCGATGTTTATCGCTGTGGCTCCAGCGATGTGCTAACTCCAGCCGTAGCTGAAGGCAGCTTGGCCTCAAGCCTCATTAGAGTCCCGCAGGGCTCCGCCAACAGCGCGGACCTGAGCGTGCGGTGGAGGCGTTTATACTTGGCTCTTACGTCGGTGCAGTATTCTCCAAAAAGACAGGGGGCAGTACACTACGTAACCAGTGGAATATATGGTAAAAAAGAGAGCAGATGGTTGTCACATCTAATATGGCTGCACGTATTCAGGAGAAAGAGCTGTTGTGTTTCTGGCTGTGATACAGAGAGGATGTTTAAACTTAAAGCATTCAGTTTGACTTTCATTGATTTATTTGCTTTAGTTGTGATTCGCCCATCATAGGACTAATATTTCTATAAACTCTCCTTTTTATCGGCTGCAGCAGTAATCTCCTTCCATGAGTTCTGAACCGTTTGATTATCTCTTGTGATCTCTCATAAAAGGATCATATAAATGCAGATACAGGTGAACCAGCTTCGCTAGAGCACCAAAATCTTCCATTTTGAACAGAGCGCAGCGCGCGCAGTCCACACAAAGTTATAAAAGGTGCACGACGCAACACCGTGCAGGACCTTCGCGCAGGGGCGGGGACAACGCAATTGCGCCACTGTTGGCGCACTCACCCTCGCGCGGTGAGATATATAAAGGTAGCGGTGTTGGGGGTGTGGGTGGAAAAAAACGTGCATAAAAAAATTACGTATTTATAATAAACAAGCAGAGACCAGCCTGGCATCAGGGTCACCAAAGCCTGGCGGTCCGCCAGGCTTATAATACACTGGGGAAACCCTGGATTTAATTGCATCTAACTGCAGTGTAGCAATTGATGGCTACAGAAACTTCTTTCACAGTCATCATATTGCCTTCAGATGTGACTTAATAAGCTGAACACGCAGCAGCTGTGGGGACACATTAAACCAGAACTTACCCATTTGTTTGTAATAGTTGAAAATACTTCAAATGAATTCTTGTTTGCTTAAAGTGTTTGGAGGACTCTGCAATAAACTGCCCATCAGAGATCAGCTTACTGTTTTGTTTTGTTAGATATGTTCTCTGTGTGTTTTATGTGACAACAAGTTCCTGCGTTCTCCACATGTCGGGACTCTGGGGTAGGGAAGCATTTTCTTACAAAGAGAAACATCCAGACCCGGATAAAGATTGTAAGACATATATCAAGTTTCCCAAAAACTCTGGGACATGAAGAGAGCTGTGCACAAGAGATGTCCTCACAATCTGACAGAGTTTTTATATCTGCTGTATTAACTAAGATTGGCCCTTGACTAGGACCACACGTTTCATTTTGCCTGAAAGCAGCGCTGCTCATCAGGTATGGGCTTTGAGTTGAAACACAAGAGGCCATTACTCCTGAAAAGGTAACTAAATTAGATTTAATGGCTGTGTTATCGTTCAGGAGCATTAAGGGATCGAGTTGCTGACACATTCGGTCCCCTAATTTGTAATTTATCTCATTGTTCCAACGAATACTTCTGCAGCTGAAAACACACTCAAGCTTTAAACAGCCATACCAAATGACTTTAGCGAAATTTCTTACTAGGTGGTCATTACAGCTCTAAAGTCTTTACTACCTGAAGTATTCAGTGTCTAAAGACAAAAGGGTACAAAGAAATCATTCTCTTTGATTAGCGTTTCCTGATATGTTATAGGTATATGTTACCGTGTGTGTGAGTGTGTATTTCTATTTACATATATATGAATATGTAATATATATTTTTTCTCTCTCTTAGGTATATGGCTCCAGAGGTCCTGGATGACTCTATAAACATGAAACACTTTGAGTCCTTTAAGCGGGCAGACATATATGCCATGGGCCTGGTGTTCTGGGAGATCTCCAGCCGCTGCTCTGTGGGAGGTGAGGATGGAACTGGAAGGAGGAACACAGGGGTGAATAGAACAACAAGGAATACAGGAAACCCTTTCATCTGTTGTTTTTTTTTTCTTTCTGTCAGGCATTCACGAGGACTACCAGCTGCCCTACTTTGACCTGGTTCAGTCCGATCCATCGGTAGAGGAAATGAGGAAGGTGGTGTGTGAGCAGAAGCTTCGACCAAACATCCCCAACCGCTGGCAGAGCTGTGAGGTAAGACGTGTCACTCTGACAGAGCTCGTCTGTGTTTGGTTTATCTGTGTTTCTGTGAAGGGGACAGAAACACACTGGCAGGGCAAAAACTAGTGTTTGTTTATTTTTCTCCATTTGTAAAATCAAAACACATCACTGTAAAAAAAAACTCAGCTACTTTCAGAGAAAAGTATATGAAGTGATGAGGTTTGGGACAATCTTCACAAAACGTAACAAAGTCTTATAAAATGATGACAGCATAGCTGTAACCTGTAAAGAGTTATTTTAGCAGCCTGGGTCCAGCTGTTGCTTTTATATGACTTTTCTTGATGTAAAAGTTCCTACTGACTGGGTCAAAGGTTAAAACAAACACCTCAGGTCACTGTTTGGTCTGATCACCAGCCTGAATCAATACATCACCAAACAAAGGTCTAGAAATAAATCAAATCAAAGGTCGATGGATGCATATGACTGACCACCATTCATGCCAGAGTTTTAAACTAGGATTTTGACCAATCTCTTAGTTCCGTCAGGAAGTTGCGATCGCAACTATTGATTCAAATTCAGCTACTTATCTTAGCCCCATGCACAGTTTTACTTCTTTAAATCTGAGCCAGCAAGATGAAAACATGTTTGATGCTAGAAAATCACATTAGTCATCAAATATTTCCACAAAATCTGTGGACGTTAATTTCTTGAAGTATGGCATGAAAGTGGTGGGAAACTGTTTTGCACAACATAGTGAAACATAGAAAAAAGTTTTTGACCAACTGACAAGGCTTGGCTTTCCAGGATTCAGAACGTGCAGACAGACAAAGTTTTAAGGTGTTTATTGTAGACGTTTGGAAAACTGGATTACTGTAACTGGACTCAGCACTCACGTTGTGGTTTGGGAGCAGGACCAGGACAGGTAAGACTGTCGGGGGCTGGCGATTGAGTGCGGCTGGGATGGTCCGATAAGGGCTTAGGCGAGAAGGAGAGTCCAGGGCCAGTCAAGGGGTCAGAACCAGAGAATCCAAGGTTTGCAGCCAAATCCAGAAAGGGATCCAAAGGGCGAGGTCCAGAAACGAGAGGCGAGGTCGGTTACCGTGTGTCAGAGTCCAGGGAAGTATTTGGCAAGGAGAAGGCAAGGCTCGTGGGTCGAAGGTCAGGCAAGGGTCTGTGAACATGGAATCAGGCAGGAACTGTGGAAAAACGCTGGACATTTACTTCGTCAAGACCGTTCAATAATCTGGCAACTAAGGGCTCTGAGCTGTGGACTTAAATACAGGCAGGAACAGGTGTGACTAATGGCTGTGATTGCGTTGGCGTGGAAACAAGGGTGCAACATGAGACTGAGGGACTGTGGAAAGTCACTGAACTGTGGCATGACTGAGAGCAGGAGGCGTGACAGGAACAGTGGAGCTGTGACACCAACCTTTTCTTCTGCAAAACAAAATGCAGGGCGCATTACTTTTCAGTTATAATTAGGAGCGGCAAGGGGAGAGTTTCTGTCCTAATGAAGGTAAAAGGCATATGTGTCACCTTAAATCAGAGACAAGCCATCAGAACAACCAAAGTTTATTATGTCTGACAACATAAATGTGACCTGGCTGATACTCTGCTTGATTTGGAGTTCAAACTCAACATAGCTCACTAGCTGCTTTGTCATCTGGGCAGCAGGCATAAGTAACTATGATCCTGAGCCTTTATGGAAATGATACATAGTTCCCATGTGACATCACATTTGCAGACACCCCTCCTTTCTCGTTGCCATTACAAAAGGCAATAACTTCAGCCACAGCAGAGGAGACTTTTTTTCAATTGCGGGCTATTTTTGACTGTAGTTGCAATGGGTGTTCCATGTGGGCTTAAAGGATGTTCTAACTTGTGCAGACAGTTCAGCAAAGCGTTGTTTTCACTACATCCCGAAAATCAGGAAACATGAAAGTCCTCAAACAAAGGAGTTGAGTCTGGAACGTCAGAGAGTCTGACTGGAGAACCACAAGAATCAGCCTTTAAAGGCGTCTAGAATCTGCTCGGACCACCTTTATTCTGGTAAAAGTAAAATTTTAAAAAATAAATGTTCTATTAAGTAATGTTAGAGTATAATTGTATGTGTGCTAGAATGACCAGTTTCATGATTTAGAACGTCTCTCCTGTTGATAACTTAGCTGTGCTACGTGCTAAACCCCAAAGCTAACGTTACGGTTAATGAAATTAATTTAAAGTTAAAGGTTTCTGTCAGTAATATAACAAACAGTACAATAAAACTTTGTTACAGTTGAATGATAGTTACAAAGCACTGGCACCACTTTAGGTCTGAATGTAATTCATAAACACACTGTCAACAAGGTATGCCTCTATGTACATGTATGATCTTTAGAAATCTGTTGAAACACTGATTGTTTGAGTCCATTGCTTTTCGGCCATGTAGTACCTCCATGGTGTAGGCACTCTTCGTGGACTAACAATTAATAATGGATTGACAATATCATGGCACAAGATGGACGGCAGATTGTCAGGCTCGTCTGACATTTTTTTCTTTTTTCAGCTCTTACGTGTCAATCCCAGAAGTAGCGGGCGATCTTCTGCATATATCTGTCCCTCACTTGTTGGTCAAGAGTAAGCAAATACCTGGATTTAGTTTGCTTTGAAGCCATCACTGTCTAGGGCTTACTTACCAACATGGCTGAAATATCACGTTGCGCTCTTCCGGCCGGGATCTGTGGGATCCATATGTACATGGAATTCTTGCAGCTATTTTCGTAGATTTATTAGCTTCAAAACATCACAACTTTATGGAAAACTGTTGCAAAATCAGACATTTTAGGTCACAACAAAGACTGGGAAAGAAAAAGTCTAAAAACAAAATCCAAATCCTGGAGGGGCTGATTAGTGTTTTGGATCACTCTCAGCTACTACCACAGCAAAAATGTCCAGGCTTTTTTGGCCATTTTTGGGTTTGCTTGGGTTGACTAGCTGTGGTGGTCATGAATCAGTATGACTCCAAATGTCAATGAGCTGTAGATGTAAATTCAGTGATTACTCTTGAGTTTTACTAAAATCTGTCCAGTGGTTCATGAGATATTTTGCTAACAGACAGAGAAAAAAAAACCCACACAGAGGCAGTTACATTATTGTCTGCCTTTCTTGCCAGATGGTGATAATGAAGGAAGTCTGTTTTCTGATCCTTCTGCTGATTTGTCTTGCTGCTTTTCTGCTGTCCCCATCCAGCAACTGTCTGCATTCTTTCTTTTAGAAGAAAGAAGTGAAATCTTGTGTAAAACTAAAGATGTAAAGGTCTAAAGCTACATGCATGTTCCCCACCCACTCAATCAAAACACCATTCTTTTTTTCACTTGCAGATTAAATCTGGTTTCATTGTTTTGTCTGCAGGTAAACATAAGAATGTGTAGGTAAAGAAAGAGGGTCAGACACGATAAGAGCTGGTCGGATAACATATCTGTGATTTCACAATAGACACAGACATCCAGCCAGACAAGCAGAGAAGTTTTAATAAGTTGGAACTAGAAAATACCTCCAAAATAAAGAAGTGTTTGGCTGCACTGAAAAGTCCTCCAGTGCATGAACAGAAAGGCCTCAGACGGTCAGGATAAGGATCATGAGTCCAGCATCTTACTGGGCTGCAACTGCTGGAGACTAGTTGGTGAAGAGCATCTGCAGGGGAGTCCCAAAAAAGCCTCAGAAAGTTTCGAACATGATCCAAAAATATGTGCAGCATTTCTCTCAAAATAGTTGCAGAGTTATCGCCGACATCTCAAACCCTTCTCGGTTTAGTTTCTGTAATTTTTAGAGCACTGGAGCTGTATCTTTTGTGACTTGCCACCTGTTTAGCTTTAGCTGCTGTATGGAAACATGTAAGTATTTGTAACTTGGCACTATGAGCTGTTTGTGTTTGCACAAGAAAATGTGCATCAAAGTGTTTGTGGAAAACCCTCCTGTAACCTCTCAGCCTTGGTGCACAGCTTCCCTTCAGATTCTCAGCAGGTTTCCTCCCTGAGCTGTCCTTATGACACCTGTCAAACCTGTTACCGTTTGACAAGTGGACCATCCCAGTGACACTGTCCCTGGAGCGGGTCACGCCAACATGGGCTGAGAGTGCGTTAAATGTGTAATGACGTCTCCCTCATATTGTTTTCAAAACATGCTGGATGAACTCAGTTTAGCGATCCTCCTTATGCTTAACCAAAATATTGTAACTACATATAAAGTTGGGCATCATCAACAACCTCTTTGTTGTTAAGGCTTTTAAATCCTGCAGCCAGGTGATCACACAGACCATAAGTCATCACCCCATGACATAACTGAGTTGCAAACCCTGCGTACCTTTTCACATGTCGACTGGGACGGCTCTGTTAGTGCCTCACTTGGCGGCACAAAGGTCCAACGGAGCAGAGGTGGGTTGACTATAATCCTTCTGCTGCCTCGGTCCATTTAGAAATCACACAGAGAAGGCTAGAAGGTGTCTAAGTCCCGGCTTGAAGTCAAGATGAAAAAAAAGAGAAATAAGAAGGCACAAGAAGAAAATATAAATCAAATAAAACTGTTGTAGTAAATGGGGAAGGAGGCAAACCCAGAGTGCAGACTCAAACTTAAAAGGAGTTCATTTATTAAACTAAAGTAAACAAAAACAAAGGGCTGACGTGGCAGCAAAATAAGAAAGAAAATCCAAACATAAATTAACATGGCATGGAGCAGAACGTGACGACATGGAACCAAGAGCGGGGGAAACGGGAAACAATGATCCAGCAGAGTAGTGAGGTAAGTGACCGAGTTTTAAGCATGGAGGGTGACGAGGAAATTGGACACAGGTGGTTGACAACAATTGACAGCAGGTGGAGGTGGGCGTGACAGGAGACCGGGAGTAGCAACTGGGGAGGAGTAAATGGTAGCAATAAACAGGAACAGGGAGAAACTAAACTGAAACGATAACTCAACAAAAACAACAAATCGGAACATAAAAACTCAAATCCTCACAAAAACAGATAAAACTAAGATAATTTTGGCCAAAACAAAAAAGAACAACATTAAATTGAAAAGTTTTCGAAGTGTCTACAGACGCAGGTGAATAGAGGCAGATGCTGCTTTTAGAGAACGCACATCCTCCCCTGCTTGCGTTTTCAGACAAACAAGTTAATTATTTTAGCAGCTTAATGCCTGATGTGAATAGAACTGTTCCCTTCAGTCGATTCACTCAGTATAACATATGTACTGTGGGATATCATGCACCCGCGTGTCCTGGCTGAAGACACTTTTAATCACGCCTTTAGGCAAATGACGTGATGACGACAAGTGACAGGCCCCGCCTGCGCTATGTAACCGTCCGTCATCACAGTCATTCCTCAGTTCTTACGCTCTTCAATTCGCTAAGAACACCTCTCAGAGTCAGGCTAGCTAGCTGCTGCTAGTTAGTTCTGTTTCACAAGGCTGCTCGGAATGAGCTTAACTGCTTTTGTTGGTGTTAGCCACTGCTGCCTGCTGGTAAGTGTGCCTGCCCGCAAAGCGCTAGTCTCAAGTTTTCTTGCACAGTTCAGCGTTTGTGGTTCGGGATGAGCACAAAGCTGACACAAGCGAAGCAGAAGTCTTGTGTTTGCACCTGTCCTCAGGGGTGCGGCTTCTCGCTCCACGAGAAGGACCAACACGAAGCTTGTCCCGTCTGTCTGGGGATCGTTCACGCTCGCAGAAAGTCGGCAAACTTGGTTTCATCCGAGTACGACGAAGACGGCTTTTCGGTCGGTGTTCCCTGCTTCCAGCTGGGTGGACTACATGGATTATGCTGATGGGTTAGCTGGAAATAAAGAAGGTGCTGCTTAGTCTCAGTTTCTACTGGACCCTCATCAGGCATACAATGATGTGCTGGACATTGGTCTGGACATTCAAGGTCTGTCAGAGGACGAGGATGATTTTTTTGTCGAATCAGGGTTCCGCAGCCGCTGCTGCGCCGGCAGGCCAGGACAGCATGTCATTCCTCTCCATGTACCGGCGTGCGGCTGAGAAACCGGACGTGGAGTGGCCCTGTCCCCCTCCTGTTCAGAAACCATCGCAGTTTGCCGGGGTTTACCTCCCTGCAGAGCCGGTCTAGGTCAAAAACCGTTTGCCCATGTTCCCAGATTTTGTCTCGGAACTGACAACCTCGTGGAACAAACCGCTGTCCACCCGCGTTACTGTACCCGGATTTGGACAGTATCTGGATCTGGAAGGCACTGAGAAAGCTGGGCTGGTAAATATTCCACCCATATCCCTGGCGGCATATTTCGCGCCGTCCCACAACCATGGCGTGAGCAGCCCCACATCCCTTCCATCCAAGCATAAAAACCGTATGCCCATTTTCCCCGATTTTATCTCGGAACTGACAGACCTTGTGGAACAAACCACTGTCCACCCGCGTTACAGTACCCAGCTACAGACAGTATCTGGATCTGGAAGGTGCAGAGAAAGCCGGGCTGGGAAATATACCTGGATGGTCCGGTGGCGGCTGATGGGCTGTTTGGACAGTGTCTTGACGCCATACAGGCGGAATTTAAGCTGAGGAAGAAACCGACTGAAGCACTTGGCTGTAATATTCCCAGACGTGATGTGAGACCCAAGTCCAGCATGAGCACTCGCAAACCGGCAGTACCACCGCCTCCACCGAAGAGAGCGGCACTGCCCGCGAGCCTCAGCTCCCAGCCGGTACAGCCACAAATTTACAGCCAAGCTCCTGGCCACATGGCTTGGAGCAAAGGTCCCCCTCCGAATCTTCAGAGGAGCTCAACGTTTCGGAGGAAGAAAACAGTCCTCCTAGCAGCAGGACTACAAATTCAGGGATTTCAGGAGCAGGGAGACATGACCGTCTGCTTTCGGCGGCCACCAAAAAGGCGTTTTGTTGGTTTTGTTTGGGGTCCCAGTCCCAAGAGGTGCTGCGTTTCCCACAGTCTCCCAAGCACTATTTCCCCACTCACACAATGTTTACACTAAAAGCCCCCAGTTTGGGTGCTGTAAATATTTGTCAAACCACAACGAATGTTCAGAATGTTTGTGTAAATCTTTCAATAAAGACTGCATTTTCTGAAAAAAAAAAGGTGTAAATCAAATGACTGCAGGCAGCAGTTGAAAAATGCTGCACCTCTCTCACACGACGATAGAGGGCAGAACCTCCTCGCTAACAGTGCAGCAGATCAGTCACCTGGCCTCACGGCTCCCTCTCTGGCGCGCATGAGCACTATGGGTGGAAAAAACCGTTGCTATGGGTTACCGGTTACAGTTCCGCCATAGACCTCTCCGCTTCAACGCTGTGGTAAACACAGCTATCGGAGTCGAAGCAATGAAAATTCCGAGAGAGAAAATAAACACGCTGTCAGCAAAAGGACCAATTCGAGTGGTTCCAGCTTCGGAGATGAACAAAGGTTGGTACAGCCGTTATTTCGTTGTTCCGAAAAAAGATGGCGGGCTCCGTCCGATCTTGGTCTTGAGGGTGTTAAACAAGTACCTACAAACGTACAAATTTGAAATGCTAACACTTAAACATCTTCTTAATGCTGTCGGGCCGCGATACACCCGGACCACAGACAGTTTCTGAGGTTCACCTTCAAGGGCCTAGCCTACGAGTACGTAGTACTGCCCTTCTGACTGTCTCTCGCACCCCACACCTTCACACAATGTGTGGAGGCGGCGTTAGCTCCCCTCAGAGAAAAAGAAATCCGTATTTTAGCTTATCTGGACGACTGGGCTCTGATAGCCAGCTCCAGAGAGCAGGCGACAGAACAGCTGTCTCAGGTCTTGTCACACATTCAAGCACTAGGCTTTTCTGTGAATTTTCAGAAAAGCTCACTGACTCTGAGTCAGAAGTTTTCATTTCTCGGGCTGGAAATATGCTCCCTGTCGGGCAGAGCTCGTCTCTCAGAACACCGAGTCGCCACATTTCACCGCTGCCTCGCTCAGTTTCAGTTGGGACGCAAACTGCGTTTCCAGACGATCTTACAGCTGATGGGCATGATGGTGTCGATGATCGCAGTAGTGGCACTTGGACTGCTGAAAATGCGCCCGTTTCACTGCTGGACTCGTTCTCACGGGCTGTGTGTGTCACGTCACCTCCACAGGAAGCTAACAATGACCGCCTCTTGCATGCTGGCTCTCAGACCCTGGAGGGAGCCCGGCCTGTTGTGCCAAGGCTCACCAATAGTGTCCACAGATGCCTCCCTAATGGGGTGGGGGGCTCTGTGCGATGGTGTGGCGGTGAGGGGGGTTTGGACACCGGCACAATCCAAGCTCCACATAAACCACCTAGAGCTATTAGCAGTCTTGCGGGCTTTGAGACGCTTTTGCCAAGTTCTGACGGACCTTCATGTTCTGATCAGAACCGACAACACGACTGTGATTTCATACATCAACAGACAAGGGGGGACGCGTTCACTTCCCCTGTTAAGACTGTCTCACACTCTCTTGCACTGGTGCAGCATACATTTTCTATCCATCAGGGCCACTGACGTGGCTGCCCCGCTGATCAGCCGGGCTCGGTGAAGAGCGGTTATTGAACTGAGGAATGACTGTGATGACGGACGGTTACATAGTGCAGGTGGGGCCTGTCATTTGTCATCATCACGTCATTTGCCTAAAGGCGTGATTAAAGGTGTCTTCAGCCAGGACAAGCGGGGGCGTGATATCCCATAGTACATGTGTTGTACCGAGTTCATGTCTGTCAGGGAGCAGTAGTTATATGCATAACATTACATTTTTTTTTCATTTCAGGCTACAGCCCTGACTGAACAGGTCTAAAAACCACACTGATGATACTAAAAACTGGTCCAAATCTTGTACACTTTAGAAATGAAGTTAAGAAAGTATATTAAATCATAAATGTAAGAGCAGCTGCCAAGGTGGGCAAAAAAATAATGTGCACAACTAAGAATACAGTCTTGTAAGCCGTGCATAAACAACAGGGATTTTCAAAGACTGTTCACTTGGTCGCAAACTCAGAACTCTGTGAGATTGCAATTTACAACTCAAGTTTATATGTTTTTGCAACTTTGACACGGATGGTATTCAGCAGTTGCAGCAAAGAGAGATACTGGATTTGACAATAAGGTAAAACGAGCTAAAACAAGTGTGACCGGGCCAAACTGCAGAGGCAAGCACAATATCTTTGATACGTTTATTTTAATATCATAAATAATCGTGTGTTTTTTCTGCTACAAACAAGTTATTCTGGTATTTACTGTTGATAGAGGCACTGAAATTCAAAGAATGATGAAATTTGGACAAACAGAATAATTTCTCTGGATTTAGTTTTATTGTCTCTGAACAGTTTCCGTCCAACTCTTTCTAAATGTTTCTGTGGGGTCAGCTCAGACTCCGTGGAGTTGAAACCTCCCAGAGAGCCTCTCCCTCAGTAACTGGTGTTAAATGCTGGTTTCCTCAGAGGGCTTGGCTCACTCGTCTTTAAGTTAGCCCATAAATCAGACCGACAGATTTAGGTACACGGTGCGTCGGCCAAAAGTGTTTTAATGTAGAAGCTCTTCTGTAAGATTCAGCTCAGGAAGCTGTGGAAATGTGATGAGTGTTTTTGCGGTTTTAATCCGCCTGATGGATGAAACCATGTCGGCTGCTATAATGAGCAGAGGAGGAGGTTCACAGACCTGCTACTATATTTTCAGCAGACGCTTAGAGACACATTGACTCATAAATACCAGGCACTTCTTACAGCCTTGCTGAGGCAGACAGGAAGCAACCAGTTCTCTACAAATATTTGTCATGTCTAGTTGAAAGTTGTCTGTCAACACAACCTAGTCATTGTTTTTTGGGGTTTTTTTTTCCTTGTGTGTGTTTTGTTTCCATACTTGAGAGCTGATAAGAGGATAAGGTTCTAGTTTTAGTCTCTTGTAACATATGATGCTTACTCTTTTTGTGATAAATGATGGCTGACTTTGCATGTTATATAGCCTTGCAGCTAGCTCCCTCTGCTGCCCCCTCCTCCTCCTGCAGTAACTGTCTGTTAGCAGGGACTGTTTCCAGCTGTATTCATCCACCTCCTGGGTGCTTTGAGCATAAATCAGCATCATCACTTTCCATATTGTGTTAACTTTATGTCTAATTAAACGCCCGACTTGTGTTTGACTCAACTTTGCAGTGAGTGACAGCAAGTCTCCTGTTATTTCCCTTAAACCCAAATGGCACTCATCATACCATGTCAGGTCATTCTGGGTTTTTTTTAGGAATCTGGACTGTGACAGTGCTCAGTTCTTTTAAAAAAATGAAGACCTAAACCAGTCTCTACTTAGACAAGAAGAAAACAAAGTAAAGTAACCATAAAAGTTGTTTTACTTTTTCCATAACAAACCGTGGGCAGCACAAAACTAATCTCTCCCTCTCCCAAGAAGGTGGCTGCTCTCTGCTGAGTTCTGGTGAGGTTTTTAGGGAAGTATTAAGAAAAGTGTACTCTAACTTAGATGTGATAGAGTATGATAGCCCACAATGGTTTTTAGGATGCACAAAACTTATGTAGCGAGGTGGTGGTGGTTTATTATTGTGGTGGCAGCATATCAGAGTCCTGGGTGGAGCATGAGGGGCAGCATAGCCATGACATGGGACCTGCACGTATTGACAAGACTTTGAAGCAGAAGTGATCACTCTGGCTTCATGCCTGTGACTGTTATTGTGACAAGGTCATGGAAAGAATGAAGCATAAACATGTTGACTCGTATCTGCATCCTGACACTAGCCTCGGGGCAGGGTGGGACCAGGGGACACTGTGTCAGCGCAGGACAGGGTTCCTACAGTCTTGGAAAGTATGGAAAATATGGATTTTTGTTTTAGTATTTTCCAAGTCTGGATAAGTCTGGAAAAAAGTGCTTTCAGACTCCACTCCTTGTTTCATTTTCTAAACTGAAAATCTAAAATGAAAAATAAAGGGCAATCAAGAAAAATAATTTTACTTTTAGATCATCCACTACAAGTGTTAACTTTAAGAATTTAAGAATTCTAAGTATCTAACCCATAATCATGTATAAACTCATACATTATAGCAGGTTTCATGGTATGAAGAGCCCACTCCATGCAAATGCAAATGCAAAACACTTGAGGTGTTTGGGTTTTGTCCAAAAAGACACATCAAATCATAAAGAGCTGTGGACTGTACTGTGAACCTCTTCATACCCCTTGAACTTTTACACATTTTGATACGTTACAACCACAAACTTCAAAGTATTTTACTGGGATTTTATGTGACAGACCACCAAAAAGTAGCGCATAATTGTGAAGTTGAGAGGAAATGAGTCATGGTTTAAAAAATGCTTTACAAATAAAAACCGTAAAATGGTGGCGTGCATTTGTATTCAGCCCCTCTGAGTCAGTACTTTGTAGACCCACATTTTGCTGTGATTCCATCTGCTAGTATTCTGGGGTTTGTCTCTACCAGCTCTGCACATCTAGAGACTGAATTTTGCCCATTCTTTTTTGCAAAAACAGCTGCAGCTCAGTCAGATTGGATGGAGTGTCTGTGAACGGCAGTTTTCAAGTTTTCAACCCTCAGATTCTCAGTTGGATTTAAGTCTGGATTTTGACTGGGCCGTTCTAATGAATATGGAGTGGATCTGGCTGGATGTTTCAGGTCGTTGCTGGAAGGTGAACCTCCGCCCCAGTCTCAAGTCTTTTACAGCCTCTAACAGGTTTTCTTCCAGGACTTTCCTTTATTTAGCTTCATCCATCTTCCTATCAGCTCTGACCAGCTTGCCTGTCCCTGCTGTAGAAAAACATCCCCACAGCATGATGTTGCCACCACCATGTTTCACAGTAGGGATGGTGCATTCAGGGTGATGTGCAGTGTTAGTTTGGTCTGATCTGAGCAGAGCGTCTTCTTCCACATGTTTGTCGTTTCCCTACATGGCTTGTGTCAAACTGCAACCAGAACTTCTTCTGTTTTTCTTTCAACAATTTCTTTCTTGTTGCCACTCATCCATGAAGGCCACATTTGTGGAGTGCAAGAATAATAGTTGAAAACAGTGTATCATTTCACTTTACTCTTATGAGCAGTGTGTGGTTGTAATGTGGTTAAATGTGAAAAAGTTCAAGGGGTATGAATACTTTTGCTAAGGCACTGCATGTGTCATTCAGAGCATAGTGGGATCATCATCCAGTGTAAACTAGGCTACTCAGAAAAACCGGCCCAGTACCACCTGCTGGACGCTTAGTATGAGACGTTGTCCTCATGTCTCTGTCTCTGTGTCTCTGCAGGCTCTGCGGGTCATGGCAAAGATCATGAGGGAGTGCTGGTACGCCAACGGAGCAGCGCGTCTCACCGCCCTCAGGATCAAGAAAACTTTGTCTCAGCTGAGCCAACAAGAAGGAATCAAGATGTAGACACAACAACCAAACACACATGTATACACACCCGTGACTGACACCTGTATCGATAGCATTACGACATCTGTCCTTGTGATTGTTCTGATAATCCTCCATTTAATTTCAAGAGAAGTTGAGACGTTTCATTTCATGACTTCATTCACTGACTGAAGAATCTGGTTTGTTGTGTTTGTGTGTTGCACTGAGCTGACACACACCCATACACACACAAATGATTGGAAGGATAGATCAGATGAAGGATGTTTGTGCCTGAAAGGGATGATGGAAGTGTTTAAGGAAGCTTCTTCTCATTCTGACTTTTATTTAACCACTCATTACACACTCAACAAGAGGCCGCCCTCATCTTCATCTTCATCAGCCATTCTTCTGTAAATCACTGTTTCATTCTTCATCTCAGAGGGAAAAGCTTCTCTTTAGTAGGGCTGCGACCTGCCATTTAGACCAGACCAGAAAAGAGTGTCTACCTTTAGGCTCGACTTCAGCGCACAGAAAAAGATTATAGGGTTAAACTAATTTATATTGAAACGTATTAATTGCTGCAGGAGTTTTTAAATTTTTTCCCATGGTGAAAGGTGGGGGCTTCTATTACACCTGACAGTGCATTTAAGCTAAACTAATATCCACACAATGACTGTCAGGAGGACAGCAGCGCTCCAAAGGGTTCGACCTTGGTGCAGCTATGCTTAAAGACACTAATCTG
This sequence comes from Kryptolebias marmoratus, assembly GCF_001649575.2. Classification (NCBI taxonomy): domain Eukaryota; kingdom Metazoa; phylum Chordata; class Actinopteri; order Cyprinodontiformes; family Rivulidae; genus Kryptolebias; species Kryptolebias marmoratus. Next base: position 5,378,449 of record NC_051450.1, on the reverse strand, counting down.
AGTCTATAATGTGGTTCAACAGTTCAGCCTGGCTCCTCAGTGGAACCCAGCTCTTCTAGTTCCCCTGACACATAATGGATTGGCTCTGTGTCACTGCCACCTTTTTATGTGTGGAAGAAAAATCGCCATCATTGAGAAGGGAGTTTACGGTGTCTGTGTGACATGAACTTATTCCCGTCTCTCGACAGTTGGGTTCCTTCCTGAAGCGACATCTTGGTCAAACAAAGTTAACAGTCACAGTTCCCCCCGCCTCTGCAGGGCTTTCAGGAAAACAGTAGAAGGAATGATGACCGGTGTAACAAAGCTGACCAGTAATGACTCTGAATAAAGCTGTGTGTATTAACGGTCAGGTAACACACAGCTAAAACATGTAATCAGCTCTGAATGTGCTGAAGTTGTTTCCATGCCAACAGATGCTGATTGTGATGTGACCGTTTGTCCTAAACGTCAGAATTTACACACACATTCGTTGCAGCCTGAATGCAGCTGTGCTGAGTCTGTCTGAAACAACATCATGACAGTAACCAGATGTCCAGTATAAGCCTGTTAGTTATTGTCCCTAGTTATTAATATATGCCAATGGTCTGAAGAGCGTCAGAGAGCTGACAGTGGCGATCAGCAGACGCACAGTAGTTTGCAGCCCTACTGTAGAGTTAGGTTCCATTAGATGAGGCCTGTACCTGGTCTCATCTGGTCACATCATCATGTTGTGAGTTCAGTCTCCTGGTGCTGTCAGGGAGCCACTCCGCTCACTGTTTTTGGATTTGCTTTTTGGTGGCAAAGGATTTATTTTATTATTTTAATTTTTTTCTTTTTCTTTTTTTTGTCTGAATTAAACTGGACATGGTGACCTCATTCATTTTTTGGCAAACATGCTGCAACATATGCAATATAAAGTAGATGAATAAATGTGTCTATTTTCTATACTCTTCTCTGCTAAACCACAAACAGCAAGACCAACAACAATCAGCTGCCACCATGCCTTCCAAGCCAGCTGTTACCGGAAAGTGCCAGTGCTTTAAAACCCAACTCCTCTCATGTCGGCTGCTGTACACAGCTGTGTGTGTGTGTGTGTGTGTGTGTGTGTGTGTGTGTGTGTGTGTGTGTGTGTGTGTGTGTGTGCGTGTGCGAGCCCTAAGAGGCCTGTAGGAGCCCAGAATAGAGCCAGCTTGTACTATGCACACCCAAGATGTATGAATGGGTAGCAGCAGGGAACACACACACACACATACAGCACACACACAAACCTGGACAGCTACAGCCAGCAAACATTCTGGTGCCATTTTGTTACAACTTCACCCTGAACCACCTCAGCAACAAGTCATCGTCCAGCTCGTCCTGTCAAGAGTCTGGAACTACGCTGCCTCCAAACATCACCATGCAAAGACCTGTCAGTATCACTGATGTTGCCCGATAAACATCAGCCCTCTGACTGTGCAGCAGCACACATCACCTCTGCAAGAAACAACAACAACAAAAAGCAGTGAGCTACTTTGATTTAAATATAGCAAATGGATATTTACTAAGCCATAGGTTTTCCAGGTGTCTGTTATTGTTTTTGTTTTTTGTTGCACTGTCTTTTTCTATCAGAATGTGCATTTACGACAAATAGAAACATCAGCTTAATAAGCCTTAAGGGACCAACACATAAGAGTCAATATATGCTCTTAATATGACTTTTTTTTAAACATACTTTTTATGAATAAAGATGCACAAATATATATATATATATATGTATATATATATATATATACATATATATATATATTAGTAGTATTAAAACCTGATGATTGATTACTATGATTAATATAGTTTGATTCTATGTAAAAGACAAAAGAGATAAATGTAGCACCTGATTTTTCTTTCAGTCCTGTGTTTTTTGCCAGCGTGGCCATACATGCAAACTGCTTTGATTTAATGTGTTCATGTCTGAGTGTAATCAGAAGGACTTGGTTTGTAACATACAGGTCTAAAGCAGGTTGGAGTTAAACACGGGAAGTGATCAGATCAGTTTCTGTTCAGCAATAAGTGCACTTGTGTTTCACTCAGAGTTTACCTGTATGGCAGGTTGGATGTTGATATCTGTCTGTCTCCATTGTTCTTCTTTATGGATTCATGATGTATTAATGTGCTGCTACTTGGTTGACCACCCAGCTGCCTGAGTAGATGTTTGAGCTGCGGTTGGATGTACATATCTTCAGTTTGCCTGTGCCAATCCATTATCATCATCATCATCATCATCATGGCTGTAGTTGTCAGCCAGTATCTGTGGAAGATCAGCAGTTTGTGTCACTGATGACGATCTTTGGTTCATCAAATTTATGAACTTTTAACAAAAAGCTACAATGGATGAAAATTGCTGTGCCATTTTATTGATGGGCATCAAACAAGCTTTATCCCTCACAGAACATTCAGTTAGAAGCATACCAAGCGGGTTAAAGCAGGGGGAAGGTAAAGGTAGCAACAGAAGGTAGTATCTCACTGGGCTGTGTCTAGTTTGCTAACAGCATTCGCGAGGGAGGCTCTAAAATGTCTCGAAAGGTTCGCAGGGGGTTCTCAATTTTCTTGATTGAGTTGCAAAAGCTTGCTGACCTGTCGCTTGAATTTTGAACATGTTCAAGAATTTGTGCAGCAAATTGTTTTTTCAAAATAGACTTGTCATAGGCATCTTGAACCCTTTTCAATACCTAAAGCTGTATTTTAGCAGCTGCACAGTAGCTGTCATTATGACAGGAAGCACCCATTGCTACAGCCTTGAATGTACAGGTCTAAAAACCACTCCAATGATAAATTATTATGAAAAATAAAGAAAAACTACTTAAGATTTGCCCATCATTGTTTCAGAAATCTTCTCCAAATCGCTTAAATCTTAAATGTGGGGTTGGCTACCAAGGTGGACAATGAAATATTGTGCATTGTTTAGAAGACAGTTCTGCGAGCCATGCCCACAGAAATAGGCCATGATTTTTCAAAAATTGGCTGCTCAACGGGTCCACATGGCTCACTGGTCCCTTGGTACCAAACACTCAGAATTCAATTAGACTGCACCCGAAAACTTACCATTTTTCTTGCAATTTTCAGTCGTCAACTCGTCTCCAATGGTCATAGTCCGGTGAGATACTGCCTAAATGGATTTATGCCCCATGTAAAAACTCTGTCAAAGTCTTCATATCAGCCAGTCAGAATTCTTTTCATTTTATGATTTTTAGTTAGCAGGATTCTGTGTCCTACTTTGTAGACAACTCAAGGTGTTCTTCACAAGGAACATCATCATCTGGTGAAGATCTGTCAGCTAAATTAGACAAAGTGATGCAAGAATGGGACACTCCACAATTGTATCAATAAAACCAAAACCAAGAGTCACTCTGCCGTACATCTTTTAGTTCATAAATGGTGCTACATCCCTGAAAAACAGAACAAACCTCAGTTTACCAGCTGACAGTGAATGTGACACCTCCATGATCACTTGCTGCAAGCTACAGGCAGCAATGTCATTTTGTCCTCAAAGAAAATGAAGCTGACAGAGTTCTGCTTCAAACAGTGTCTTTTCATATTTCTAAGTCATCCCTGTGAATAAAATATTCCTTATGTAGAAATGGTTAAAAGTGGCAGAAGTGACATTTTTAGTTTTTGGAAATATCTTCTGGAGTAAACAAATATCTTCATTTTTTTTAAATAAAGTGAAGTGGATTTTGCTGCTAGTACAAAAATAAGAAGAGGGGGATAGGGGGACATAATGTGCTGAATTAATAATTGTCCAGAAGTGGTCAAACTGCTATGGCTGGATGGTGACAACCAGGACCATGGATTTATCATTTGGAGCTTTGTGGGTTTAGGGCCGGTGGTTTAGTGGAAAATTCTAAATAATTTGTCAGACATCCCTTTAAGACGTCCTGGGCTTTCAGTTAGACTTGAGGCTATAATTTTGTTTTCCATTAGCAAAGTCATTCTCTTGGACATTAACAACAACAACATGAACTGAGCAGCACCTCTGCTACACCTCTACTGTAACAACCTTCATTCTGTCTTAAAGTCACCAGCAGCCTTTAACTTTTCTGTTCAAACCAAGTTTTTTTTATTTTTTAAATGAACCCAGCTCTTGTTTTTTGGTAGTCTTTATACAGAAATCTTTGTCTTTGGTCCATTCTTGCCTTTTTATTTTGTCATTCCACGTTGTTGAATTGATTGAACATCTGCAGCTACAAGGAGACCCAACCCCAACCTCCCCTCACTGCAACCCAGACTTGCAGCTCCAACCACTCCATCTATGTCCAAGTTACATACAAACCCTTGGGTCAGGTAGATCCCCTCAGGTGAGGTAGATTCTTTTGATCAGGTGGGCACCTTAGGTCGGGTAGACCTCTCAGAGCCGGGTAGACTCCTCAGGTCTGGTAGATTTCTTCAACTGGGAGGGCCTCTCAGGCCAGGGAATCCTCACAGATACAGTAAATTCCTCCAGTCGGATACGTTCTTTTGGTCAAGTTGACCCCTCAGGTCGGGAAGATACTTCTGATCAGGTAGACCCCCTTCAAGTCTGGTAGGTCAGGTGGATCTCTCGTGTTAAGCAGATCCCAAAAGTCGTGTAGACCTCTTCAATCCAATAGGTCCCTCTGGTCATGTAGACTCCTCAGGTTGTGTAGATCCTGTCATGTCGAGAGGACGACTCTGATGAGGCAGACCCCTCAGGTCATGCAAGTCTCCTCGGTTGGGGTAGACCCCTCAGGTTGGGTAGATTCTTTCAATTGGCTAGGTTTCTCAGGTTTGTGTTTGGGTTGTGGAGTTGAACAGTTTAGAGGCCCTTCTTGGTGAAATGAAGATGTGATGGAAGCAGGTGGTGTCGATGAACATCAATGCTAAGCTAATCGGATCTGTTACAAACATATCTGTAGTCCAAACAGGGTTCTGCAAGAACTCTATTTTTAATGTACAGCAGGTTTCAGCAAGTCAGGGTGAAGTCTGTGCCATTGGTGTCTATAACATTGTTGGACAAACAAAGTGTCTGATTAATGTTCAGCACCGTCAGAACAAGCAGAAGCTTTGGACTAAAACATGCTGAGATATAGTGACAGAGATCAGACAAGCTGTAGTTTTCACCAACAGCTGAACCCCCACAGCCTGTCTCAGGATGTTTACCCTGTTCGGTTGGGTTTTACTTCACCAACCAGACTTAAAAGTCGCTGAGAATAACCTGTTGTAGCCTGACCTTTCTGCCTGTAGCTCAAGTTTACCGTACAAACTGCCAATTTCAGCCTGAACATGGAAGAAATAGCGCCTGTCTTTCTTTTTTGCAAAGTTTGGGTGAGTTGTGTCGAGGTGGATCTCACAGATTGACCACAGGGCCTGCATCAGGGTCAGATGAGGGTTGTGTTCTGATTGCCATCATCATCATCAGAGTTGGATCTGATTCTCTGAGCTGCAGTGAGGGTCCGTGGCAGCAACCGCAGCAGAGAGCTTTATCATGTTTTCTTTTGTGCCTCAGTTGAACTTTTCTCCTGGACAGACGGGACTGCATGTGATCATGTGTCTGCATTACGTGCTTTATATCGATGTCATCCAAAAGCTGAGAAATAGCTTAAGATACAAACAGTAATTAATCTTAAAAAGGTCACTTAATCAAAAAGAAAATACCTCTGATTAAAGACCAATGTGTTTTACCTCACTGTAAATATTTTTGATTTGTTTACTCCAGGTTCGCAGTTTGTTTCTCTGAAGTGCTTCAGATGCTCTTTTCAACGGTACTTTCTGTCAGGTTGTATTGTGTCTGTATAGTATTTCTTTCTCCTGTGATCTGTTGTCTGTGGGCTGTATAGTCAAAGAGCTTTCCAAACATCTCAGCCCATCTCTGAGCTCTGGGTGCAGATGCCTTGTTCAGTATGCTCCTTTTGGTTTAACAGAAATAATGAAAACAAACAGGAGTTTGGAGTGGAGGGGATGGACTGAAGCAGAAACCCCTCACAGTCGCTTCACTTCTCCTCAGCTCGCAGATTTGTGCATTTCTAAATGTGTTCTTTTTTAATATAGCGTGTACAGCTGAATGAGAGATCAACATAGGAACTAGAGGATTGATACTTCTGTTACCTTCTAACATAGATCATGTAGAAAAAAAAAGTGTGAATAAAGAAAGTTTCACTAGACTGTCTGTTCTGGTTGCTTTATTTGTCAAAAATCAGATCAAGGAAATCCAAGAGAAAAGCTATATTAATTTTGGTCAAACCTTGAAAATAATAGGCACAATCTTATAAAAGGCATCACAAGATGTCATGTTTAGAGTGTTGGAGATAATTCTCCATTACTATCACAACAAATTTTAGCTCAGTATCTGTAAAATTGGCTGTGTTATAACCATTTTGTGTAGTGTAATGTTGTTTAGCTGTATTGAATTGAACTGCATTTGCGTTCAGGTCAAGCGATGATAATAATCAGATTTTCAGCAGCTCTTAAAATAAGTTCAAACTCAGATGAACGTGAACAAATTATTTATTAAAAATAATTACATTTGTTTCCTTTCAAATAAATTATAGCCATTTTTGTGTTCGTTAACAGTGATTAGCTTTGGCAGTCTTTTTCAGTTGGATCAACAACAAAAGTTAATTAGTTGTAGATGTCCAATGACTGCTTTCCAAGAGTTTCATGAAAATCTATCTGCTTATTTATGACATTTTGCTTCTGTAGAGGCAAAAAAAACAACAACACAAAAACATTATCATCTGCCTTTACCTTTGGCTTTGGGTGATAAACAATGAATCAGTTAGAGAAGTCAGCAGAAACACAAAATAAAGTCACAACCTGATAATTAGCAGGTCAGTTCTGAGGTGACAGTAAACCTAAATAACTCTTAAACTGCACTTCATACTCAGGTTTGTTCCATAAATATAGAGCTAAAAAGTAGCAAACAAAATAAAGCATCAGCATTGGAAGAGGTGCAGCCAGACACAGAAGAGCTCAAATGAAAAGCAAAAATAAAACACTGACTTGGCAGCAGAAATTAACTTACTAATAGCAGGGAACACGAGGAGGGAGATGGGAGGAAAACCAGACAGTGCATTGTAGCAAACATGAAGCAGTGAGTATGTGAGGAACAGATGATAAGGACTGAGGGTGATTGGTAAGTGGACACAGGTGACTGATTACAAATAAGGGACAGGAGCAGATGGGTGTGGAAGCCTGACAGGTACTGAGCTGAGGACAGGTGAATAATGACTTTTTAAAAATTTTTAGGACAATATACATTCCTAACGTTAGATGTCACCCACCATTAAAAATCAGAAAGAAGAAGAAGACAATGTACATTGTATAGTAGGATCTATTTTTTCCTTTTCTTTTCTTTCTTGTCATGTGGTCCACACTCCTTACTAGTTGGTGGCGGTAGTGCTTCCAAAAGCTGTTTGCCAACTGCCATCAAAAAGAAAGAAGAAGAAGAAGAATGTGAATACAACAAACACTTTACAGAATCAATATGATGGGGCTAACAGTAAATTTTGTTTGGGTTCCAGCACATCACGGGATTAAGGGGAATGAAATGGCAGACAGAATGGCCAAAGAGAGCACTAATCGGGGGAGGATAGATATTAATGTTAGTTTTAGTATAACAGAAATAAAGGGTATAATTAAACAAAAAACAAGAGAGAGGTGGCAAAAGTTATGGGAAGAAGAAAAGAAAGGAAGGTGGTTATATAAAATTCAAAAGAATATTGGTCAAATGAGAAGAACAGAAAGGATAAGGAGAGAAGAGATCATTATTTCACGGTTTAGAATCGGACATACTGGACTAAATAGGTCATTATTTCTGATAGGGAAACATTAGACAGGGAAATGTGACTGCGGGGAAGATGAAACAGTGGAACATGTTTTTTTGAGTTGTAGGAATTATTTGATGCAAAGAAATAAGTTAATTAGAAACCTTAGTAGCATGAAAATGAAATTTGATATTGTTGATTTATTACAAAAAGATTCAGGAAGTAGAGGATATGAGGCCTTGTTTTATTTTTTAAAGCAGTGTAAGTTGTATAATAGGATATAGTTGTTTTTTTTTTTTTTTTTTTTTTTTTAGTCATGTGGTCCACACTCCTTACTAGTTGGTTGCGGTAATGCTTACCTAAAGTTTCTTGCCAACCGCCATTAAAACTCAACTAGAAGAAGAAGAAGAAGAATGTGAATAATGACAGGGGACACAGAGGTTCACAGGAAGCAAAACTACAGAAGAACTTAATATTAAACTAAACACAGGGTTAACAAGAAATAAAACAGAATTACAGAAACATGAAATAACAATAAACCTAATACAAAACAACTCAAAACACTCAGATCTTAACATAAAGAAAATATAGCAACCAAAATAAATAAATAAAATCAAAACTTTGACACCAAATAAGTGGCTTTGAATTAAAAGCACTGAATTTTAGGTCAAGCTGTTTTATACTGGAATTTCAACAAAACTCAGCTCTTGCAATATTAGAAATAAATTTAATCAATACACTTTTAGTAATTTGGTATGTGACACTAATTTATAAATTTATTTCCAGCCCTACATTTTATAACTATTTGGATTTGAGCCATACGCAACCAAACAAACAGATTTTTACCAGCTTCACCAAAATGACAGAAACAGAAGCAAACACATCTCAAGATTTTTTTTTTCATCAAGTCACCTCCTGATTCCTGCTCAGTCACACATATAAGGTATTTGTAGATAAGAATATTTCAAAGAGTATGAGGGAGGACAAAAATAAAAAGAAGTTGTTTAAAGAAAATGTTGTAAAGAAACGAAGCACCAAAATGGTAAAACTTAAAAAAAAAAAACTTACATAGTACAAGTTCTAAATTGTAAGTAACTCTCAGCCACACACACACACACACCTTATCACAAAGTATTGCATCCCTCAGATGCTGACAGATGTATTGTTGATAACTGATGGTTTGTAATGTATGTGCAAAGGATTACTAGCTTAGTTTCAGAAGTTCATAGCAATTAATTTGATTGATTGTCACCACGCCTCCGTCGGCCACAGCAGTCCTCATGCAGCCACGACACATCCACCTGTTTTTGGTCATGCCACAGAACTCTCTTCTGCCGAACTCCTGGACATATTATCACAGGTTCAAAGACTGTTCACTTCTTTAAAGAACAACCCAGTTCCACAACACAACATCACCACATGCAATATCATAGAAAATATTCTTATATCCGACCTGGACTCCTTCGCATTCCCATATTCATGAACTTTTTTAATTACATCACCAAACTAAAAGAACGATTGATCAACGCAGCCCGTTCCACCCAACCTCCCAAGTCACCCTGCTCCACCAGGTCAACCAAGCATGCCCACTCCTCCAGGTCACCCAAGTCCTCAGAACCTTCAAAGCTTCTAGCGCCAGCAGTGCCTCCAGCCTCGCTCTCAGTGTCTCCAGTTCTGCTCACAGATCCTGCAAAGCCTCCATCGCCGGTTCTGCAGGCCGACACTACCGCAGCCTTTCCAAGGTGTCCGGAGTCTGTCAAGTCTGTGGTTCTAGACGGGGTCGAGATTGTCATTCCAGAGGGGGTCGACGCCTCACCGCCAGCCTTCGTCTCAGTGGGGGTCGGCAATCACGACGCCCCACCATCCCTGGTTTCCATGGGGGTCGGCGAAGACGGCTCCCAGGCCGTCCACCTGAACTATGATTATTTTGTTTTGGGTTTTGTTCCACAGGTCATTTGCCTGGTCGGTTTTTGTTTTATTAATTTGTTTTGTTTGTGCCCTCCGTCCTGTGTTTTTGTTTTTCCCCCTCCACCCTCCCGAGTCAGGTGTTTTTATTTTTTTTTTATTTTTAGGAGACTTCAGGAGCCGTCTCCTTAAAGGGGGGGGGGGCTCTGTCATAGTTTCTGGTGTTTTGGGGTTCTTGTTCTTTGTTTGGTGTTTTCTGTGTTCTTGTTTTGCTTTGGTTGTCTTTTAGGTTTTCTGTGTTTATGTCTTGTCACTGTTCACCTCCTCAGTGTTTTTCCAGTCCTGCCTGCCACGCCCACCTCAACTGTTCCTCGTCATGTCCTCAGCTGCACCCAATAATCATCAACTACTTAATTATTTCAACTACTTAATTAAAAAACCCTAGAGGAAATTATAAGTCAATTAAGCTCCAGTTCCTGCTGTCTGGATGTCCTACCCACACATTTCTTTAAGAA
>NC_051450.1:5337907-5366853 GCF_001649575.2 Kryptolebias marmoratus | reverse complement strand
TGCTTATGGCTAAATTAGGGTTAGAGTGCGGGTTTTTGATGTCTTCAATGTTTTTCTCTTTCTTACTGTTTATTCATTGTCACGTGCTGTTTTTATTTTGTTTTTTAATTATGTAAAGCACCTTGAAATGCCTTGCTTCTGAAATGTGCTATACAAATAAAATTTGATTGATTGATTGATTGATTGATCTCTCCCTCAGTGTTTAAAACCTGGCCATCTCCTCCACTTCCCTGCCGAATCATTGTAGTGTGTGTTAATGTTGGACCATGTACCCTCGTTGTCTTGCCAAAGCCTTGCCACTTCTGGATGTTTTGTTAGTTCGTTTTGCTGCCACGTCAGTATTTTGTTTTCTGTTTTTCTTTTACTTAATAAATTAGTTTCCGTTTCAAAGATGAGTCTGCGCTCTGGTATCGCTTTCATCTCCACCATTCCTGACAGTTTTCAAGTTCCACAAAGGAAAACACTGGTCTGGACTCCTGAGGTCAGAGGTGACAATGTGGATCTTTTGATATCACCGACAGCCAATGACCTCCTCACCACAATCAGCATCTTGTCCCAGTCCGCTGGACCAATGGCCTGGACAGGAAGCTGATGTTGAAGCAAAGTCAGGCCCGCAGGACGACGTTTCACCCTGAAGCTCCTCATTAGTGGTGCAGCAGCAGAGGGGTGGGGGTCACTGAGCAGGTTGGTGGTGGTGATACAAACACTCCTGAGGTTGGCTGACATTTTCCTGGAGTACCAGAGCTGGTCTTTTCCTCCATTGGACTCAAATCACAGCCTTTCTGTCAGGTTATCCTAGAAAGAAAAGAGGTAAAAATAAAGGGTTAACACAACTTTCAGTGTGTGTATAACGCAGGGGAGGAAGCCTTCAGGAGGGTTTCTCTAACAGAGTAAATGTTTCAAAATGGACTGAAGTCCTCAGACTTCTCACACACACAAAACAGTCTTTCCTAAATAAAACATATTCTCTCTTTTTTCTCCTTAATAACCCAAGCACCTCTAAGGTTCTGAAATTTTGAAACTGTGAACACAGAAAGAAGGGAGAGGAAAAGCTGTTAGCACTCAGAGGTAAAATGTAGGCTGTTTAAATTCCCAGATGCAGCTTGCTCTTTTGCCAATGTTATGTTGTTTGTTTTCTTTTGTTGTTGTTGTTGTTGTTTTTCATAGGTTTTCTCTGCATGGTCGCTAAAATAAGGTATAGTATCAAATTCCCAGCGTGACACATCATACAGTTTCAGATTCATGATAACAAAGAAATAAAACTCAGACTTCTCACCAGGTTATTTCAGAAGAAACTCTTCTTTTTTCACATGTCATAGGGCGGGTGACAAGCATTCACCAACATCTCTCTTACTGTATTTTATACCAGGAGGTTCGATGGTGGACTGAGTTCTGTGAACTCAGTTCTGGAGGCATTCCTTCTGTTGATAAACATTTATTTGTTTGTGACGCCAAAATGTGGCCACCATTATTTCTGAAATAATAATAAGGTGGACTCAAAAATTTAAACCACTGTCTTTTGTGGCATTTGTTACATGACTGCTAGCAGTGGACACAGGTTCATATGGAGAATGGAAGTCTGATGAAATTGGGACCATGTTATCAACCAGGTCTACCCAGAGGATCCACCTACTGTAGGGATCTGGAGTTTTAGCCCCGCCTTGGGGCGGCTCCTCTAGCGCTTGGTTTCACAGGTGATCCAGATCTGGTTAATGAAGACTGCCAGTACTTAAGCCTCCAGCTGAGACCAGACCTTCGCTGGAGCATCAAACCTCCTGGGTTAGATTCTCAGCCACAGTTTCTAACCTAAATTGGTTGTTTGTTGACTACGTTCTCTGTGCACCTTGATCTTAGGTTCTTGCCACGTTACGGAACTAAAAGCTTCACGGATACTTACCTTGGACATCTGGATACTCACCTGGACAGGATTACTGGCTTGTCGACTCCTGGATCACCTAAACACCTCCGTCATCTTCTCCACGCCGCTGGACACCTCCTGGACCTGTAAGAGCAAAAGAACATTAATTAAGCCACCTTGCAGTGCTCGGCTGATTGTAGGATTGGTACCCGAGACTCACCCTGTTCCTCTTGCTTTCCAGATCATTCCATGAACGGCGCACTGTAGATACTGTCACCTGTAAATAAATACACTTACCTTCAGCTTTTGTCTCTGTGTCTGGTTTTGGTCTCGCTCTTGGACAAATTACCCCTGCGTTCATGTCACCTTCCTGTCAGTCTAAAGACTCGGACTTGGTCTCCATCCAATCAGTGTCAACCAGTCCCCTCCAGTACCACAACATGACTCACTGATTACCTTCTATTCATTTTTTTGTTAATTTACTAGGCCTGCTTTTTGTACTCAAAAGAAGTCTTACCTGATAAATTTGGAGTTTATTGGATCTCAGTGGTGATGATTATGGACTTATGTGGTCAGTTCATCCATCCATCCATCCATCCATCCATCCATCTACCACTAGTTCCAGAGTCAGCCAGAGTCAGGTCACAGGGGCAGCAGCTTGATCAGGGAAGCCCAGATATTTTTTTTCCACAGTCACCTCCTCCAGCTCTTCCAGGAGGGTTCCAAGGTGTTCCCAGGCCAGCAGAGAAACATTGTCTCTCCAGTATGTCCTGTGTTTCCTGGGGTCTTCTTCCAGTTGGATTATCCTGGAACACCTCCCAAGGGAGACAACCAGGGGGCATCCTTACCAAATGCCTGAACCACCTCAACTGGCTCCTCCAGATGTGGAGGAGCAGCGGCTCTACTCCGAGTCCCTCCAGGATAACTGAACTTCTCACCCTGTCTCTAAGGGAGAGCCCAGCTACCCTGCAGCAAAATCTCATTTCAACCACCTGTATCTGAGATCTCATTCACTTTTGGTTATTACCCAAAGTTCCTGACAATAAGTGAGTGTAGGAATGCAGAACAACCAGTAAAGAGTTTTGTCTTTCAGCTCAGCTTCCTCTTCACCTCAATGAACCACTACAGAATATGCAATACTGGAGAAGCTGCACTGATCTGTCTGTCGATCTCACAATTCATTTTTCCCTTACTTATGACCAGGGCCCCAAAATACTTCAACTTTTCCTTTTGAGGCAGCACCTCACTTCCAACCTGGAGAAAGCAGTCCACCCTTTTCTGACTGAGGACCGTGGCCTCTGATTTGGAGGTGCTGATCCTCATCCCAGCTGCTTCACACCTGGCTGCGAAGTGCCGCAGTGAGAGCCGGAGATCACGGCATGATGTCGCCAATAGGACCACATCATCTGCAAATAGCAGAGATGGAATCCTGAAGCCACTGAACCGGACTCCTTCTGCATCCTGGCTGCACCTAGAAATTCTGTCCATAAATGTAATTTCAGGACGATCAGTCACTGACCACTCCACTCCTGTCAACTACTCGAGGGATCCTACCAACAACGCCAAGTTGTTGTGGAATAAATGTTAATCCAAGTTCAAACTGAGAATCTTCTTAAGAGTAAAGTCACACTTGTGGACAAGGGAGAGCAAACACATTCTTCAACAGTTTTTAAGTGCTGAGTGATTCTGAGTCTCAACAGCTGGTTAATTTAGACACAATGCAGCCATCAAACCTGCACAACCAGTCTTCTGCGTGTCAGAAAGGAGACACACAGACCATATTTTAATTTTTAAGTCTGCACAAACACTAAAAAACAGACAAACACATTCAAACATCATTAAACACATGTTACCCCAACAGTCTGACTGAAAGATAAGGCCACAGAACAGATCAGGAGGCTGTGAGATGCGTCCAATGGGTGGAGGCTGTGGATTTGTTTTTTTATAACCTAGTCAGCACAGCATCACACACCAACACCATCTGTCACAGCTCACACTGCGAGTGAGCTGCTCACACTGGACTACCTACTGAGGGTAGGCGAGTATCGGCTGTCCAGGGCGGGCTTTGGTGTCGTCACACGGACTGGATCGGTGGTTTGGACACCAACTGCAGTCTGAGACCACAGCAGAACCTGTCCTTAGGGCTGGGGACAGGGTTAAAACCAGCAGTACCGGGAGCTCTCAGTGAGTGAGCAGCAGCAGGGATGATGCCGGGACACGTGGATGTCTGCACGCGCTGACTGCGGCTGGGCACCGGGAACACCGGGATACGGTGAGGCTGGCTGGGATCCACCGAGCAGAACAGTCTGCAAATCGTTTGGTAAGCTCGGTTGTGGCTCCACCTGTCAATACCTGCAGTCGATACTGCAGCTTTAAATGCATAGTTCTCTCTGCTCCTTTACCTACATACACACATTATATATATAATTTTGAACTTCTGTATTTTTGACTTTGTTGTTGTCTGTCTGCACTGCGACAGGTAGAGTTAAAGTTTTTTTATGTTCATACAAAGCTGAAATACAATACGTGATTATAAATGTCTTTATTTTTCTCTGCAGTGCGGCGGAGGTGTTTTGTCCCTACCGGGCCGCCGTAGAGATGGGAGATAATGTATCCAAGAGGTTCAAGTTGATGTCATCCGCAGATGCGGAGATGGAGGAGCGGTCCTTTCCGAATCCGTACCCGGACTGGGATCAAGGTTCGAGTTCTGGGTCGGACGGAAACCACAGTGAGGTTTTAGATGCGGAGGGAACGGTGAGAGCTGCTGGTTTTTGTCGCATTTTACTTTGTTTTGACGCGCTAACTGCAGCAGAGTTAGCTTAGCATTCACTCTCCGTTTTATTTATTCATTTATTTTTTGTCCAAGTCTCTGGGTCCAGGACTTGTCCCCCGTGTTGGGTTCACTGAAATAAAGGGACATTTTTTTGTAAAGCAATAGTTTGTGTTCATCTCCAGCCTGTGGCTGGCACTTAAAGCACCAGATATTAGACGAAGCCCTGTTTGTTTGCTAACAGCTAGGAGATAAAAGTCCTCCCTCTGGGTGGATTTAACAACCTTTTCATTTATAATATAACAGCTGAGCATCATTACTTCATAAAACACGTAGTAACACTAACTAAATTGTAATTCATGGCTATTTTCAGGTAAAGTAGAGGAGGTAATTTTAATCATCATTCACATAAATAAGAAGTCTGAATTAAGCATCCCATCTTCATTTTTTCAAACTAGTACCTGCATGAGTCTGGACATGATAGCTGATATACACAACTCTTCCTAAAGGAGAGAGGACGTATATATATTTCAAATTAAAACTTATTCTCAATTTCAAGTCGACTGATGTGGGATTTTTGATGTCATATTTAAAATCTTTCCTACCAAATAAGTTGAGTATGCACAGGCATGACCAATAGCCACTTACTTACAAATGGCACATATCAGCCTTTTAAATATCAGCTTCTGCTCTTAAGACAGATCATGTCCTTTTTTTTATAATTCACAGGCTTGGTTAGGATCCAGTTTTTGATACCTGAAGCTGGAACAGTGGGAACATAGCCGATTATGGACTGGTGGTGCAGATTGACGTTTTGATGCATGAACTGTAAAGTTTGTGGAAACAGGAGTGGGTCGTCATCACACTCAGAGCTGACCCTTCTGTTGTGAAATCTTCTGGATTCGTAAAAGTTCAATTGAAAAAAATAAAAAAAATATGCTGGGTGATGTACTGCTACCAAAGGTCATAGCACCTTTTTTCATGATCGAGCTGCACATTTTGACCTTTTTATGAGTTTTCTTTCAAAGCTAAAGGAGGACGCGAGTCAGAAATCATGCAGGAAACAGAAATAAATAATAAAGTTTGCTTTACTGCTTCTTGCTGAATGATCTCAGAGGACAGCATGGTAGACAGGCTGGGTTCAGCTGCTGCTGGGTGGATATTTGGTCAGGTTGGCATATTCATAGATTCCCATTTATTCCTTAACCCATTTAGAATAATTTATTTATTTTTATTATCCATAAATCTGATATGCTCGGTTTTGCAAAACAGCTGAATTTTCTTTTCCTTTTTAACTGCTGAAGTTTCTGAACTAACTCAGCGTTGCACTTGGCTCCTGTGTTTTTGTGAATTTTTGTGGGTGGTCAGTGTGTGGACTCTGAGGAACATCAAGTACACTGAAGGAGGTGTGAGGAATGCAGACAGAAAGATGCTTTTTAAAGGGGTTTATTCTTATTCACTAAGTAGCTTTTAAAAATTTGTGTGATTTATTACAACATCAGGTAATGGTATATTTTCATGTCCCATAGAAGACATAACATTGATTAAAAAAACAAAATCTGAATCCAATTATCTGCATGATAGTTATTTCGTCAGCCTTACACACAGACTTGCTGTCATTGTGAGTGTCAAACATCTCAATAAATGTTTCTATTCAATGTTAAAGGAGTCTGGATTTAAAAAAATATATTTGTTTTCCTCTTCAGCTTAGCGCATCCTTCCAGAGGAAGGTTCAGAGTAAGATCAAGGATCTCCTCCAGCAGATGGAGGAGGGCCTGAAGACTGCCGACCCCCATGACTTTTCTACCTACACCGGTTGGACAGGTCAGTTGTGAGAGGACTATCCTTGTCCATCAGCTACACTACACTTACAATTATTTGTTTAACATTCTGTTTCTTGAGTTTTTAACATGTTAAGTCAACAATTCACAACAAACAAGCCCAGTTTACCCCAGTTCAGCAGTATCAGCCTCCTGGCCAGCGGTGTTGTGATGCTATTATATCTAATATAATGTAGATATAATGCCTCCATAATAATATATATATATATATATATATATATATATATATATATATATATTATCAAGTCAGCCAAACCCCAGAATGTGCTTCCAAGGCTTCACATTCTTTGCTCAAAGTGCTTTCCACCACAAAGAGCTTTGCCACATTAGCTTACATGCTAGTTAGCCGGTCGCTATGCTCATTAGACACCAGCACGTCCTCCTCCATACACGTTCAGCAGAAGCCCCCTCTGTTACAACTGTTACATAATCTTATCACTGCAATTACTTTATCCAAAATGGTTGGGACCAGCTAAGTTTTACAACAGTTTCATTCTCTTGTGCAAAACTAACCGTTTGGATGGAACAGCACAGAGAACACAACACAGCAGAACAACTGGACACATTTAACTTTCAAACCAAATAAAACGGAGAACTCCACATTTCAGGCCATTTATCTCCTTTACAACAAAACAACAATATTTGAAAGCCTTCAAACTATTGAATGAAAACTAAATTTGGCAAAATAATAAAGAATCAGAAAAATTGCAATCATTGCAATTATTTTATGAATTGTTTAATCACAGTAGTACTGAGGTGTGTCCTGTGTTTACTCTGCTGTCACTGTAGGTATTGCCTTGCTGTACCTTCAGCTGTACCGGGTCTCTCATGAAGCCTCCCACCTCCAGAGGGCGCTAGACTATGTGAAGAGGGCCATGAGGATTCTGAACGGTCGCAAAGTGACCTTTCTGTGTGGCGATGCAGGACCCCTGGCTGTGGGTGCTGTGGTCCACCACAAACTGAACAACTCTGCAGACAGCAAGGATTGTCTGTCCAGGTGAGTGGTCAGAAGTTACTCAACTCATCCAGGTGTCAGGAGCTCCAACTGAGGAACTCATCAAGGTGTTCGGACCTCTGGCTGATCCAACTCACTACCAGGTGGCGATCAGCTGACAGCTTTGCTCCTCTCTTCACCTGAGTGTCTAAAACATACGGCCGCAGGTCAGATGACACGACTACAAAGCCAATCTTAGATTTGCGGCCTAGGGTGTCCATGTGCCATATGCAGTCATGGACATCCTTACGGGCAAACGTGTTTGTTATGGACAAACTCTGACAAGCACAAAGGTCCAATAACAGAACAGCACTCTGGTTCAGATCGGAGTAGCTGTTCCTCCCAGTCACACCCGTCCAGGTTACACTGTTGTTACCCATGTGGGTAATGAAGTTTTCCAGCAGAATGATGTAGTCCCCAGCAGGAGCACCTTGTAGCAGCACCCCTGCTAAGGACTGCAAGAAGCTGGATCCTTTGAACTGCCATTTGGCACATAGGCACTTTAGAGGCTAATCCTTAGTTCATTGTTTCTTCAAAAAAGGTTAAAAAACGAAAACAACTGGACTTCTATTCTGTAGTTGAAGATGTTTCGCTTCTCATCCGAGGAGATTTCTCAATTCAGAAGTAGAGAGTGTGGAGTTGAGCTTTTAAAGCTAAGATGTGATGTAATCCAGTTTACATCAGATCTCAGCTTTAAATGTAAGCTGGATTGCTGGAAAGAAGTCCAGTTGTTTTTGGTTTTTAACCTTTTGTGAATTTGCCATGGCCTTGATGACTGAGAATCTACACCAGTTCATTGTTTCTTCTTCTATTTAACCTCTTTGTTAGAATGACTGACACAGAGCCTGTTTTACACGTGTGATAACTTTCTACATCGCAGCACGGTAAAACTAGTGTCGCTCTGTCAGCCATCATTTATTTTTTTCTTCTGCAACAAATACAAAAAAAGTCTTCTTCGTGGGCAAAAACAACAGAATTGCACCCTCTATGGCTGAGTTGCATACATTTATATTTTTTTCACAGATGCTTTTTTTTATATACTCTTTATTTAACATTTTTCATTATTACAATGAAACATACAACATACAGAACTTGGGGCACTGATTCATAGTTGGATAGGAAGAAAAAAAAAAATTACAAGATGTTACATATATTTATGCTTCCTTGCTCTTGAATGTCAGCCATTTAGACCAGCGTTTGTTGTGAGAATGTCCTTTCATATGTAAAAAAATGTCAGTTTTTCCATAGAGTGGATCTCCTCCACGACTTCCCGCCAATGGTCCAGCTGGGAAGGGAGTTTCTTTAGCCAAGACCGTGTAATAACTTTTTTGCTTGCAATTGATAGAATTTTAAAAAGATATTCATCTCCTTTTTGAAACACTTCTCCACATATCAGCCCCAGCAGAAGAATTCTGGGGTCTTTGGAGATGGCATACCCCAAAATTATCCCGGTAGTCTGACAGATTCCATCCCAGTAAGGTGCCAACTTTGGGCAGGACCAAAATACGTGAGAGTGATTGACGTCCTGATGGCCACATTGTCTCCAATATTGCTGTTCTTCTCCTCTATGTCTACTAATAATTTGAGGTGTAATAAAGTGTCTAATTAAGCATTTCCATCCGAACTCCTTCCATCTTTTAGAACTGGTAGATGTCTGTTGTGTCGCACACATTGAAAGCCAATCACCCTCTGTAATTTTTACTCCCAATTCCCTTTCCCATTTTGACTCAATATTCAAGGTGTTATTTCCATTATGTTTCTGCAACCCCTTATATAGTTTGGAAACGGTTTTACATGGGAGGTGTATATAACCATTTGTAAAAATTTGCACAAATAGTATTACCTCCTGGATGAACACCTTTTTTTATTTTGGTATTGTAGAAATGTCTAACCTGAAAGTATTTAAATAAGTCTCTGTTCTCAAGTTTATAATCCCTTTTCAGTTGCTCAAATGTTTTAAATGTGTTACCTTCTACAAACTGGCACAAAGCTACAAGTCCTCTATCTTTCCAGCCTCAAAAGGAAGAATCTAATTCTCCTGGCCGAAAGTTTGAGTTACAAGAGGGCCACATCAGGAGTCCAGTGACATCTGCCAATTTGTTCTTGTCAACTAATTCTTTCCAGATTAACAACGTGTCTTCAACTATACGATTCCCACTTTGGTCCGAAACTATTTTACCTCCCAAGCGTGTTTGGGGTTGGACCCCATCCTGCCTAAGTTCAATCTGTTTCCAGCCAGTCTCCATTTCCGGGGAGCACTATCAGACCATAAATCTCATTTGAGATGCGTAGTAGTATTTCCTCAAATTTGGAAGGGCCAGACCCCCCTGGTCTCTATTAATTTGGAGTGTTTTAAATTTTATTCTTGGTCTGGACCCGGACCAAATAAATTTTGAGATCAGCCTATTCCAGGCATGGAACTGTGTGCTAGATATTCTAATAGGCAATGACATGAAAAGATATAAAAATCGAGGGAGCAGATTCATCCTCACTATTTCCATTCTAGCTGTGAAATCCAACAGTAACCTTAGCCAGGCTGTCAAATCTTTTTGTATGGTTTTAGTAAGCTTACCAAAGTTCAAACTAAATAACTCCCCAAGTCTCTGGAAATAAATACTCCTAGGTATTTTATCTTTTTGGCATCCCACTTAGGTCCATAGGTCTTTCTTATAAGTTTACTAGGGGAGTAGTTAATTGTCAGATCTTGTGTTTTTGTGATGTTTAGACTGTAGCCCGACAGTTGGCCAAACTCAGTTAGAGCTGACATAAGTTTGGGGAGTGTTATATTTGGATTTTAAAGGTATGTGATTGTCATTTGCAAAGAGGCCAATTTTGTGTTCTATATTTGCAAAACTAACACCCTTTATCCCATCATTCTCCCTAATAGCCTGTGCCAAGGGTTCAATGAATATTGCAAAAAGTGATGGACTTAGACAACATCCCTGGCGGGTTCCTCTGTGTAGTTGGAAGCTATTTGTTAGGTGTCCACTGATTAAACCACGGGCCAGTGGATTATCATAAAGTGACCGCAAACAACTAATAAACTGATTATTAAAGCCCATACGTTCTAGTACCTTGTATAGAAAAGTTCAGTTGACCCGATCAAAAGCTTTTTCTGTGTCTAGGCTAAGTAATGCGATGCTGAGATCCTGCTTTTTGGCATGAGCTAATATATGTAATGTTCGTCTTATGCTGTCATGAGTTTGTCGGCCTTTCATGAATCCCGTCTGGTCTTTGTGTATTAGGTTTAACAAGTAATACTCCATTCTCCGAGAGATTATTGATGTAAAAATTTTATAATCAACATTCAGAATTGAGATTGGGCAATATGATTCACAGTATTCAACATTTTTCCCTTCTTTAGGGAGGACAGATATTATAGCATCTCTCCAAGATGGTGGGATCACAGCTCTTCTCAATGTCCAGTTAAAGGACTCGAGCAGAGCCTGGGAAAGCTCCTCCCTGAACATCTTGTACCATTCATTTGGAAACCCATCACTAGCTGGGCACTTATTACTTTTCAAAAGTTCAATAACTGTATCCAATTCTTTCTGGGTAATGGGAGCAGATAGAGTTTCATTTTGGATTAGTCCAAGCGAAGGTAAGTCCACAGCTGCCAAATAATCGTCAATAGCAGTTATATTAACTACTTCTGGGGCAGAGTATAGTGTTTTAAAGTAATTCTCAAAGGTCTTATGTATTTTTTCTGTGTCATAGGTTAAATTACCAGTTGAGGATTCTCTAATTTTAGTTATTGAATGCTTCAGTTGGTGTTTACGAACTTGTCTAGCTAAGATTCGTGTAGCTTTTGGGCCTGATTCATAAAATGTTTGTTTGGAGAATCGCAATTTTTCCTCAAGCTCCTGAAGTATCATATCATTTATATTGCTTTTAGTTTTCATTATTTGTTCTGATAATTCTCCATTGTTAGTCCTTTGCTGTTTTAATTCTAATTTCCTCAATGTGTTTTCCAATTCCTCATATTTTAACCTTTTTACATTTTTAAGATAAGCAGTTCTAGAAATTAGTCTCCCTCCCATTACTGCCTTGACCATGTCCCAAACTAAGGTGGGATTTACCTGCCCATTATTATTGTCTTTTACACATTCCGCTAATTCTTTTCTAATCTCCTTTGTTGTGGTTTCATTATGAAGGATACCTTTATTTAAGCGCCATAATGTTGTTTTAGCCTATTATACAAACCGATGGACAAATAGATAATGTTATGGTCCGAAATATCAGATGTTCCAATTAAACATTCCTTCACTTTAGATCTATCGATGGTGTTCATCAGAAACAGATCAATCCTGGAGTGGACTTTGTATGTAGAAGAGTAATGAGTAAATTCTTTTTCTTTAATATGGAGGTCCCTCCAGACGTCAAACATGCCCATCTCCCTGATCAGGATATTTAGATCTTTTGACCTACCAGTTTTTTGTTTTTTTATAGCTTGTTGTATCTAGTGCATAGTTAGGGATTGTGTTCCAATCTCCAGCGCAAACAAGAACTCCTTCACTAAATGAGATAATGGTGTCAAATACTGTTTTTAAGAAAGTTCTGTCGCTCTCTGGTGGTACATATACTGTATATTAACAATCGTGACAACAACGTTATCAATCCTCCCCTTTATAATAACAAATCTGCCCTCTTTGTCACCCTTCTCAGATATCAATTCAAAGTTCAGTGAATTAGAAATTAGGGTGATCACCCCCCTCTTTCCACTATTTCTACAGCTATAAAACATGTTCTGTTTCGTATAGGCTTCGCCCTTTAAGGCTATCGCTAGTGGGTTTATCCACTGTGTGTGGCTGTGTGGCTTCTGATGGTTGGAGCTTCAAAGCAAAGAGGGGAATACATATGCACACACCACTTATCAGATTGATTTTTTTTAGTATTATATCAAAAAAATTTTGTTGTTGTTGAAATAAAGCAGTTATGGAATATCTTCCTGCAGCCTTGTATGTAAAGCCTAGATCTACATTATAAGATGATAACCTGAGCTGGTTTTGTCCATCAGGCTTATCCAGCTGCAGCGCTCCGTGCTCAGTCCAGACGCTGAGATGCCCGATGAGCTGCTGTATGGACGGGCCGGATATCTTTATTCTTTACTCTACATCAATAAAGAAATTGGAGCTAATACTGTGGACGAAGACACAATTACAAAGGTGAGGTTCCTCTCCTGCTGTTTCATATTTAAACCCTGTTTAAAAGGCTTAACTTCAAGTAATTTATTCATTCATTTGTAATGAAAAAACCCTGATCTTTAGGAATGTTCATTTCTCTCCAATGTATATGAGATACAATAAGTTTCAGGAAACATACATTATTATTCAGAATAAATACAGTCTGATGCCATTCTTAAGTTCAGTTTTTTGTAGATTTTCTAGGTAAAAACAAAGATTTTTTTTATAAATGTAGCTTTGATTAACTTTCTACAAGACCAGCTAAGTTAAAGTACTGTGGTGCTGTAAAGGACAAACATGCAATTTTTGTTTGACTTTGACATACATGATTAGTATTCAGTACTATTCAAATCCAGTGTAGGGGCGCATAATGCAGTGGTTCTCAAACTGTGGGGCGCAACCTCATGGGGGGTCGCAGTGCAATAATACGCTGCTTGAAATGGTACAAACTCTGTTTACTCACTACATGACTGGCATCAATTTAGAGAAAAAATGCCACAATAACAAGTTGATTTTTTTCTAATTGACATAATAAATTACTAAGAGAAAAATTAAAAGAACTGTGTAAATCTTGAGCTTTTCCTTTTATTTATTTTTGTTATTACATGTAAATTTGACTTGTTTTAGTCATATTAATCCAAGAGGGGACTAAAGATATTTTCCCTGCAAAGTGGAGCACAGCATGAAATTTTGAGAACAACTGATCTAATGTGTTTATCATGTCACCTTTAACCTCAATTATAAGGCTGTAATTATTTAGGGGTAAATCTGGCAGCAGATTCAGTTTTTACTTGTTTGTTTACATGTTTGAGTGAGGGTAGAGCTACAACGGGAAACAGTTTTTAGTATTTGTTTTTCAGTGTGTTTTGAGAGGAGCTATCCGGCCTTCAAACTAAAATATTTCAGGTACACATTTCAGATGAAGGCGTTGAGGTTCACCAGAAAATCCTCACAAGTTCATGCGAAGGCAACGGGACTCCATTTTGATTCTTGACTCCCATCCAAAGAGCTTTTGTCCTAAGGCAGGAAGACCCAGCTTATTGCTTTTATTTATTTAAGGTCAAAGAAACATTGAGCAGAAAATTCAAGGGATGAGACCGCTCCCAGTGGCAGGATATGTTTACCTTAAGATAGTAAGAGAATTGATTGATACAAGTTCACGGAGCTCACCTTGTCCAACTCTCTCCAAACCTCAGGTGGTGACGGCCATCATGGAGTCTGGGAAGAACATGTCAGCAGAGCAGAAGAAGACAGATCGCTGCCCTCTTCTCTATGAATGGCACAAGAAGCAGTACATCGGCGCTGCCCATGGCCTGGCAGGCATCTATTACATGTTAATGCAGGTAAGGAGAAGCTTAAAGCTGATGGTGATTTGGTTCCAGCTCTATCTTTAGCTTGGTCAGAGAAGAAGAAAAAGCCACTGATATCAAGACAAGAAAGCTTCTCACAAGACAGAGGACTAGTGAGCATCAGAGCCACAATATAGGATGAAACACCTAAGATCCTCACTTCTGATTTTTGTACAGCGATGACTTGTTGATATTAATTTAGGCCACTTTTGATTTCTCTCAAAGAGCTCTAATGAACAGAATAAAGCTGGGGTAGGCAACCCTAGTCCTCAAATGCCACTATCCTGCATGTTTTACTTGTTTCTCTGCTCCAACACACCTGATTTGAATCAATGGATGATTAACAGGCTTCTGCAGAACATGAAGAGGTCATTTAACTACTGAATCAGGTGTGTTGGAGCAGGGAAACAAGAAAAACATGCAGGATAGTGGAACTGGAGGACCAAGGTTGCCTACCCCTGGAATAAAGGATTACACTAAAGCAAGAACAGAACTCACTAGTTTTTTCTTACAGATGTAAAAATTTCAATTGAATTATTTCTGCTGGCTGCAAACAGGAAGCTGTATTTAGTGAAACCGATAGCTTTAAATTAAGCTTTAATTTTTTTATTTAGCTGGTTCAAGAATAGTATGAGTAGCAGTGCATTGTATGACAAATACTAAATGTCTAAATCTCAGACATCTTTCACAGTAAAAACATCATTCTGAGTATAAATAAGTCACAGAAAGTTAGATTTTAGATGAGTGAACTGGCATTTTGATATCTCTCATGGCTTTTATACAATCACAGTTGAGGTTTGATGATTTTTGGAGATTTTACTGCAGAATGTTCATTTTAGTTCATTGTAGTTACTGTTTTGCTTAACTTAGCTTGAACATTTGTTTTGAGGTTTTCAATTTTTTTTTTCATTGAATTTTTTCGTATAAAATGTTTAGGCCAAGAGCGATGGTGAGTTTTAGAAGTGAAAACATGCTCTGTTTGTCTCTTCAGCCTGAAGCACAAGTTCATCCAGACCTGCTGTCAGAGATAGTGCGTCCCTGCATCGACTACGTTCGCAGTAAGAAGTTTCGATCAGGAAACTTCCCATCGTCGCTAAGCAATGAAAGTGACCGGCTGGTTCATTGGTGCCACGGAGCGGCTGGTGTCGTCCATATGCTCCTCATGGCTCATAAGGTGAGACTGATCTTCACTGTGACGGTCAAAAAGCGACACAACAAGGCCATCCTGTGGCCTGGCTTTGCACTGCATGATCAGAGGATGTGACAGAAAGCTCATTTTGTCTGCCACATTCAATAATGTCTTTGTCTGTGTGCGTGTTTATTTGCCTGTACAGTTAGCAAAATATCTCTACCACTGAATATTAATTGGATGTCAACCCAATTCAAGATAAGCTTCGCAGCTAAGCAATATTAGCAAGCGCAAAAATGGCTACAACTCAGTCAGTTTTATAAATATTAAGTCAAATTTTGGCTTTGTTGTCATTCTCCCCTGTCATTCTAAGGTATGCTACAGCACCATAGGCTTGCTCCGACGCATCACAAAACACATGCAGCTCTCTCTCCTTCACCTTCATAGCTACATCAGTGGGTATGTATGGTCTAGGAAGACGGATTTAAGGAAGAAACTGAGCTCTCGCTCCCAACTTTCCCACTGCTGGAAGAGGTCAGGTGGCAGCTGGGGATCATCCCAGCCCTGATTCTTGTCCCACAGACGTCTGACTAACATCTTTGTTCTGGTGGTGTACGGAAGTATGAACCCCAATGGATCATACTGGCTGGCCAGTACTCGGTAGATGATGCGAATGATAGGAGTTGCATATTGGACCGGACAATGCTTATAGCCAAGCATGTCGGTAGCAAAGTGCCAACTGAGACCCAGGGTGGATTCTGGACTCTCTGTTTTACTCTCTGCGACCCAGAGCTCAGCACTGCTGGCCCATTGACGGAGGACAAACCCAGCCGATGACAGGATAGACCTCAATTGATCCACTAGTTCTCTGGCCTCTGTGGTTGTTGGCACACTGTGGAGACAGTTATCCACATCAAAACATCTCTTTATGGAGGTTCTAAACTCTGCCCCCGGTTGACTGTGGTCTTTGGCATGGCGTTGCAGAGCGAAGATGGCACAGCACGGGCTGCAGGTAGTGCCGAACGGTAACACCTGCCACTCATACACTGCAGGGGGTTCCTCCTGTCTTAGGTTATGCCACAGAAAACGCAGGAGAGGCCGATCCTCAGGTAGTAAGCGAACCTGGTGGAACATAGCCTTGATATCTCCACTTACTGCCACTGCATGTTCCCGGAACCTTAGCAGGACCCCAAGCAGGGAGGCACCGAGAGTGGGGCCAGGAAGGAGATAATCATTCAGGGTGTGCCCTTGGTGTTGAAAGGAACAGTTAAAGACCAATCTATGCTTGCCATTGTGGCTGACAAGGTGGTGAGGAATATACCACGCTTCTTCTCCTCCCTTTAGCTCTTTGGGTTCCACTTTCAGTACATATCCGCTCGCTGCTCAGGGGGTAACTTACTAAGCAACTGAGCAACGTGTGAGCCACAGTATAGCTACACTTCTCCCTCAGGGCCAAGCGTCTTCAACATGCCAACCAGCGACTGGATCTGGAGAGCAAATTTCTCAAAAGCGACTACATCACCACGTCGGATGTCAGGTGAGTCCATCACAGTCGCAATCCTCTTCAGGGCCAGTTGGTGAGGCTGCCCCATCTTCTCATTTAAAGCAGTCATGGTATCCGTAAATGGGGTCGGAGAGTGAAGGAAGGCTTCCGCTATCAGCCTAGCGTCCTCCAACTTCAGATGATCCACTAGGACCTGATACCTGAGGAGCTCTGGACTGTCAGGCCGTAATAGGTTTGCCAAGGCCATCTTCAGATGTGCAAACTCACCAGGGTATCGGTGAACTAGATTTGGGACGGTTGGATGTGGACCATGATAAGCTGTACCTGAGCTGAAACTCTGATACGGCGACCCAGGGTTCAGCAAGGTTTCTTCTTGGACAATTGGCGGATATTGGGAAGCTGGTGGATATGTCTGAGTGGAGGTAGGCGGAATGTTCGTAGGCCTGAGGTTTGCAGCAGAGTTAAATCTCAGGGTAGACAGAGCTGAGAAAGGTGGTCGTACACCCTGCAGTGGGGGTACCGGCGAAGTCTGATTACCGGCTTGGTGATTACTTCTTGCCTACTGAGAACTTGATGTTATTCGTGCAGCTAATGGAGCTACCGACTGACTGTGGTTGGTTTGCAGAGCCTCACCTTTTAATATTTGAAGTTCGCCCATCATTTGGTCCAGGACAGGTTGATTGCTAGGTATCTCATGCTCAGTTATGCAAGGTGGTGGTGGTGGTGGCCACTCCTCATCATCCTCGCTGAGGGTTGAGTCTGAATGCTTGGTGCCTGCCGTTCCTTCGCACTTTTCATGCTGAGTGTCACGAACAACGTTAATCATCTGGAACATACTGGTCTGCATAGCTCTTAAAGCTGCCAGGTCTGCTGATATAAGCTGCTGGGATTGCTGAATGAGGAACTTCTCATATTGGAGCTCCTCTAACTCTGATCTTAGAGTCCTGTCGTCCATCATGATGATGGGTACGGCTCCAGAGGGAGTGGGATGTCTCCATAACCTTGTCTGCTTTCCCTCAGATACCAGCGGTTGGGTTAATGGCTCTTCTCGGATCTGCTGCGGACTCTCTCCTGCATAATGGGTGACAGGTTTGCCGCCAAACGATGCTTCAGCTGGTCCTGGGGAGACCCATGGGGAGGTGAGGGGGGTCTTCTCGGCTGATCCCTCCTGCTGAGTCATCCATCTTCTCTCCATTCCATGTTGGTATGGGCTTCTACGGTGATATTCGACTTCATAATCTTCATAACATTGCGGGAGACGGGTCTGGCGCTTCGGACGTGCGCCGCTAATTACGAAGTCCTGTTCCTCCTCCATCTTTACTAGGTTAAGGCAGTAAATTCAGCTCGAAGGACCATTAATGTAGGGGAGAACACTCTATGCTTCCAGACTGTAAGGCACTGGACGTATAATTTTACTGTTCTCAACCTGGGGTGTCGGCCAGAACACTTGGGCCAGGATTTGGCAACATGATGACGTCATTGCTTTGCTGTATTACGGTATCCCTTGCAGGACAAACACTATACAAACTCTTAACAATGAACTTGCATTTTTTATAACTCATACACATAAAGAGCCTTTTGTACAAGCGGAGAGGTGTCCTGAACACATACTTTTTTTCCTTCAAGGTTTGACCAAAACAGCTAAAAGTCCATAGTTTATCAACATAAGATGATCTTCGTCTAAAACTTTGGCATGAAAGATGGCAGGAAGTGAAAAGAAATCCTTCAGGAATGCCTGGTATTTTAATCAAATATTATGGAGCCTTTTTTAATTAGCTGATTTTAAACTTGAGACATGAATACTTTTCTGTATTTCTTGGTCCATTAGGGAGCCACTTGGCAGCTAATGTGCTGCTGTTATCATTCTTCTCACTGATACAGACAGAACACAGTGAATAAAGTAGCAGCAGGAGAGAAGACTCCTTATCACTGTTTCACTATCGTCAGAGCACTCACAACAAATCTGCCTTTTGTTGGAGAGCTCAAACAGCTTTGAGTGGGTGAAAAATTTCACATCAGTTATTACAGCTGTTGTGTAGACATACAGTGCACTAATTATTGTAAACTGGGTCATTAGCATTGAGGTTTTCCAATGTTGATTGGGAAAAAATTACACATTTACAAGGTAGTCCTGTGCTTGTTGGATGCGCTGTAGTTTCCATGCCAGACCACTCGCTGGCACTGACACGTGCATGTGCGAGACACCAATCTCTACAGCATTAAAGTAGTTGCATTTCAGATGGTGAATACACAGACTTTTGTTTGGACCTACAGTGAGGTTGGGTTGCTGCTACATGTTGAAGAGAGTGACTAGCGTAAACAGCTCTCTGCTATCTGCCGTTATTATTGTTGTTCATGTACTTCTGCATGGGCAGAACAGCTTTTGACTGCAGCTGTCTGTGGTGCGCATGTGCGATTTCACGCATTGTTTCCTTTGAAATGCAAATGAGGGGAGGGACCAACAAATTCTACCCTGAGACCAGGGGTCCAAAAGTTTTAGTGTCAGAGAATCTGAACACTGTTGCTGCATAAACGAACAGCTGGAGTACAGCCGAAATGTCCCAGTCTCACTGAAAATCAGCGCTGAGCAAACTGCGCCTCAGTTGGCTATTTCTGCTGACTAGCTGCCTAGACCAGTCAGTCTTTATGATGCCTCTGGCTTTTGTAAATCACTGATAGAGCCGGCCACGTCCCTCACATACACGAGCTTCCAGAAATGAAGTGAGAAGCGCAGACTCAAATGAGGCGTGGAACAGAACTCGGCTGTGTCGACATGCATGGAGCACAACACATTAAATCTGTGATGAATGTCTCCCTTCGTATAGTTTTCAAAACATGACAAATTAGCTCATTCAGTTTTTTTAAACAAAGTTGCTGTGCATCATCATCAATCCTCCCTCTGTAATAAATCTGTTTGTTGTTCAATCCTGTGATCGGTCGGCCACACTTATCACCCTTTACGCAAGAGTTGTGTCGAAAGATCTAAATACTGTGAAATGTGTTATTTGTTATAAAGTTACAAATCTGTATACAATTCTTTTTGTCATTATGGGGTAATAAGTGTAGATTAGATAAAAGAAAAATTAAATGATCAGACAAAGTTCCTTCCAGTCTGAAACTCTCCTGCTTTCAAGGTAAGGATTTTACCAGGAAATTTTTATTTCATGTACTGCATAGAATATGGCTGAGGCCACAAAAGACCTGAGCCTTTTGGGGAAATAGATGGCCCTTTTGGTTTTACCTTTAAAATCACAGAAGCATGAAAACCCTGGTCTTGATGCTGACTGTTTCTCTGGTTTTATGTGTGTTCCGGCAGGTGTTCAAAGAGGAGAAGTACTTGAAGGAGGCTGCAGAATGTGCTGAGGTCATCTGGCAGCGAGGCCTGCTCAGAAAAGGTTACAGTATCTGTCATGGCACAGCTGGCAATGGCTATGCTTTTTTATCCCTTTACAAGCTCACCCAGGAGAAGAAATACCTGTATCGGGCATGCAAGGTAAGACCAAAGGTCAAAGGCAAACTTCTTATAGTGACCTAGCAAAAAATATACCCCAGGTTTTAAAAAACAAAAAAAAAGAAGAGTAGTACAGAAATAATATTATATATTAACTCCTTCGTTTGAAAGTTTATCTAACTGTATGGTTGTTATTACATCCTAGTTTGCTGAGTGGTGTTTGGACTATGGGACTCACGGCTGTCGTATCCCTGACAGACCATACTCTCTGTTTGAAGGTACCAAATCTTGACCTTTACTCTATAGCTCTACTCTGGTTAATGTTTCACACCTTAATAATGATGTAAGAACAAGCTAGGACCGTGCAGTTAATTACAATTTGTAGATTTGATTTCAGTTTTTACTGCAAACAACCACAAAACCAGGATAATTGACAAAATAAAATTGACGTTGCAATTCGCTTTCCCTTTTCCAAATTAGGTGAAACTTTGTTGTTGCTCACTCGATGCTCCTCTGTTAGCAGTGGCAATGTAAATGGTGTATGGTGTTTCAGTGTAGACAGTGTTTCAAGCAGTGCATACCCTTTTTGAGATGGCACGTTCACCCTTTGGGACAGTTAGTTTGCTCTTTGGGACGCTTAATTCGGCCTTTGGGACGGTGCGTAAGCCCTTTGAAACGGCGCACAAGCACTTTGAGATAGTGCGTAAGCCCTTTGAGACGCTTTGTTCGCCCTTTGGGACGAAGCGTAAGCCCTTTAAGTTGGTGTGTATGCTCTTTCAGGGTATTGGTTAGGTTGATTAGCAGGGACATCATGGTGACAGTGAAACGCTAACATGTTTTTCCTTTCAGGGATGGCAGGGACCATCCACTACCTGTCAGAAATGGCACAGCCTGAAGCTTCATGTTTTCCTGCCTTTGAACTTTGACCTGCCAGTGATAGAACTGAGGAGGATGATGAGGCGGTTGAAGAGGACAACATGTGAACTGGAATCCTGGACTGGATTTAATTTGATCTGTGAGCTTTGGTCAAGTTGTTAAAACCAGCAGGATGTTAAACAGGACTGAGACAGATCTGGGTGAACAGTGGACATTTATCTTTTGTGTGTGTGTTGTGTGGGATCGTAGTGGTGTGTGTGTGTGTCTGTGAGTGGGGAGTAGTGGCGTCCCCATGCTCTCTCATCCTACAGTGTTGGGCTGCAGTGATGGACTCAATGAAAACTCCTGACTCGTTGAAAGCCTGTCACTGTAAAGACAGAAACACAGTGCAGCCTGTAACATCCTCGCAGTTACTGTGTGTGTGTGTGTGTGTGTGTTTGTGTTTGGATGTCTCTGCATGCTCCCTGTTGGCTCTCCTCTCGTGTTTCTGTGCTGTTTCCTCTCCCTGTGTTTAAATCTTGCAGTTTTTTATGTTTTTGTCATATTGAAGGGAACTTTTTGTCCTCTTTAATTTATTCCTGCAGTGAGTTTTGTCAACGTGGATCCTTTCTTCCTGTTCATGCTGTACTCATCCTGTTTCCATGCCAGCAGTATTGCAGGAGTCTCCTCATTGTCCTGCAGTCCACACATCAGATTTATCTCTTCTAACCTACCACTGTTCTCCTTCAGTCCACTCCTGGTTTTATATTAACATAAGAAACAAACATAAAAAAAATCTTTGTTTTAGCCAGGTTGACTTAAAAATCAGTATTTCTCCTGCAGGTATGTCAACTGCAGGACTGAACTGAACTGAACTGATAATGCTGCTGCACAGTTCTAAAGGTTTTCCAATGGGCTGTGCAGTTTTCAGGAAAGTTTGTTCAAATATATTTTATTTGCTTCAAACACAGGGGAGTTAAAGCTGTGAGGCAGAAGCCTTCAGCTGCTACTGTTCCAGAGAGAAAGGCCCCATCTGAAATAAATCCAGGTGTTAAAGGGGTGATTCGGCTACTTTTAAGATGGTTCTGCACTTGGGCTGTATTGGCAAGCTAATGTACAAACAAAGCATTTTAAGCAAAAGCAGTCCTTCAATTTGTCGATAATTCTTTTTTTCTTATTATATGCCAATCCCAACTGTCAAAAATACAAAATCAATTGTGAAAATTTCATAGTTACAAATGTTATTTTATAAACCTTTACATTGCTGTCCATTTTTACAATACATTGTTCTTCCAGCAGAAATATTAGAATATTCCTGTATGCTGTGTAATGTGAAACTGATGGCGGTGTAAAGAATCTCATCAAAGATCATAGTTGGCGTGTCAGTACTGTCAAAATTAAACTCTTTCTCCAAACTGAGGTCAATGAAAGGGTTATCTGCAACAAGATATTAACTGTTCATAACATTTTCCATAAAACCCTGTTCAGAAAATGGTTGAAATATCCCCTAAATGCCAAGGAGTGGTGTTGTTATTAAAAGTATTTTAAATATGTTCTCAGTAGACATGAGTGCAGGCACTTCATTGTGTAGCTCCTCAGAAATGGTTGGGATTTGTCATTTTGGAGTCTGAGCTGTGTTTTCTGTTTGAGTCACAATGATCAAGTCCCTGTTATGATCCCGACAGCACCAGAATGCTCATGTAATGCCTGGTTGAGTCTCACAGAGACTCCTTGATGAATGTTGCTGCATGATAATGTTTCTAGTGTCAACATGCCGATGTTTCCTGAACACTTTGGACATGTTCCACCATTCCTCGTGTCTCGATTAGTTTTCAGACCATTTGGGGTGAACTTGTGAATGTGTTTGTTCTTCCTCTGTGATGTCCTGGGCAGGAAAATGTGATTGTCTGCAAACTTAACTTTACATTTGTGTTTACAAAGGGACAGTATTCCTGTGAGGTCTGATACTGTTGGAAATAAAGCTGAATCCAGCTCCTGTTCTGCTTATTTTGTCACTCCTAAAATACTTATGATTACTAAGATCATCACCTAAGATGGATGTTAGTCTGAACAGGGTCTGAGTCCAGCTCTACAGAACAGACGTATTTACCTCACCTTCTCGTCTGTGGAAGGTAGGTGGCACCAAAGAGCAGATCAGTGGTGTTTTCAAGAACCTGAGCACAGCTGAAGATGACATGGGCTCAAATTTTGACTGCCACTTGGTGAGTTTAGCAGTCAACATATGTGGTGAAGAACAATATCTATTATCTCAATATCTGTAAAACTGGTTGCTTTATAGCCATTTTTGTGTTTGCCAAGGTGGCAGTAGCAGCCATCTTGAATTTTACAAAAAAAGCTAGCAATTTATTAGCACTTAGTATGTGTTGGGGATGACTTTCAGCTACTACCACACCAAATTGTAACCTAAAATCTAAAAAATTATCCCCATTTGCCAAGGTAGCAGCCATTTTAAAATTAAATAGAGAGTTTAGCATTCTGTTCGCACTCAGTATGTGTGTTGTGGACTACTTTCATCTACATCTACTACCAAAGCCTAAACACAGGAGCATCGACATGAGGAAAGGGTTCAGGTTCGAGCCAGAATCCACTCCGACGAGGTCTCCACATCTGATTGGACTCAAGCAGTTGAGGTGGACACCATCCAGTTCTTAGGACAAAAAGAAACAGGTGCCATAATGACTAGCGTGAAAAGGTTTTACTCAAGGTTTTACTCAACATCAGTCTGGCCTGTCCGGTCCAGTAAGTAACAGGTTACAGAAAGTTTGTTATTTACAGTAAATGTTGTGCTGTACAGTGATTTTAGAGATGGCCTACAGATACTTTAGTTTCTGACTCGAAACTCTACCCTGTTGATTAAAAAAAAAACCTTTAAGGTTACATATGACTGAGTTCTGATTCAGTACCATGTTTTTTTTTTTTTTTTGTAATTGACCAATTTAACACTGCTAAGGGAAGAGGAGCAGAGCCATGGATGAGAAGAAAAGGCAGCATAAGAAAGGTCCAAACTTTCAAAAGACAGTGCAGTTCAGTCTTAAAGGGATAGTTTGGACATTTTTGATTTGAGGTTCTGTGGAACCATTCTGAACACTAATGTCTTACCTGTTGTAGATAGTTTTTGTGAATGACCTCTGCTTTATGACACTATTAATTTCATGACAGAGTTTTTATGTTTACATGGTGTAATTTGTCCAAAGTGCAAACAGCAGCAGTGGGTGTTAACACTTCCCACACAGCCTGGAGTCACTTCCTGTTGGTGTATCAGAATATTTCTGCTGGTACATCTGTAAAATGTGACAGTATCTGCATAAACACCTATGTAATTTTAAAGACTGGAGTTGTGTTAAAACAACAAAGCCCACTTTGGAAGTAGCCCAATTTGAATTATTAGCTCATCTGAGCGGTGTCCATTTTAAAATGAATTTAGCCATATTAAAACAGCTCTAATCTTCAACATATCAGCAGGCATTCAGTGCTCACATTGTATTTTCACAAAAAATGCCATCTCAAAATAACAGTACAGGTTACGTCTTCAACTTGTGCCTCTGCTTCGTAACTGTGACATCCAACATGACGGGACCGGTTACTGTTTTGGCATTTTAAGAAGGTGCCAGTATTGTTTTAAAAGTATAGTATCGGTATTTTAACTTTCCAAAGTCATTGCAGGAGATATTTGGCTATTCAAATGTGTTTTGTTATGACTTGTTGAATACGGAGCAAAGTTTTATAGTATTCACACATGTACAGTAGAGTGAAACAAGAATTTCTTTAATGCTTTACATTTATAAAACTGCTTTTTTCATGACAGATGCAGCTTGCTCTGTCACCACTGCCATATTTCTTTCAATTCAAAACGCCACATGCAGCGATGAATTGTGGGTGAATACTTCGCCAAAGTCCGCTTGAATGCGTGCTTAGGCAAAGTGCGGATGTAGGACGCAAAGGGTGAGGGCTAAAGACCACTCCGGAGAATTGGGACACACTACACACTCAAACCCTTCAGCATGAATGCGCTTTTGAAGGACACAAGAGTGGAACAAGGGTGGAAGTGCGTGTATTGGGATCAAGCTTTTTTGTGAGAATCAGAGCACTTAGACTTTGACGGAGGAAAATGCGCTGTAAAAGGGTGAACTAAGTCCGTTTTCCCTCTTCTGTGTAAAGAAAAGAGGGTTCGTGGTAAAGCATGAAGGTAGTCAAGTTACATTTTAAATTTCTGATGAAACTACAGGTTTTTTTTTAGCTTTGCTGTCAAACATTAGAGCAGCTTAGGTTGACAAGGAAACTGAGGGCAAACAGAACAATTTTTAGGTTTTAAGTTGCAAACAAATTTCATTAAAATGGCTTGCTTTTTTAAAAAAAATTTAAAATAGTGTTTGGCTGATTTGCTCTGATATATTTGAGATTAGAGCTGTTTTAAGGCAACACTTTGGTGTCAGAATTAAACTTTATTTCTCTAAACTGTGAAAGTTCAAAGACCTATCTACAGCAGGTAAGATATGAACTGTCCAGAACTTTTCCACAGAACTTGAATTCAAAATGTCCTACTATCTCTTTAGAGATATCTTTAACTTGTCATTTGAAGTCATTTTACAGACAAGCTGCCAAAATAACCCACCTCCCAAAAAGAATAAGCATGGGACAACAGTCAGTGCTGTGCAATAATCATCAATCAGTGATCAATCACATGTTAAATATAAATGCTGTAGATCCACTGTGAGCCAGTGGATGCTTTAATGACCATCATCAGAGACACAGGTCCATCAGAATGACTCTTATGGCCCTTTTCCACTGGCGCATCTACAGTGCTGTTCGACTTGGCTCTCTATGGTTCAAGGCTTTTCCACTAGCAGGATTCGGGGAACCAGCCCCTTTTTTAGAATGTACTTCACTGTGGTTGCAAGTGTACCGTGCTGGCCTGAAAACGCGACGTCAGAAGACTGTTGCTCACTGATTGGTTAGAGGGCGGAGTCAGTGGGAATGAGAGTCACTCTCGTGTACTCAGGGGTGGAAATTAAAAATGTTGTCCACCAGCCATAGTGGCTGGTGGACAACATTTTTTTACCAGCCACTCAAATATTTGACCAGCCACTATTTTTTGTTGTGACAAAAAGTTATTTCATATGATGATGATGATGATGGAGGTGGGTGGAAGCAGTTGTGGTGTCCTACAAGCTGAACAACACCTCTTTCTGGACACTGCATGGAAATAACTAGATTTTTCTTATTTTATTTTTTATTTTAAGCCATTAAAAGATGCATATCTGTACATAAAAAATTCAGACGAGTGAAATTTATTTCTGTGGAGTGTTTTTGAAGTATTTTTTTGTGCTTTTGTAAGTTTTTGTATGTAAGTTGTGATGTTTTTCAGACACTTGCTGCTTTTAATGGATAGGTCTATTTGTGCTATCTGCTTACATTTAACAGGTAGGATATTCTGATGAAGGAAGTGATTTTTGTGGTTTTAGAAAGGTTTTCGTCGTGGATATAAATTGTTCCAATGCTATGCTGAGCATAACCCCTAAGCTTCCACTTCAGTATCCGATGGTATTTAACATTAACACGAACCGCTATAGTTTTCGGTTTGTAAACATGACGTTAGCAGTTTTTGATGGGTAGCACTGACCGTTAGACATAGCTGTTTAGCCGTGCTATGGTAGGAAAATCTGACGAGGAAGCACAGATCGTCAGAACACCGGCCGTAGGCGCGAACGCACACTGACCGACATCATGACGTCATTGATTTAGTTAAAAAAAAAAAAAACGTTTAACTTTCGGTTCTTCCCTCGACTACTCTTGAAAAACATTTTTGTTGTCTGCCACCCGCTTAACTCCCTAAATGTTCCGCCACATTGCTAATGCTACTTCTCAAACAGTTTCTTCTTCTTCTTCTTGATTTTTATTGGGGGTTGGTAAAAAACTGAAGGAATCAATACCGCCACCAACTGGTAAAGAGTGTCTGTTTAACTTTTCTCCTTCTTGCATTTAGCAGCAACTCAAGCACATTGCTGCCCCCTATATGTCAAGAGGACAAATTGCCAACCCGCCACAGTGGCGTGTGTGTTGATCAAATTCACCCGCCACTTCAAATATTTACCCGCATTTGGCCAGTGGCGGGTGCTAATTTCCACCCCTGCCTGTACTTCTCCAGTGTGTTTCACCTCACTGCCCGCAGCCTTTTCCAGGTCTCTTCTTTTTTGAGTCACAGAGTTAGCTGAATTTTCAACATTGCTACCATGTCATCCATTCTTGTGTCGCGTCTTCTTTTCTACTATCTGTTTAATGGTCGCTGGCAAGCAGCTTAATGGTGCATTACTGCCACCAGCTGGTAAGGAGCGTGGTGTCAATTTTTGGACTCTGGGACCGGCCAAATTTACAGTAAACCCACTCACTAGAGCTGTTACTTAAGTGTATTGGAAAACCATCCAAACAGAGTTGAGCTAAGTTGAGCTGCACTGTAGAGGCGCCAGTGTAAAATGGCCATTAGTTCTAATTAGCAGCTGTTCCAGCCTGCTCAGGTTGACCTGCAGACATCTGGCAGCTGCACACACGCTCATTAACCACCCATGTCAGACCCTCTGTGTGTGTGTGTGTAAAAGTCACTTTTCTTTTACAGTAAAGCATCACTTCTACATCCACAAATGCTTCTCATTAATAACAAACAGATGTTTTCATCTTCATCAGTACGTTTTCCATGTTCCTCCTCCTCAGTTCCTTCAGGATGTTACTTCTTTTCGTTGTTCTGAAATATCTGCTCGTATGGCGGCGGCGGGTGGTTGCAGTAGGACGGAGGTGGTGGATAGGAGCCCATCATGACGTGGGCTGAGCCAGGCTGTGCAGGGTACGCGGGGTGTGCCACCATAACCCCGAGGTCGCCTCCCGTCATCCCGTATGAGCCCTGCAGACTCCCTGGCTGCTGAAAAACTGCAAACACAACAGAAAGAAGACCCCTTGGACATTCTGCTCATTTTAAATTTTATTCACGCACAAAGGTTTCCACCATAGCTCTGAGAGATGTTAAGTAATTAAAATGATTCAATTAAGAGTCAAACTAGTGGTGCAGTAAAACTAAAGTAGGCTTGCTAAGATTTAGAAATAAATAAATTTGTAAAAGCCAGAGTGAACAAGTAAGTCTTCAGTTTTCTTTTAAAAACGCCCACACACTCTGCTGTCCTCAGGAAGGACAGGCGAAGTCCAAACATTTTGAACATGGTAATACAAAGAGAAAAAGCATCTTCTGTGAAAAATACAGTGTGAGCGCTGAAACTCACAGCCAAAACTTAAACTGAGTTGTTAAAAAAGCAAAATGGTTCCCATGTTTTGATACCTTTTAAAAGCTAAAAGAATAGGGCACAAGGCTGTGGCTAAAAGTAGCAAAATGCTAACTAAAAGCTGAATGCAGCAAAAGTGGGGTTGCCAACCCCTAGAAAGTGAAAGAAGCAACCCTGACTGGACAGCATGGCGCAAAGTGAGGGGGGGTGGGGGGTGAGTTTTTGTCTAGCTCATATTTAAATGTGAGACGCCGTTTTTACTAAGAGGGATGTCACTAAAGCAAGTGCAACAGCTGAACTTTTACCAGACAAACAAATACAGGCCCTCGTTTGAAAACTACAAACAAAAATAATAATTAAAGCTGCAAGCAGCATTGGCGGCCCTCGCAGCTCAGCGCCGCTCCGGCCTTGCGACCGCGGGAGCTCTGGCGACCGCCGTCTACGCTTTCGCGCCTTTCCTGCACCGTCCACTAGGTGGCGTTTTCAGCAAAAGTCCCAAAAGGCCTTCAGTCAGGATCAGTACCAGTCCTGTGCCATGCTGTGAACTTTGACCTTCCTACGTCAAACAGTTGAAAAGTTAGAGCACATGGGCTCTCGTGACCTTGACCTTTGACCTTGTGAACTTGAAGTTAAAAAGGCTGATACTTGACCCATGGGGAGTCTCGTTGTAATGTTTGACCTACCTACTTTGCACCGTTTCAGAGTTACAGTCAGTCAAAAGTCGTT
>NC_051450.1:5325130-5327221 GCF_001649575.2 Kryptolebias marmoratus | reverse complement strand
TGCTCGGGCCTAATAATAATAATAATAAGAAACAGTACAGATCCAATAGGCCTTCGCAGCGCTGTCGCTGCTCAGGCCTAATAATAAGAAACAGTACAGATCCAATAGGCCTTCGCAGCGCTGTCGCTGCTCGGGCCTAATAAAATAAAGGAATCAGAGTCAGGTTTTGTTGCTTTTAGCTTTTAGTTAGGCTTTTTCCATGTTTAGGCTTTTAGCTATCCTTTTACTACTTTTAGTTACTGTTTTGCTCCTTTTATTCTATAACTAGCCTTTTGTTACATATAACTGTTACATAGCTTACCTAGTTGCTGCTTTAAGCTAGCCTTTTTTCTACTTTAATTAGTGTTTTGATACTTTTAGCCTCCAGCTATCATTTTGTTACTTTTAGATTTTGGTTAGTGTTTGCTCCTTCTAGCTAGCCATTTGCTACTTTTAGCTAGCCTTCTGTTTCATTTAGCCTTTAGCTATGTCAGGATCTGGGAGTTTTGATTCATTTTTTGTTGTTTCCTTGTTTTTCTTTATAATATGTTCTTGTGTAGTTCTGCTCCCTGTGTTCCTTGTTTTTTCTATTCCAGAGGTGGGAAACCCTGGTCCTCGAGGGTCACTATCCTGCATGTTTTACTTGTTTCTCTCGGTGATTAACAGGCTTCTGTAGAACATGAAGAGGTAATTTAACCACTGAATCAGGTGTGTTGGAGCAGGGAAACAAGTGAAACATGCAGAGTAGGGGCACTGGAGGACCAGGGTTGCCCACCCCTGCTGTATTCACTCAGTTCATCTCCTCAGTAGTTTTCCACTCAGCCTGCTATGCCCACTTCCCCTGTTCCCTTACCTGTCAGTCCAGCTGCAGTCTGCCTCCCACTCACCCTCATCCTTTTATATTCAGTCATGTCCATCTCCTCATTGTTGGTCTCTTGCCACATTCAAGTTCTCTCCTTGTCTCCTGGTGGTTTTTAGTTTTCTTTGTAGGTTTTGCTGCCGTGGCTGCGTTTTTTGCTTTTTTCTTTGGTTAAATAATAAACAAGTCTGCATTCTGGGCTTGCTTCCCTACAACCTGATAAGCTAGTCTTTTGCTACTTTTAACCTCTAGCTATCGTTCTGCCATTTGTTTTGTTTTTAGCTCATGTTTTCCTCTTTCTAGCTAGCCACTTGCTACTTTTAGCTTTTAGCTAGCATTTTGGGACTTTTGGATTTTGAGTAGTGTTGTAGCTGTTGTCAAGACAACTGCTGCTGGTTTATTGTTTTTTTTTTGTGGTTGTTTTGTTTAAGGTGGCAATAGTTGCATTTTATTTAATATAAAGCATCAAGTTTAAATGTGTGGAAGTTTTTAGTAAATTTGTGTGATGCTCATTATGTATGGTTAAGTGTACATTCAAATGTGAGGGGGAACTTTTGTTTCGTTCCACGGACCATGTGGGAAAACTTTGACTGGTGCACTTAGATCCACATGGGGCATTCAAGCTGAAGAAGCTGATCATAAGAAATTAAGTTTTATTCCTCTGGAGTCAATGCGGCTAATGAGGTACGGTTTTGTTTTTTTGTATCTTTTATTTGTGTAAATACTCCATTTATTGTGAACTGATTTAGGTTTGTGTTACCTTCTTTTAGTTCTGACGGCATTTTTGGGGACTTTGCAAAACGTGTCCACAATAAATGGCTGTTGAAACCAAGAACTGCATTCAGCCTTGATTAAACTCGAAAGGAGTAACAAGTGTGTTGCTCCTTTCTGCTACTAGCTATTTTTCTGCATCTTTTAGCCTCAACAACTCGGGTTTAGCTTCTTTGGCAAATTTTGCAAAGTCAGCTAAATTCCACACAGTGGCGTCACTAGGCCTGTTTTAGTGACGCCACAATTGAAAATATTTTCAAGCCCCCCTAAATAATTTTGGTGTCAACATTTTTTTTTTCTTTTTACAAAAATTCAATATAATGTGGCCAGAATATGATTTTAAATAAATAACCATATATTATTTCATTATTAACTCAAACATATGATCATAAATCTGTCAGTTTTCTTTTTCTTTACAGTGTAAGGTAGAGATCCTCTTTGGTGCGTCGTTATCAAATCCATTCCACTTGTTCATATTTTCT
>NC_051450.1:5319880-5324930 GCF_001649575.2 Kryptolebias marmoratus | reverse complement strand
ATATATAAAGTCACAGTTAGACTTCATAACTGGGTATACACCAGCACCAAACATTATAGTGTACATTAGCTGGCATTTAATACAGTATAGTAATATTCAATTCACAAAATAAAAATAAAAATTTTTTCATTTTTCTTGTTAAAACTGTAAACATATTTTCTGTTTTTTGATTTTCTGAATAAAAATATAATTGGTTGCTTAAAACGTTTATACAGTAAGGTATCTGTTACATGTGTCCAAAAATGTGGAAAAGCAACTCAGGTTTTGTTAGCTGTTTGAGAAATTTTGTTCTTGCCCACCACGTTTGCTCACATCCTGTGCATCTCCTGGGGGCTAAGCCCTTCTTGTCCTTAAAACCTAGTGACGCCCCTGATTCCACATTCAGTGTATTTTTGCAAAAGTTGCAGTTTCTCTTATTTGTGGTTGAAATATGCTGTCACGTTAACTAAAAAGGTGTGGCCCAAGTTAAAAGACAAACACCAGCTTAAACTAAGGCGACCAGATTTCTGAGACTCAATCTGGGGACATTTTCAACTTGGGGATAAAAAAGACATACATTAATCAAAATGAAATGAAGAACTGGGGACAATTACAATTTACATAATTATTCATATTTTGACAATATAAATCAAGTGTAATTACACACTGTTGTTTCCTATGAGTAGTAAAATTAATAAAGTAGCAGTAATAGTAATTGTACCATGAGCATTAAAACTGGTGGATCTTTTGATGGGGGCAGAAACCTTGTCTATATAAATCATCTTCTTTGAGGATGTAAGTGAAAGTGCTTTTGTTGTGCTGTTAATGAATGTGAACATATACTTACATAAGTGTAAATAAGCACATTAAGTGTGTGTAGTCATGTAGTTGATGTATAAGAATAGGGTGTGTGCATGTATAAGGTGAGTGAATTCTTTTATCTCTAGAAGAATCCTTAGAATGATGCAGCCACTATGTTTTACACAACACTCACTGCATCACTCACTGCATGACTTTACCACTTTTCCTTCTCCACCATTTAATTTCCAACACTCTTCTGCTCTTTTTCTACTCTTCGCTTTACTCTTTTCTCTCTATTTTTTCCACTCTCTTCAACTCTTCTTAGTCTTGCCTTTTTCCTCTGCTCTCACTCACTCTTTCTTCTATCAGTCTCTCTCTTTCCCTTTCCTCTCTTCTTCAGTGAGTCTTTTGCTATTCTAAAACAGAGCCATTAAATAATCACAATCACCTCCAAAAAATTATAATGTATAACATACTGAGAAATTAAAATTGAATGAATAAAATTAGATGTTTGTTTCCTCAGCTAATGAGCAAAAATGCTAATATAGCAAAAACACTA
Organism: Kryptolebias marmoratus; assembly: GCF_001649575.2. Taxonomy (NCBI): domain Eukaryota; kingdom Metazoa; phylum Chordata; class Actinopteri; order Cyprinodontiformes; family Rivulidae; genus Kryptolebias; species Kryptolebias marmoratus. The sequence goes on along the minus strand of NC_051450.1, from coordinate 5,323,591 downwards.
TTTTTATGTGTAACTATAAATTGATGCAACAGAGGACATCTCTGCCTCCTACGGTTGGCGCCTTTCAAAATTAAAATTAAAGGATGCCAACCATAGCTTGGGGTCATGACCACTACAGCCAAGTTGTCCAACTCTTATAGGGAGGGGTGCACACAGCAGTGATATGCTTTATTTTTTGCTGGTGTATTTTGCAAAAGACTGATCAAGAAAACAATCAGTCATACACTCCAGTAAGAGTAGCACTATTTCAACACATTTTTATTTACGTACAAGTAAGTGTTATCGAGCCATCAGGATGCGTTGCCCAAATTTATTACAGGAGAAATGTATGGCCATCCATCCATCTGTAAACGGATGCATGCATCAGTTTTTTTGATGAGAGCACAAGTGGGTTAACTTCAATAAACTTGTCTAATAAAGGAAATGTATATACTTTTAAAAATAAACATTTTGTCCTAATATTTATTTACAACTACTAAGTTATTAGATTTTTTTTATTTATTTATTGCCTAATGCTAAGAAATATTACATAAAGTGACCATTCAAACTCAACATCTTAAGCAATAAATCAAACCACAATATTCTACTGAAAGAACAGCAGGAAACTGAATCAATTAGAACATTCCATCTCAGACTCAGGAGATAAGGAGGAACTGCGTAATCCTTATGTATCTGCCACATTACTCTCCTGTCCACCTGATATCAAAAGTATCGTGTGGACATTTAAAATGGCGTGGATGTCAACAGCAGTGAAGTGAGTTGTTTGTCTGTCACTAGGCAACTGTGACAGTGGGATTGGTCCTGCTGGTCTTAATATTTCCTCTGTTTTGTTCATTGTCATTATATTTAGAGTTGATGTATGTGTGTGACAGATGTGTCTAAGAATGGATATTTATGAAAATACAGAACAAATCGCGTCCCATATCGGATCAACATTTAACTGCCAAATAAAGGAAGATTCCGTGTTTTACGGGATGGATGGCAACCCTAGCTTGTTTTTAGCATTATTTTTATTTTATTTTTACTGTGAGTCAAACTTTTTGGCATTAAGGATCAGCCCAGTGCAAGCAATACAGGTCGATTCATACATATGATCACAGGACCGCTCCGTGTCCATGGTGCTTCGCGCTCTTCGCATTGTGTATTTTTTTTAAGTCGACGCACTCTGCTCTTCTGCGCTGTGACGTCACACTGCCGCGACCATCAACTACCGTAACAGCTGTTGTTGTTGTTCGCGCATCATTCTCACTTGCACTTCCTATTATCAATTACAATAATAACTGTCTAAACACAATTTTTTTTTCTTATTCATAAAACGCCAAATCGGGGACATTTCCGGGGACAGCTTTAGCCGGGGACAGGCCGTCTAAAACGGGGACTGTCCCCGGAAATCGGGGACGTCTGGTCACCATAGCTTAAACAACATGCTTCTTAGCAGCTTTTTTAACCAAAAATATATTCCTGTGTTCAACATCTTTCCCTGCAAATAAAAAAGTGGCAGCTGGGTCTCAAGATATTTACTCTGGTCTTTCTGTTCTTTAGGGCCAACCCTGCCAATTTTGGAACAAACTTTATTGTAAGCTCACTTTAAAATTAATTTAAGCCAGTGGAGTTAAATCCTGGTCCTGGAGGTCTGCTATGCTTCATGTTTTAGATGTCTCTCTGCTTTGACACACCTGATTTGAATGACTGAGTGATGGGATGCAGTCATGCAAGATAGTGTCCCCCCCAGGACCAGGATTGGACACCATTAATTTAGGCTCACTGATACTCCAGAATTTTTATGGAGAGCAATTTAAGAGATATTTAATGCTATTATCTCCTTGAAATAGGTCATTGAATGGAGTTTGTTAATAGAGAACCAGTAAGATCTGCTCAGTTCTCAGTGTATTGAGGAGGTCAAAGGTCAGAACTGAGGAGTTGAGTGGGAGTTCGTGTCAGATCTCCAGGGAAGTAAAATGTGAGAGTTTGAAGCATCAAAGGTGACGTGTTTCACAGATTTTTCAGTTCAAAATCCACTTATGGAAGTGTCACTCGAACAGCTTACAGACTTGTACAAGCTTAGTAATTGCTGTAACTCAGTCGGTTTTACAGATATTAAGCTTAAATTTGATGTGGTAGTAGTGAAGAGTCCATTCTAACACATACTCTATGCAGGATGTCTTGCAATATCACATGAGATCGTATGTAACATTATTTTCAAAACTTGACCAAAACGGTTACAACTCTGCCATTTCTCAATATAAAAAAAATCTTTGTCTCAAACTCTGGCATGAAGCGCAGCGGGTGGTATGCAATCTTTCAAGAAATGCTACAAATATAATTATACAAAACTAAGAGGCTGTTTTTAGTGGGTTTAGTTAGAAAAACCAGGTACCTGTATGAATCCTGTTACCTGGTGTGGTGATAGTATGTCTGGTGAAGGAGACGTTGAAGGCTGGCTCGTCTCTCAGAGGGGACGGATACATGCTTCTGCGGATGAAGAAGCCAGCTCCACAGCAGAACAACACCCCCATCATGAGCAGCACCCTAAGACACAAACAGAGCACATATTTCACCTTCCACTCTAATCAGGACCAATTCAGCCATGTAAAGTCCAACTTTCTGTTTCTTACCAGTCTCTCTTCTGTAGAAAAGGAGTACATCGTAGAACCACAGACAAGATCACCTTGTTTGATTTATTTCCCCTCTCCTTTCTCTCCTTTTAATATTCAGTTTTTGTTGTGTTTTAAGTGTGCTGTCTTATTTTTGGTTTGTCTTTTTATTTTGTGAAAATCTACAGGTTTAACATGACGTCACAGTCTTTTTTCCCTCTCACTATTTTTACATTTTTACTCCTTGAAAAAAATTCTATTGGTGTTGGTAAAAAACCCCCACCTTTTTTCAGGAGTTGACTATTGTTGATTCACATAGTTCTTACCTTACAGCTATAATTAGTTATTTCATGGCTAACAGAAAGCTCATGTAACACAATGATTGTGTGCGGGCAAGTAGGCAAGACTTAAAGCCCCATAATGCACAGGCTCTGGTTTCAAAAATACAACATGGCACCTGCTGCGAAACGGTTCCAGCTGGCTTCAATTCCCACGAGAAAATGGTGTGGACAATTAGTCTATTATTATAATGAGTATATGATCGAGCCAATCATGCTTTGCGAGTCCAGCTCACCTACTAAACCACCTCTTTGGGTACTGCAGAGACCTCAACTTGTCTGGAAAGGAGGCACACAGTTAAGCTGCTAAATGCATTTCATGAAGTTGAACAGGTCGTCTGGCTGCTTCATTTCCCAGTTAATACAGTTTTAAGAAAACTTTGAAAGTGTTGTCTGTTCTCCGAGTGTTCCTTTTTAACCTTTGTTGTTTATAATCAACTGAATTTTAAATAAAATGAAAAAAAGATAAGATATTGATGTTGTTATTCGTTTTTGTCTGTGATAGCTGGAAAAAACACATCTTGATAACTGAAATTGGGGATGAGATTAACCCCTAACCACACGACGGCCAGCCCGCTGGCCGTTTTACTGCGTTTTCTATTCAATCTGTACAGTTTTTGCTACATTTATTGTTTTTATGAACTTAAATTTCAAAATAGCGGTGTTTTGGCGCCACTTTTGATTGACGTTTCGTCTGACCAACTGGGTTGCTCTCTGCCCCCCCTAGAGCCCCTCTAATTTCCCATGCGTAAAGTCATGAAAGTCTCCTCCCCTCATTT
>NC_051450.1:5308072-5318703 GCF_001649575.2 Kryptolebias marmoratus | reverse complement strand
GGTGGCAGCTGTGACGTCAGCGAAGCTCCGGAGCTTTGTGCAACTAAAGGGGGCATCCTAAAAATATGTAACTGGACACTGAATTTAAAGTAGAAACAGTGAAATGGTTTGTAAATAGTTTATGTGTGGCACTGGTTTGTGAGTAGTTTGTTTCAATGTAATTACTTTTTCATATTTTTTCAGTAAATATGCGTTTTGACAAATTGAACTTGTTTTGGGACATTTTTTATGATGTACTTTAGAGGGAAAAAAAGTATTTTATTGTGTTTATTTATCCTCTACTGTATAATATTCATATTGAGAGTGACTTCATTTGCAGAACAGGATTCGTCTCAGCGTCACCTTTCATTTGAGCCCTCACTGACGCCTGCATGTTGAAGCATGTAGGAGTTAGAGCTTTCTGAAGTTACATATCCATTTGGCACAGTTTGGCACAGTTTAGGTAGGACCTGGACTTTCCCTCAGAAGAACATCTCAATTATAGTGATTCTTTTGTTGTAATTTTCTAAAATTGGAACTCCACGACAATAAAACTTCATTCTACAACCTCATTTGGTTTTTCCGGTCTCAGCACCCTTCCTCCATGTACAGTAAGTTGATGAAAAACGAGAAAAATCTAGGAGAGAAAAAAATGCTTGAAATCTCTGTGTTTTCACTTCAATAACTACTAATTGAGTTAAAGTTACAATCATTTTGACTGCTCAGGCAAAACATTCAAAGTATTAACTTCACATGGAGCCTAATCTTTAGATTGAACCACAAAAAGCTGAAGAATAGCATCTAATTTAATTTGGGTACGTCTTTTCCAGGCTTCTTGAGCTTTTTGAGGTGGAGTGGTAAGGGGTTAACGAGGCAACACAACTTGATACATCAGCTGCCTCATTTCTGTCCTCTTTCTGAAGACAACGCCATGTGACTGAATTCCTGTAACAGGAGTACTCACCAAAGTTTGATGCAGTTCTTACCAAAAACACCTTTACAATTGTGCTGAAAATTAAGGCTTTTCATTTTTAAGTACATAAATTCTCAAAGCTTCATTTTATTTAGCTGTCATGCTGGTGTTGGCATTTGAAACTTATATTTTGTACTTTATTTGTGAGTCTTTTAACATTTTATTTTGTGGTACTGTGGAAATGTTTATCACCATTTTATATTTAGCCACCATTTTAAAAGCTTTAACAGGTAGTTGTTTAGTTTATCTGGAAAAACAGATATAGGTGGTAAACATCCTGGAATGTGAGCAACGGACGTGCCAGGAAGGGGGAAGGAGAGACCTTTGACCTCCAGAGAAGGAAGGCAGTGACCCACCCTCTGGAGGAGGGGGAGCCCAAGTTGTAAAAACCAGAGAACATCCTTTTTGTTTCTTCAAACAATCCTGGGGTTATGGCTTGACTAGTTTTCAAGGTGATCTGTATCTCATTCCCATTGATTGTCTCCCAGATGCATCTGGTTTTATTATTGTATGAATATTGACTAATGGTGTTTGAATAAATGTGTTAAACTTTAAGGTAACGTCTCCTGAAGGTCTTTCCCAAAAACCAACTCGGAGAGGTAAAGGTAGTTTATCTTGACAATTCGGGGGCTTCTGATACTAAATTTGTGGGGCTTCTAAAATTCAAAATCTGTTTACCTTCAAGGGAAAAGAGTTTGCTAATTCTGGTTTGCTGCAAAGTTTTGTTGAATCGCAATCAATCATTAATTATGTCCTTAAACAACTCCTGACATATTTGCTATTACCACAAGGAGTGGTATTACTTTAGTATTTAGAATGACATACTGTTAGCAGTAACATTTTTTGATGATGTGATGAAAGCTACTGAGATTGAGCTGCAACTTTTATAGAAAGAGTTGTATTTTCCACAGGCCTAGAACTAACACCACCTGAAAAGTGTTCTATTCTGACTCATTTTAAACCTGTAAACATTGATGGAAATTTAGAATTGATAAATTATAGCAAAAATTGCATTCCTGATTTTAACTGCAAAGTGACTCCTCTGAGAAGCCTGATTTTAGCTATAAACTAAAAAAATATGCATCTTTGCTGTAATGGACAGAGGATGTAGACAGAACATTTGGAGACATAATATAGTTTGATGTAGGTGGATTTCAGGGTTCAAATTTTTCATTATTATTATTTAGTCTAAATGTTTGAACAGAATGAAATTGATAATATCATCCTGTTCAAAAGGGGGAAAGGTACATGAGAGAGGAAAATTTTGATGTATTTTAGTTTAAAATTAGACTAACTAGAAATAGGACATACCATACATAATGTAAAGTTATTTCTTTATTTCCTTGGTTATATTTTTCAGCACAAAGAACAAAAAGCCTTAGACAACTGTTAGATAAATCATATACATTACAAGTAATGATATGTACAAAACAAAGAGATCATAATTGTGTGAATGGAAACTTAAAATATCCTGTGAAGGAACCAGGTATAAAGTTGTTTAATGATGGATACAGTTAACACAGTGAGACTGGCACATTGGTGACCTCTATTATGGGATTGAGAGGAAAACTGTTTTGGGCTCAATCATAAATTTGGTGCGATGTATCATTCAGGATCTCAAGGGCTAACAAAATACTGAAAAAGGATTGGCTTAAGTCTGTGCAGACACTAAATTAAAATAAACTGGAGTTAATTCTTAGTATTATTTAATATGAGATCCATCTCAAAATGCTACTTTGATTTTGAGTCCACGTGAACTTTTATTTTGTAAGAAGAAACTTTTGTAAGAAAAATGCATTGTTTCTTATGGTGTATTTTGAATCTTTCATTGTCTTTTATTTATTAGCATTATTGTTTATTACTTTTGAAGCTCCTGGGAACAACAGGTTCCTATTATCTGGGACACTAGTAACTGTTAAAAGAATGGGAATGTTAGTTTTAATGGCCATGCGCATGCAAACACGACAAAGAACTGGATTAAGTTCATACCAAGTACTGTTCGGACGACCACCCCAGACTGGACTGACCCCAGTCATGTGGAAGGTTCTTTCCACAAACATGTGTGAAAGTAATTTGAAACAGTTGTCAAAGGACAGCTAACCAGACAGCAACCAGCTCAGTTGGCAGAGGACAGAGCTGTAGTAGCAGCTCCTCATTGGGTCTTACCTCCTGAGGTAAAAGTAGTTTATCTCGACAGTACACTGTAAATGTCAAAGCTGACTGGTAAAAATAACATGAACTAAAATAAAAATGTTAATTCTGATTTTGGAGAAAATATTGCCGCTTAGAATAATGGAATAATTGATAAATTAGTCGAAAAATAAATTAAAATAAAAAATATGCGGTAGTGGCTGCCTTTGAGCTGTGGTACTGAATCTGTGTAACCAAACCAAAACACAAACATTTCTGTGAGTCCAGCTTGGGTTTTTTGTTCAGCTCTTGTAGGGGCCGAACACACGTAGTTTACTGTGACTTACCAGAAGTACCATAGTCTCTGGATGGACAGGGCTCGGACACAGCAGCGGGTTCCACAGCAGTCCTCATAGGAGCGACATCTGAAACACACAAGAAAACATCTGCAGCAGATCAGCAAGCCTACAGAGCAGCAAACATACACTGATCAAGATGAAATCCCAGAGAACTGGGTTGTTCACACTGACTTTATCAGAACATAATGTGATTACAGAATCAGGATTTCAGATTGTGATTTCCTGTCTACACTGAGGCTTTACAACGATGAGATGATATCACAGCAGAAGAGAAGGTGTGTTCTAATGTTGGCATCATTCACTAATTCTGCTTCGTAAAGAGAACTGTACAACGTTTTATTTAAACAGCAGCCAAGTGTTCACAACACAGGCTGCTGGGATTCTTTGCTGCCAAACGCAAAATCTTTCGTCTTGACAAAAAAAAATTAAAAATCATAAGGAAATTTTTGGTTGTGAGCTTGACTCGGTGGTGATTGTTCAGGGTGACAGGTTTTTTCTTTCTCTCTGCTCCTGGTGGAAGACGGATGTGTTTTCTTTTCTTTTCTTTCTGTCTCTCTGTCTCCTGATCTGAAAAGATCTTCACATATTTGGGTTTTGATAACAGGATTTCTGCTGTTTGGATTAAGCAGTTACCCGATTTATCGTCAAATTCGTTTGATGGGTTTGGCGGTCAACAATCAAACTGTGTGGTTACAGGAGTTGAATCGCAAGTTGGACTGTGGATTGTGGTTAAGGAACTCATAATATGGGTTACATCTTGAGGAAGTTGCTCGCTCGAATCAGGCGGAATGGTCCTGGAATTTGGCTGTTTGGATTCACCATTGAGAAGTATCAGCAAGACTTCAAGGCAGACGAAAAACAAGTCTGCCTTAACCAAAACAATTACTGTTTGTTTGTGAATTTGGCTCCCCTAGGCTGACCTTGGTCAGTTATCTCAAACCACATCGTCTTCCACCCCCTCTACACACACACACATACGCACACTTACCGCTGTTTCTGAGTCATCTCCCTCACTCCAACCCCCCCTCCTTCCCTCCTTCACTATCTTAGTTAGTTAGTAACTGTTACGTCGGCTGCCTAGCGGTCCTGGGGTACTATTTAGATAGTTCTGTACCGTTAGTTTTAGCATTGTCATGCTTATTTGGCCTTCCTGTACATTTAGTTTAGTTTAGTTTATCTTAGCTCATACTTTAGATATTGTTAGATTGTTAGATTCCTAATTATTGTTTAGTTCAGCTTTAACTTTATCATGATTTTATTTAGATTATTTTAGCTACTATTTTGACTGTCTTAGCTCATGTTTAGATATGTTTAGTTTCATGATTTTACTTAGGTTCATGACTTCTGTATTTTTATATCTGATTATGATTTCGTTTAGATTATTTAAGCTACTATTTTGACTGTCTCAGCTCATGCTTAGATATGTATGGTTTCGTGATTTTATTTAGATTATCCTATATTTCATTTAGATTATACATGATTGATTTGTTTTTCTTTTTTGTGTTTCATTATGTAACTGCTGTATTGGATTCTGTTTTTGTTTCTGTTGTTAAGCGCTTTGGATCACCTTGTTGCTGAAAAGTGCTATATAAATATATAAATTTCACTTCACTTCACTTCACTTCACTTACTGACAACACTCCCACCACAAAATACAAGCATGTGTCAAATATCAAGTGTCAGACATTTTCGGAGAAAGTTGTTTCAGTGTGACTGCTGCTGTAACTGACATCCTTTTCCCAGCTATAATATATACGCAAATAATGAATGAATGTCAGTGCTGAATTTCTTTTTATTGTTGAATTGATATCTCTCTTGGATCCTTGTGATCTTTCTATTTTGTTGTGGCAAAAAAGTCATACAGTCTGGCATCTAGTAAATCTTGCATCATACAGTGTGACATGGGCACCAAGTTTTTAGAATCTTGAGCACTGTGACATGTCTCGATTGTTTATGATGACCAAAAATTGCACAGTGTGAACCAAGCTCAAGCTTGACACAATGGTTCTCAACTGGAATAAGGTGGAATGCCCCTTCCGGAGCGGGGATGAGTCGTTGCCTCAAGCGAAGGAGTTCAAGTATCTTGTTTACAAGTGATGGTAGGATGGAGCTGGAGATGGAATAACGCAGAGGTCCCCAACCTCTGGGCCGCGGACCAGTGCTGGTCCGTGGGTCATTTGGTACCGGGCCACAGAGAAAGAATAATTAACTTACAGTATTTTCATTTTTTTATTTTCAGAGTCTAAACGATATTTATTTTGAAAAACTGACCGGATTCTCTCCACTACATCCATCTATGACTCACTCTTGATGCGTGTCGAAACGCTTATCTAAAAAACAAATGTCTCTGGACATTAGGGGGAGGAGAGGGTGTTATTCATGTTGATAACGCAATACCAGGACGCAGCCAACAAAGTTGTGAGTGCACGTTGGATTTACATTTATTATGTTTTTAAAACATACCCCCGTTATCATGCCGATCGTATCTTTTGTTGTTGTTGTTGTATTTATCCACCACACCTTTAAATCTTGGTCCTTGAAAATACTGTTTGATACCCCACTGGACCCCACTGGATTAACGGGTCTGGGCCTTGCAGTAATGAGGACACTGCCTTGGTTTGTCATGGTGAAGAAAGAGTTGAGTCTAAAGGCAAAGCTCTCAATTTACCGGTCTGTCTACGTTCCAACCCTCACCTTTGATCATGATTGAAAGAATGAAATCTGAGCTGGAGAGTGTTGCTGGGAGGCCTGAGTTTAAACTTAAAAACATTGCCCAAACTTCTAAGTCCACTTGTTGCTTTAGTTTCTTTCAAGCTCAGAAGGAAAACAGAACCTGAAGACTGAGGAAGAGAAGAAGGAGAAAAATGAGTGAGAAAGTTGTTCTTCCTTACAAATCTAATCTGCTCTGTTTGTCCTTCTTCATCTCATCAAAGGTCAAGCTGTGCCCAGCAGTGAGGAAACAAAGTGGATTAATGACAGCTGGGATTGTGGGTGACGCCTGCTGACTCCCACAATCAGACTCGATATGTTGTGAGTCCAGAGAGTCAAACAGCAGTGGATCAAACCATCACAGAAGCAATGAATTATGATTCTGCATGCTCTGATTGTGTTCTGGCAAGTTTCCTTTTGATTTTTGTAACAAAATTTCTTTGATAACACTTAACTTAAGATAGGAATTTAGTGTCAAGACTCAATACCAAGTGGGAAAAAACTAATAAATGCATCATCTACGCCAGCTGATGTCCAGTGATTTTTCCAGTGGTTTCTGACATTAAAAAATACTGGATTAACAGGATGAGATTCAGACGTCTTTAAAGCAAGCAAATGTAGTTCTAGTAGGTCTGCAGAGTGACCTGTTCACATAAAAACAGAAGCTCAATAATGACATGGAAAAAAAAATAAGAAAAAAAACCCTGACCTATGTAGCTCAGCTGAGGATGCACTTCCTTAGGAGACTGAAGCATGAGAGAGTTCCTCTGTCTTTTTTACCACATTTTACCAGACACATTATGGCATCCTGATTCAGCAACTGTTTTCTGTTAAAGAACTAATAATCACCATGACCTGGATCAGCACCACAAAAATAGTGCTGAAGGTGCTACAGAACTGCCAGAGGCAAGGGCTGTAACATTTTAACTAAACAATCCAATGTAAAATAAAGTGTTTTGTACATAGCTTTGCAGCTCAGCTCCCTCTTCACCACAATGGACCAGTACAGAGTATGCAATACTGCAGAAGCCACACTGATTTGTCTGCCAATCTCGCTATTTATTCTTGAACAATACACTGAGGTATTTAAACTTCCTCAGTGTACCTCCCACAGCGTAGCCTGGGGTTTGAATGCCTTCTCCAAGTCCACAAAACATAAGTGGCCATTTTCCACTGGAACCTCTACAGTGCAGCTCAACTTGGCTCAACTCTGTTCAACACGGTTCGGAGGGTTTTCCATTACACGTCAGTAACAGCTCTAGTGGATGGGTTAATTTGGGCAGTCCCAGAGTCCAAAAATTGACAGCACACTCCATACCAGCTGGTGGCAGTAATGCACCAATTAGCTGCTTGCCAGCCACCAATAAACAGGTAGTAGAAAAGAAGATGCAACACAACAATGGTAGCGATGTTGAACATTCTAATGAGTCTATGGCTTTTTGTCAGACTCAAAAAAGAAGAGACTCATAAAAGGCTGTGGGCACCGAGCCTAAACACTCTGGAGAAGTACAGCACAGTGTAGGGAGCCATAAAGCCGAGCGTAAAACTATGTCAGTGTTGATTAAATAAGGTTTAGTAACACATATGCTGTGTGTGTTTCAGATGTATTTCCTACTAAACAATTGTCACAGACCTTCAGTCTAGGTGCTTAACTGAGCCTCCCAGTGGTAGAATGTTATTGCACCTGGTTTCACAAACATGCAGTGGTTGCAGAACTTCAGGATGTTGAAACAAATGTTTATTTACCTGTGCAAAAAATTACGTCCACCTCTTGAGCGACAGCATACAACTTTCCGCCAATGTGTGCTATTAAAGAAGAGAGTGGCTATCGCACTGTGGAAGCTAGCTACTGGCTCAGACTACAGGAGTGTTGGACATCGTTTTGGAGTCAGCATGTCAACGGTGTGCAGGCGTGTGCAGGAGTTTTGTACTGCAGCAGAGACATTGTTAGTGCCAGAACAAATTTGTTTGCCGGATGAAGAGAGGTTTAGAGAAATACCAATTGCATTTAGAACAGGTTTGGGCTCCCGCACTGTGTGGGTGCTATTGATGGCTCCTACATTCCCATCATAGGGGGCCGCAGCCCTATCATACTGACATATTTTAATAGAAAAGGCTGGCATTCCATAATCCTGCAAGGCATTGTGGATGGAAAGGGGCTGTTCTGGAATGTGTTTGCTGGATTGCCAGAGTGCCTACATGATTCCAGGGTTCTCAGACTGTCCGTACTGTGGGAGCTAGCCAGTTGGGGAAACCTATTCCCACCTCACATCAGGAACATTGGCACAGTGACTATCAGCTATTACATCCTGGGTGATTCAGTTTATCCTTTGCTAGACTGGCTCTTAAAACCATTTTCTGACACTAGAATACTGACAGCAGAACAGCAGATGTGCAACCAAAAAATCTACAGTGCACAGGTACTTGTTGAAAATGCTTTTGGCAGTCTGAAGGGAAGATGGTGTTGCCTTCTTAAAAGAAATGACTGTGATGTCCAACTTGGGAAGTCTATGATGTTGACCTGCTGTGCTCTACATAACCTCTGTGAAACTCATGGAGAGGCGTATGAGACCTCAGTGGATGAACCTGTTGCAGAAGCAGCTGCACTGTAGTTTTGGATGGCAGTGCCACAGGATATAGAGGAGGGCAGAGATGGTAGAGATGGCAGAGATGCTTGTGAGCGCAATAACAGTTAAACATAATCTTGTTACCTTCCCTGCCCTAAACCTATCAATGTACCATGTCACCTACCTTAGCATAAAGGAAGAAGACATTTTGTGAGCATTCTTTTGGCTCTCAATTCATTCATGACATTAAGGTACCATTATGAAAACAAATGATAAAAAAATACTATTTTTTATCTAAAAAATAGGTTGGCAATGGCTCAGGAGGTCGGGGTTTATACTGTAACTGGAAAGTTGCCGGTTTGAGCCCCCACTCAGCCGTTGTGTCCTTGGGCAAGACACTTCTCCTGCCTTGCCTACTGGTGGTGGTCAGAGGGTTTGGTGGCGCTGGGGTAATAGCAGCCTCGCTTCTGTCGGTCTCCCCCAGGGCAGTTGTGGCTACAATGTAGCTTATCACTATCAGTGTGTGAATGGGTGGATGAATAGGTAAATGACTGATTGTAGTGTAAAGGTCTTCGGGGTCCTTGGACTAGATAAAGCGCTATACAAATGCAAGCTAATTGCCATTTAAAAATGAGTCATTAAAGCTCAAATGCAAATGGAAAATGCTTCAGTTGCACTATGGACTCTACCAACCACTGTACACTCATAACATTGCAAATAATGATGCAAGCACATAAGAAACACTTTTTATTGGAAAGTATCAACAATGTAAAATAAAAAAACAGACTGCCACCTACACCATATATATATATATATATATATCTGCGTCAGATGCTGGGGAACCAGAGCACCTTGATGAAAAATGGGCTACTGGAACAAGATGGAGGAAATGGACGGGAGGTGAAAACATGGATCTGTTGGAATGCTACTACTCAAGTAACCCTAGTCAGAGAGGCTACATGCAAAGAATGCATCAAGAACGGTTCTTTCGACATCCCCAGTCAACACTGACTGCCAAACAACTAGTAGCTCAGTGTTCTAATATCCACAAACGACAACTGCTATCAGAACTGGAGATTGACGAGGTGCAACACAAACACTATGGCAAGGGGGAGGAGCCAGGATGCCAGGTTAGAGGGGAGTTAACTCCCAACTCCCCACCCAGAGGTTGGGTATGCAGCCCCAATGAACGAACCATCTAAGCTGAACAAAACAGCCACTGACCTGAGAGATAAAATCGTAGCCCGGATGGGCAGTAGACAGCCCTGATGCCAATTACAACGGCTGAGTGAAGTACCATCGGAACGTCTCATTGAAGATGTGAATGCAGCATTGAGAACAATTCCTATCACCACCAAAAGTGAAACCAATGAGCTGATGTACAACTCAGCATCAGTGATCCTGGAGATGCTTGGCTATAAGAGCAACCATGAGANACCACAAGATTCGATACCCACCATGGAAAAGACGGTTAGAGGCTAAAATCAAGGTAACAAGGAGGGAAGTGAGCCAACTGTCAGAGATCCAAAGAAGTGCAATGAAAAGACCAGTACCCAAGAAGTACAACCAGATGCCCATGCCTGAAGCACTCGAAACTGCCAAACAAAGGCTCCAAACCTTGGCCAGCCACCTAAAAAGATACACAAGAGAGAATGAAGCCAGGAGAATTAACCGGCTCTTCTCCACCCAACCAGCTAAAGTGTACCCTCAATGGCAGAGTAACAACAACAGAACAGACCCACCAAGGCTGGAGACCGAACAATACTGGAGAGGCATATGGGAAAGGGAGGCATCCCACAACAGTAATGCACAGTGGCTAATCTCCCTACGAGATGACCACAGAAACCTCCCTGACCAAGCCCCGGTAACTATCACAATGGCAGACGTCCAAGAAAGAGTCTCAGGTATGAAAAA
>NC_051450.1:5304644-5305704 GCF_001649575.2 Kryptolebias marmoratus | reverse complement strand
TTTTATTTACCAGCCACAGGTACTCCTAGTGCTTGGTGCTTACACTGAGTACTGAATGAGCCAGTGATGATGCTGTGACATCAAGCTTGTAGAACCGAGTGAATGTGTGAGAGGAGGCCCAGCTTGCTGCGGCACAAATTTCCTGCAGGGACACCCCTCTCAGCAAGGCCCATGAAGAGCTTAAGCCCCTTGTAGAACGGGCACGCAGCCCCTCTGGAGGCTGAAGCCCTTTTGAGGTATAGGCTAAAGAAATTGCAGCAGTGATCCAGTGACCAAGTTGCTGTTTGGACACTGGTTTCCCAAAATGGTTCTTAGCCCAAGAGACAAACAACTGGTCACTTTTCCTGACCTGCTTTGTTTTATCTAGATAGAAATCCAAAGCACGTACAGGGCAAAGGGTGTGCAGCTTCTCCTCCTCCTGTGAGAAAGGAGGGGGATAAAAAGCCACTAACTCGATTGGTTAATATGACCCCAACACTTTAGGCTCAAAGGCAGGGTTGGGGAGCAAAACCACCTTGGTTTTGTCCGGAGAAAACTTTGTACAACATGAGTGGACAGACAGAGCGTGGATTTCACCCACACGCTTTGTAGAGACCAAAGCCAACAGAAGTGCTGTTTTTAAAGTTACAAATTTTATTTCCACTCGATCCAGAGGCTCGAAGGGGGAGGCAGCCAGTGCATCCAGCACCAGGGGTAAATCCCATGATGGCGCCATGGGTCTCGAGACAGGGAGCTTCCTGCGAGCCCCCCGCATAAACCGGCTCACTAAGGGATGCTGGCCTGCAGTTTTTCCCTCAAAACCCACATGGCAGGCTGAAATTGCAGCCAAATACACCTTGATAGTGTATTTGGCTGCTTTTCCCTTATCAATCAGGTTCTGTAGAAAAGATGAAATTCAGCCACAGAACACTGAAATGGGATTTCCTGAATTTCAGAGCACCATTTTTCAAAAATAGACCACTTGTACTCATACAGAGATCTTGTTGCAGGAGCTCTAGCACTCTGTATTGTCTCAATGACATTCTGTGGGAGCCCTACAGATTGCCGATTGAACCACTCA
>NC_051450.1:5299253-5302338 GCF_001649575.2 Kryptolebias marmoratus | reverse complement strand
GGGGGAAAGAGCTCAGTCCTTCCTGAGAAGGATGGGCCAAATCCCCCGGTATTAATGTTTTTATGTTTTTCAACATTTTTTCCTGCGCCCTCGGCTCATGGCCTGGATGCGGCAGTGTGTGAACATTTATTTCTTTTGAACAAATAAATGTGCTTGTGGGACCTGGTCGGGGTTCGCCGTGGAACTCCCCATAATAAACACAGTTCTTTTCTTTCTTTCTGGCATGTTGGGCAGGCTCGAACATCCTCTCGATCACGCATTGAACCCGGCTGAAACTGCCAAACGGGCCCGGAACTGGAGCCACGGGGGAGAGCGATCCCTGCTCGCTCTCTCCGGCCATGCAGGAGGTCAGGCCAGCCGCTTCCTCCTCCTGACCGTCTGAGTGGAGGTGGAAGGTGGCTGGTCGGGGCGGGGGCCTTCAGGCTTCCTCTGCCACTGGGCTTTTGGGACAGAGGGCTTCTGTGGTGCCTGTGCAGTTCCCTGTGTCTTAGGAAGCCTAGGGATTTTGATAGTGGCGTTCAAACGAGCCGCTGCCTGAGCAAAGGTCTGGCGCTGGGTGCCAGGAGCTGTGGTCCCGGTGGCAAACGTACGCCTGGGCAAACACAATTTTAGCGCTTCATCATCCCTTTTCTTCTCCTCCCATCTTTTCTGCATTGAGGTGACCGCTGCACTGAACAACCCCTCAGGTGTGATGGGGGTGTCCAGAAGGTCCTCCTTCTCCTTAGCAGAAAGTGTGGTGAGGTTCAGCCACCTGGCCCTCTCCTGCAGCACCATGAGTCCCATGGTTCTGCCCAGGGCTTGGATCGCAACCTTGTGGAGTTGCAGGCCGTGATCAGTGATGATACACACATCCTCCCACAGTGCTGCGTCTGATGAGGCGGTCATCTGCTCCTCGAGTTCTGCTTGGTAAGCCATCAGGAGAGATGAGGCGTTAAATGCCCGGACTGAGAGCGCGGCTGCTCGGTAGGATTTTTTCCGTGAGGCTGGACTGAAATCGGTCGGCCCTGGAAGGGAGGGCGGGCCCCCCCGCTGACATGGAAGTCTTCGGGTGCAGGTGTGCCGCAACCGCCGGTTCGACTGGGGGAAGCTGGCAGAGGCTGCGTTTTTCCATCCCGTCACAGTCCAGCACCGAACTGCCTGCCACTGGGTGCTGGACTTAGGGCTTGCTGTGCCAGGAGACGGAAAGTTCTTCCAGCAGCTCCGGAAAAACTGGTAGCAGTTGTTTACCTGTTTTCCATGCCTTTGGCAGCTTTTTCCCGTCGAAGCGGGAGCGGACTACTTCAGCCTGGACCATGGGCCACTGGATGTCAAGCTTGGCAGCTGCACGTTTGCACACATTGTGCAAGTCAAAATCCAGTTCCGACGAGGATGAGCCTTCCTGACCCGGTTGGCCTGCGCCCGAGGGCGCGGGTTTTTCAACCCGATCCGAAAGCGGGGGAGATGGGTCATAGTCCTCGTCATTATCCGAGAAAGGTATCACCGACTCGGCATCGGAAAGCTCGCAGTCACCCGTTGCCAGGAAATCCAGCGAGCAGGACTCGAGGCCAAACTCGGAGACCCCCGGTGGCATCGGGTCCACGGAGTCGAGGACTTCGCCCCAACTCGTACCGGCTTCTGCATCAGCGGTCAGCGCAACCATTTGGTCAGCTGGTTCCTGTGCAGATGCTGTAGAAGCCATGAGTGGGTCACTGCTGGACAATGTCAACTGACGGGCCAGGTGGCGACGAAGCACTTTGAGGGAGAACCGGCTACAGTGCGAGCACACCTCCTCAGAGTTAAACGCTGCTTGGGCGTGTTTCAGCCCGAGACACACGACACACGACGGGTGGGTGTCCCAGCTTGAAATTTTGTTACCGCACGGACAGGTTCACGCCTGTGGGCTTTTCTCCGCTTTATTAGAGAACCTGTCGGTCTCCATGTTTCAGGGAGATATGGCTGTGAAGCTACGGAGCTGGTGACAGCTAAGCTAACCGGTTGGTCAGAATGTGGGGAGGGGGGAGCATTGCGGCTTTCCGGTGGTAGCTTGTACAGCGGGAGTATTGCTACTCTTCGACGGCCAACGTGCAACCTTGCGGCGAGTCTGCTTTTTTTTTCTTTTTTTTTTTTTTCTTGGTATTTCTACCGGGAACAGCTACTCGCTGCGGTACTGACCAGAACCTCCAAGCCAAGCGCCCGGCGACCGAGCTTGCGCGCGTGTCTGTGGACAGTTCAGCTGGGCTCCGAGAAAAAAGGCAGTACCAGCAGGGAGCTGGTTGGAACTTGTGCTCGTTGCGAGAAGAGGTTTTTGAATAAACTCTCAGTGCAGCGTCAGCCCTATTTATAGGGGGAGGGACTCTGCCCTCTCTGACGCTGACGAGCGTATCTCCAGTCAATCCTGGCTGGCGTAATGTAATAGGAGCTTCTGATGAGGTCACGCCAGGGGTGTTACCAATGTGAGACACGAAACGAATGCTATGAAAGAGAACCCTCAAGCTCCCAGGCCTCAGAGATCAGAGGATGAAAAAAAAGAGAGACCACCCGCGGAGGGTGAGAAGGGAATTTAAAAAAAAGAGAGGTCAGAGAGGTTATATGCAAAGAATGCTGGAACAATGGTTACTTCGACATCCCCAGTCAACCCTGACTGCCAAACAACTAGTAGCTCAATGTTCCAATATCCACAAACGGTAACTACTATCACAACTTGAGATTGACGAGGTGCAACACAAATGCTATGGCAAGGGGGAGGAGCCAGGATGCCAGGTTAGAGGGGAATTAACTCCAACTCCCCACCCAGAAGTTGGGTATGCAGCCCCAATGAACGAAACATCTAAGCTGACCTGAGAGATAGAATCGTATCCCAGATGGGCAGTAGACAACCCCGATGCCAATTACAATGACTGAATGAAGTACCATCCGAAAGTCTCATGGAAGATGTGAATGCAGCACTGAGAACAATTCCCACCACCATAACGGAAACCAATGAGCTGATGTACAACTCAGCATCAGTGATCCTGGAGATGCTTGGCTATAAGAGCAACCATGAAATTCGATACCCACCATGGAAGAGACGGTTAGAGGCTAAAATCAAGGTAACAAGGAGAGAAGT
>NC_051450.1:5289105-5297129 GCF_001649575.2 Kryptolebias marmoratus | reverse complement strand
AAGTGGGGAACACCCCCAAAGGTAGTGGAGAATGACCGAGCTAAGATCCTGTGGGACTTCCAGATCCAGACAGACAAAATGGTAATGGCGAACCAACCGGACATTGTGGTGGTGGATAAACAACAGAGGAATGCAGTTGTGGTGGATGTAGCAATACCGAGTGATTGCAACATCAGGAAAAAGGAGCACGAGAAACTGGAGAAATATCAGGGCCTCAGAGAGGAACTGGAAAAGGCCTGGAAGGTAAAGACCACAGCGGTGCCTGTGGTCATTGGGGCCCTAGGGGCAGTCACCCCCAAACTGGAGCAGTGGCTACAACAGATCCCAGGAACAACATCAGACATCTCAGTCCAGAAATGTGCAGTTCTAGGCACAGCCAAGATACTGCGCAGAACCTTCAAGCTCCCAGGCCTCTGGTAGAGGACCCGAGCTCAGAGGATGAAACAAAGACCACCCGCGGAGGGTGAGAAGGGAATTTTTTTTTTTAATATATAATATTATGACTATATTTTATATATATATATATAAAATATAGTCATAATTCTTACACATGAGTCGTGGCAGGCAGCATGTGCAAGCTCTCCCAGCACCCCAAGGAAGCTTGATTGAAGGCAGCATTCTGTGTAATCTCTTCCCTTATAAGGCAGCCTCCTCCCTCTGTAAGGCAGCTTCCTGGTCCCTCGCCTCCCGTGCATCATTTAAAAGAAGACGAATGTGTTGGTCCCGCTGGACCCGGTTCAGTTCGTCTTTAGCTTGCATTGCTGGGATGAAAGACTGGACTTTACTTGAAACCCTCTTCCTCTTGCCTAGACAGAAGAAAGAAGAAATGGCAGTTGGTTAACAAGAATCAAGTATAGGTACTGTTTTTGAAGAAATACAGAAAACAAATAAAGGTGCTGCACCTGAAGAAAGGGCTTTGTTGTTTGCAAGAGCAATTTTATGATTCTGTGACCAACATTGCAAACTTTACGAGCGTGCTGATAGTAAACAGAGGTGGGTAGGAATTAGGTATAATTACTCAGTTACTTGAGGAACTTCTTGGAAAAATGTAAATGAGTAGTTTTACTACACTGCACTTTTTACTTTTACTTGAGTAATATGATGAAGTATTAGTAATCTTACTAATAAATATGCACCAAACATAAACGCACACCCACAGTTTGTGTCACAGTGAGACATCTTGTTTGTACACAAGCTTTGTTGATCTAATAATTTCCATTCAGTGAGCCTTTTGTCCTTTTGTCATTTGGAGATCAAGAGTTCAGTACATTTGTGGCTACTCTGATAGTAAAACACTTTGAATATTGTGCTTGCAGCACATTTAAAAGTATCTACTTTAAGTATTTCACTTAGTTGAATAGACACTGAAATACAAGTATCCTTTATTGTTCCACAACAGGGAAATTCAGGTGTCACAGTAGCAAGTTAAGGCAAGTGGGGACATGCATATTCAAACAGAAAAAAATTAAAAAGAATTAAAACGTCTTAATATGTGTGCTGTCTTGGTACGTTCTCTGTACTTCAACAACAACAACAACAACAACAACAACAACAAAAAAAAAGAATTCTGCTCTTTTCCTATCTGCAAAAAAAGACATTTTGTGAAACATGATTAGTGCTTCTTACCAAATTCAGCAGACTGCTGTGTTGTGCTGCTCTGCGTGGTGCTGCGCTGTGATGGAGCTCTGGCCAGTGTAGATGGAGCGGGGGCAGAAGCCAGGAAGCTTGGAGGGTCCAAACTAAGTTTTGTCGACAAACCATAGCAGGTCGGGAGACATTCTGGAACAAAACACACAATGTCAGGACACACGCAACATGTAGTTGCAGACCAAAATAGAGTGTAAAACACAAAAAGAGCACAGAGTTAGCACTGATGTTAATTACGCATCCTATTGTCTTCATAGGGAGGAATGGTGCCAGCCTTTTTTTTTTGTTTGTTCAAAGTATGCTCACCACCAATGGGATGAGTAACTTAAAATAGGCTTAAAGTTAGAAAACACTCACCATTATCCATCATTGAATCCAGCAGAACAGTTGCTGTGTCCAAGCCACTCTCCCTCCCATTGCTTGCTGGTCGGTTGCAGTAAATGGAGTCCATTTATTCAAACCACTTTCAGTTTCTTCAGTTTGATCCGCTCCTGTCATTATGATTCTTTATTGTGTGATAATCGCACATCAGTTTTTTTAGCTTCTCCCAGCATTGCTTGGGTGTTCGCTGGTAGCCATGAGAGACCATCAGCTCTGACACCTCTTCATACACTTTTTTTATTGCAAGTCGCTCCATCTAACTTGCTCTGAGTCTTGTCATCAGTCACTAAGCACAAAAACGCCTGCACCTCAGTATTGGACCACGGTGTTGGTTTCAGTGTTGCCATTACTGCTCCTTAAAAACTTCAAAATACGTCCAGTCACTGGGGTGAATTTTTTAAAAAGGCCTGGTTCCACAAATCATTGCTAGTGGAAAAGTCTTGGAACTGTGGAGAACCAAGTCAAACCGCACTGTAGAGGCGCTAGTAGAAAAGGGCCAATGTAGACTGGTTGGGCAAACTCCCATGCCCCCTTGAGGACCCCAGCACGGATAAAGACCAGGTCTGGTGTTTCACAGCTGGGACGGAACCTGCATGGTTCCTCCTGAATCTGAGGTTTGATCGCAACAGGACTCTCTTCTCCAGCCCCCCTGAGCAGACCTTGCCACGCAGGCTGAAAAGTGTGATTTCTCTGTAATTGGAACACACCCTGCAGTCCCTCTTCTTGGAAAGGGGAACGACCACCCCAGTTTGGCAGTCCAGTGGCACTGCCACCAATGTCTATGCGATGTTGCAAAGGCGTGTCAACCAAGACAGCCCAGCAACATCCAGAGAACTCAAGTAGGATCTCGCCCAGCCCCGAAGTTCTGCTGCCACGGAGCTTTTTAACTACCTTGTGATCTCAGTCCCAGTTATGGACAGACTCACCCCAAAGTTCCCAGACTCAGCTTCCTCAATGGAAGACAAACTGGTGGGACTGAAAAAGGTCCAACAAGATCACTGGTTGAGGTCAACAGCACCCACCTCCACTATACACGGTGTTGGTAAAGCGCTGCTTCCCCTGCATCAGCCGCCTAAAGGTTTTCTAGAATTTTTTTTGGTGCCGAACAAGAGCTGCAGCCCACTTGACCCGCAGATACCCCTCAGCTGCCTCTGGAGCCCTACCAGCTAACAGCCCAATAGGACACCTTCAGAAGAGAGGAGCAGAGAAGTTAACTGATCACCATGTGGTGGAGAGTTGGATCAGATGGCGGGAGAAGAAGACCCGTTAGGCTGAAATGTGTAGTGAGGCTTTGCTGGAAAACGCCTGGCAGAAGAACCCATTAGAAGGATCTTCAACTCACACCTCCGTCAGAGCTCCAACTGTATCCCAGCTGGGACGGAGGACATTGAGTCTGAGTGGGCCATGTTCTGTCCTCCATTGTTGAGGTAGCTGCCCTGAGCTGTGTTTTTTTCAAGGTTTCAAAAAAACAATTATAACTCTGTCTACATAAATAGACTTTAGTCTAAAGCTCTGGCCTAAGAAACAATGGGTGATAAGCATTCCACCAAGAAATTCTAGGCCTTTAATTTCTTTATCATGTTGAAAACTAATAAAACAGAAAATAAAAAAAAGAATAGGAAATGTACTGTAAAAGGCATAACAAATGGTTAAGCACGACCAGAGATGTGGCTAATAAAGAATTCATACCATTTTTAAAAACTCCACCTCCACTTATCTGAGGAGCCGTCCATAAAAGATTCATCAAAAGTGAGTCTTTTGCCTTTTCTAAGAGTGACAATACATGCACTTTTATGTAAAATATGCCAAGGGTAGGTTACATCAAAGAAACAAACTATATTTTGTTAAGGAGCTGTTCTAAACGAGTCATATGTCTGCCTTTTAGCCACTGTAATGGATATTAAACAATTTATTTGACTGCATAGTTTCAGTGAGTTTTAAAAAAAGTCATTTAACTGTTGAAACTTACATGAAATAAAGGGGATTTCCACCCTCAAAATACCAGCAGTGCTTTTTGGCTTCCACGTGCTGAAAAAGAGAGAGTCAGGGTGTTAGGGTCATGGAAATTGAAAAGATAAGTGAAAACAGACAATTAACAAATCCTTTTAGGACTAACCTACAAGCTGATAAGTAGAGCAAATGCTAGTGCTGACAAAAATAAATAAATCATTAAAGCAATCATCAACTTACAGAGAGACAAACTTTTTTGTCCACTTTTGTTACCGAAAGAAAAACCCAGAAATGTGTCTGAAATAATTTAAAACTAACGAAAATGATTACTTTTGAATTTTGGTTCAATTCAACAGAATTATTAAACAAACTAATAAAACTGGCCTTTACAAGCAGGATGTGACTCTTAACTTAATATTTTGTGGCAAAACCTTTTGAGGCAATCAGGTGATTTCTGTAACTCTCTCAGAGACTTCTGTGTTTTGTCCAACTCCTCATGATCAAACAGCTCCAGCTGTCTCAGGTTTGAGACTAACCCTAACCTTACCCTAACCTGGGACAGCTCCAGATGTTTCAGGTCCTTCCACAGATGTTCAACGGGATTTAGATCAGGGCTCAGAAGGCCACTTCTCAGTTGAGCTTATTATTTTATAATCACCACTTTTTAAAAGTTTTAGTTTTTCTCACTAACTACTTCACTTATGTAGAAGGTGCAAATGCAGCAGAATATATCTGCTGTTAAAAACATCTGGAGTAGTATAGATGGGGCATGAAGCCACCTTTTTTTTCTGGCATTTGGTTAAGTTTTAGACAAACTGACCTTTTCACTAGATGATGGCACTCAGGATAGGTTCAACAGGAAACTGAAGTTGCAATTTAGGACATGAATAAAAACCTTTTGAACCATTTGATCATTTCCTGCACTTGTTATATCATTTATCATAACTATCATATCATATCATAACTCACTTTGAATTTTATTTAGTTCAGTTGGGTTTATTTATACGGCGCCAATTTCCAACAAGTCATTACATAAAGTAACAATTCCAGATCATAAATCCAATTCAGTCCAAATTAGAGTCAATTTAATTACATGAAATCAGCTCAAGCCAACACAATCAGAAGCCTTGAAAGCTCCTCTTTGAGCTCTTTTTCCTTTTTGGTGGTTTCCTTAGCATCATGTTATTTCTCTATTTGAACATCTTGATTATACTCCACACCCTGCTGACC
Organism: Kryptolebias marmoratus; assembly: GCF_001649575.2. Lineage (NCBI taxonomy): Eukaryota > Metazoa > Chordata > Actinopteri > Cyprinodontiformes > Rivulidae > Kryptolebias > Kryptolebias marmoratus. Next base: position 5,291,921 of record NC_051450.1, on the reverse strand, counting down.
ACACTGATGCCTCCAGCGAGCAGCCAGTGAGCATCATCTGTTGGCTGTTATTGTTCATCAGCCTTGTCTGCTCACTGAAGTAACACAATGAGCACAAACCCAATCATGTAATCTGGGACTGCTGTTACTATCGATGCACCTGTCACCCCTAGGGTCATAGGTTAGATTAGAGGTGGACCTAAAATGGTTGTGCACAGGCTGCCTACACAAAAATGCATGGTGTTCAAACATAAAAAAAAGAAAAATACTGTTTTGGAGCTCCTAAAAAGCTGTTTCCTTGTGGACACAAGGCTGAAAGAATCAAAAACTTTCTCATCTGGACAGGGCTTTAGGTGCCTCTAACCTTTTTCGCTGATTCTGTCCTCCTTACAGACAGACAGTATGTAGAGCTAACATCGAGTCCTTTCACTGTAAAAATGCCCTTAGTTATGGTGCGTTCACTGACCAGTCTAAAGTTAGATCAAATCAAACCGTATGGTACCAATCCCAAGCTAATTTCTTGGTACATTTCTCTGTAGTATTGTCATGGAAACATTCTGCTGATGTATAGATCATGGTGAGGAAGCCGGACAGAAAGTATTGGGAAAAACGTATTAGAGCATAGCAGAAGCATTAGTGCTTCACACTGAAGGTTGTTCAGACTTACCACAATCCAGCCAAGTTCTAAATGATCGTGCAGGTCATGGAACGAATAGGCCGGTTTTATTTACCTGCTTTTGGCGCTTTTAAAATTTAAAGACATTGGAAATGAAATAACAGAACGTGGTTGCCAGGACCAGTCAGTGGAGCGAACGCTGCACCAGCACAGGGTCTGAGAGCACATTGCCTCTGAGAGAGCATGCTCACATTCAAAAATGGATGCGCACGGTAAATCAGTTTAATGAAATAAAATAATGATGAGCAGGGTAATATTACAGTACATGAACAGACATGTGTCAAAGGTGCAGGACTGGCAGAAACAATGGAGACAGCACTGCTTTTAGACCCCTGTCCCCTTACTCTCCATAAATCATCTGTGTTGTGAATGACTCTCAGCTACTACCACATCAAACTTTAGCTCAATATTTGTAAAACTGACAAAGTTATAGCCATTATAGTGTTTGCTAATGTGACAGGCATCTTGAGTTGGGCTGACTCCAAAAATAAATGCGTTGCAGAGGTACATCCAATGGTATCTTTCTTAGGGTTTCCCCCAGCATATTATAAGCCTGGTGGGACGCCAGGCTTTGGTGAGCCTGCCGACAGGATAAGCTCTGCTTGTTTATTATAAATACGTCATTTTTTATACTCGTTTTTTTCCATCCGCTCCCTTTATCTACCTCACCGCGCGACGGTGCGCGCACCAACAGTGACACAATCGCGCTGTCCCCGCCCCTGTGCGATGGTCCCGCGCGATGTCTCGTTGTGCACCTTTTATAACGTGGTGTGGACCACGCGCGCCGCTCTCCATTCAACCAACTGCTCTCTTTTTACTGTATTTCCACTGGTTATGTTGCGTACTATGGAGAGCCATTTCAGCCAAAATTAAATAAATTAAATAATGGGTAAAATAAATTAGTAAATGATAAATAAATGAGTGAAATAATCCGTGTATCATTTGTTCTTTCCATTTTTAATTGACAATCAAAAATCAAATAATGAAAAACAGTATTAGCGACTGTCAAACAAAGTCGCTGAGCAGCTGAATAGGGAGAATCCTCGTTGACGCGCCAGCTGATCAAAACTCAAATCCACGCTGCAGTTGAAACGTTTATTTTTATGCAGAACATCAGTGGACAACAAAAATCCGTGTCCAAAGGCAGCATTAAAAACGGATCCGCCGGTTCAAACAGTGATCATAAGACAAAAAACGTACAAGCTTAAGGCGGTCAGCAAAAAGTAGACTTCCCCCATCACCCACTCACTAAGAAGAAAAAACACCAGGTGAGCAACAGGTGATCTATAATCACTATCAACACCACGTGATCTAAAGCTACGCCTATCCACAACACATCTGATCAACCTTGGGTTGCATTTCCTCTTGCGTCAACATCCTGGGAGGTTGGCTACAGTCCCATGAACCTTATACTTTTCAGTAATATTTGCAAATTTTGTGACAGAAACATGAAGCTGGCTGGAGATGGTCTTGCCTTTACCTTAAATGTGGATATCTCTTTCTGAGCACTCCAGACAGCTGTTTTTGCTTTCTCTGGTGTATGATCAGTGTGGTGCACACAAAGCCAAACTGTCCAGTAGCATGCATGTTTATTCCCTTTAAATGAGGAAAAAACTTAAAGGCACTAATTAAGGTTAAAAACACTTAGTCTGAAACATAACTATAATGCAAAAATTAACTGTTAAGGGCACAGGTGTCAAAGTCGGTTCATTGGAGACCACTCTCCTGCATGGTTTATATATTTTCTTGCTTAAAATCACCTGGTTTATGGATAACTTTGTGATTTGGTGAGGAGGTAAATAAACCATTTGAATCAGGTGTGCTAGAGCAGAAAAACAACTAAAGCCTCTAGGACAAGTGGCCCTTGAGGCCTGGAGTTTAACACTCCTGCTTTAGGGGTACAAAAAAATCGACTATTTTAGCATAAAGTAAACAGCAAATCATTTGTTTTTATGGTTGTTTGTTTGCCTCTATCACACGCCGACGACTTTGTTAGATTTCAATAGGAAAGCGGGCAAACGCCGGTTGTGAAGTCGCCCGTGTGGCCTCCCAGACAGTAGGGGGCGACAAAGACAAACGTCCCCTCGGAGTTCTCCTCACTTCCTGTTACTATTGTTTGTTTCCACCTCGGATCCGTTTTTAACATGGCTGAGGCAGGCGG
>NC_051450.1:5265515-5288741 GCF_001649575.2 Kryptolebias marmoratus | reverse complement strand
CTAATTATTACATCATTACATAGTAATAATTACTCATACAACACCATAACCTAAGACATACACTACATCAAAACACACAATGAGACAACATAACACAGTCAAATAGTCCTTGAAAATTATTTTCAAATAGTCAAATAGTCATTTTTTAATTTCTTCTTTTGTCCATACATAGTCAGTCAGTCATAGGCCAGAGGTTACCAGCACTTAGCCTAAATATAGTCAGTCTGTGATGTACATCTAGTTATGGTAAAGTCAAGTCAAATCAAAAAGTCATGTCAAAAGTTAAGTCAAATGTGTTGTCTTCATTGGTCAGAACTCTCCTGAAGAAGGCATATCTTCGTGATGGGTCTGCATAAGTGGCTGGTTGGGGTCTTAATCCAGACCTGACGTACAAGTCCATTTTTGTCTGGCACAGTTTCTGTGATTCTGCCAATGATCCAAGAACCACGAGGTGCAGAGTCATCCATTATGAGGACCACATCTCCAGGAACAAAGTTGCGTCTCATCTTCATCCACTTCTGGCGCTGTTGAAGTTGAGGCAGATATTCTTTAATCCATCTCTTCCAGAACAGGTCAGATATATATTGAACCTGTCTCCATCGTTTTCGTGCATAAACATCCTCTTTCTGGAATAAACCAGGTGGTAAGCTTGGATTAGATTTGAGTAAGAGAAGATGGTTCGGTGTTAAAGCTTCCAGATCATTTGGATCGGTGGATTCCAATGTAATTGGTCTACTGTTGAGGATTGACTCCACTTCACAGAGAGCAGTTTGAAGTCCTTCCTCGTCCAAACGCTGTGTCTGCAGGGTGGAATTAAGGACCTTTCTGATGGAACGAATCAATCTCTCCCATGCTCCACCATGGTGTGACCCTGCTGGAGGATTGAAGATCCACTTCACTCCCTTCAGTGACAGCGCATCAGAGATCTTTTCCTGATTCCAATCTTCAATAGCTCGTCTCAGCTCACGCTCTGCGCCCACAAAATTGGTACCATTATCGGACCGCAGCTCTTGTACTTGGCCTCGCCTTGCAATGAAACGTCGTAAGGCGTTAATGAAAGAGTCTGTGTCAAGAGATGAGGCGACCTCAATATGTACTGCTCTAATCGCCAAACATGTGAAGATAACTCCATATTTCTTCACAAGACTTCTCCCACGCTTCACTTCAAATGGACCAAAATAGTCCACTCCAACAAAACTAAAGGGGGGTTTCTCAGGGGTTACTCTGCTTTCAGGCAGGTCAGCCATTTGTTGCTGGCCTGCAGCTCCATGAAGTCGTCTACAGGTCACACACCTCGACATGATCTTTCTAATCAGTGCACCAGCACCAGGAATCCAATATTTCTGATGGAGCTTTGAGAGTATGTGATTCCTACCACCATGACCCACCCCTTTATGGATGTATTGAAGAATAAGATCAGCAATATGAAGATCTTTAGCAACAATGATAGGATGCTTAGAATCTTCAGACATGACAGCCCTGCTGAGACGCCCTCCTACACGCAGCACATCATCCATCAAAACAGGATTTAACTTGTATATGTGACTGCTTCGTTTGACGTTCTTTCCCTTTTGGAGACAGGAGATTTCTTCAGAATATCTTTTCTTCTGACAGAACTTGATTATCTGCATCTCAGCGTCCTCAATCTCTCCCAATGAAAGAAAGCCAGTACGGAGCTCAACCCTGTGATGAGCACCTTCAGACTGGGTTGTTTCAGATGCAGGCTGGAAATGCGTCTTGTTTCCTTTGTGATGCAAGAGCAATGTTTTAAATCTCAAAATCCAACCCATCACTCTGACAAGACGAGTCCAAGATGAAGCACGATGAATCAAAAGAGCCAAGGGATGATCGTCATCTTGTGCAAGGGAAACACCAACAGAAGCAGACAGTTTAACTTCAGGGTCTTCATGTGGAAGTTCCCGTATGTTCTCTGGGTTTACAGGCCAATCTGTTTCTGGCTGTGTGAGAAATGCCGGACCAGATAACCATGCAACGTCATGCAGAAAAGGCTCTGCCTTCATACCCCTAGAAGCAAGGTCTGCTGGGTTATTTGTTGTATTCACATATCTCCACTGGGAGGCGTCAGAAGCCCTGAGAATCTCTGACACTCTGTTCGCCACAAAAACGCGAAACCTGGAAGTCTTGTTATTGAGGTATTTCAATACAGAGGTGCTGTCTGTCCAAAACACTGAATCATGGAGAGACATCCTTAATTCTCTTCTCCACAGTATGTCCATGCGAACTGCCAACACAGCCGCCGTCAATTCCATACGGGGAATTGTGACTAATTTCAAAGGTGCCACCCTGGACTTCCCCATTATGAAGGAACGGTGCGTCTGGGAAAAACTGTTCTGCAGCAGTAGGTAGGTAACAGCACCATACCCCTTCTCACTCGCATCTGCAAAATGGTGCAACTGAGCAGTGGTTATTTGTCCAAAATCAGTAGGTTTCAAACATCTTTTGAGGCTGATGTTGTCTAACAGCTGCAATTCTTCCATCCAGCTTTTCCACTCTTGAGCAACAACTGATGGAATAGCATCATCCCATCCTATCCCTTTCTGACACAGGTCTTGAAGGATTCTTTTAGCTATGAAAATAACAGGAGCTAGGAATCCCAAGGGGTCATAGAAGGTGCTGACAGTGGAAAGGATCCCTCTTCGGGTCAATGGTCTGTTTGGGATGGATATGCAGAACTTAAACGCATCTGACTGCAGACACCACCGTACTCCCAATGCTCGCTCAACAGGCAAGAGGTCACAATCTAGATCTAGGTCTTTAACCTCTTTAGCTCTTTCCTCTTCAGGTATTACTGCCAGGACGCTGCGGCTATTACTTATCCACTTCGTTAAGTGGAAGCCGCCTTTGGCACAGATGAGTCTGAGGTCTGAGTAAAGAGATATGGCTTCCTCTTCTGTGCATATTGAGGCAAGGCAGTCATCCACATAGAAGCTATACAGAATTGTGTCAATCACCTGCTGACTGAAATCTGCTTTGTTGTCTTCTACACATTTCCGCAGGGCATAGTTAACACAACTTGGAGAGGATGTTGCTCCAAATAAATGAACGCCCATCCGGTACTCCTGCATGCTCTGATTGAAGTCACCACCAGGCCACCAGAGAAACCTCAATAGATCAGCATCTTCCTCTGGCACATGCACTTGATGGAACATGGCTTCAATGTCAGACATCAAAACAACAGGCTCTTTTCTGAACCTAGTCAGCACACCAACCAGGCTATTTGTTAAATCGGGACCACTCAGGAGTTGTGCATTGAGAGAAACATCCTGGAATGATGCAGCACAGTCAAAGACGACCCGAATCTTTCCCTTGGTAGGATGGTACACCCCATGGTGAGGGATATACCAAACCTTTCCATCACTGCGCTTCAAGTCTGTGGTTGGCACTCTTTTTGCATAACCTTTAGATATGAGATCTTCCATGAAGGCAGTGTAGTCGTTATGGAAGTCTTTATCTCTGATAAACCTTTTCTTTAAACTTAAAGCACGTTGTTCTGCAATTGCATGGTTATCAGGCATTCTTATGTCTCGGTCTCTCAAAGGCAGGGCAATGCTGTAATGTCCATCACGCAAAGTTACCGTCTCACTAGCCAACTCCAGAAACTTAGAGTCTTCCTTTGACAGCCCCATTTGCTCTTCATGGCTGCTCTCAGGAAAATCTATATTGAATTGTTGCTTCCATAGGTTATCCAATGTAACCGCAGAAATTCTGTTCAGGGTGACTGTTGACAGACAACTTGGTCTTTCACAACATTCTCGGTCAAGTTGCCCATTCACTGTCCAGCCGAGCACAGTTTTAATGGCAAAAGGCCCATCACCTTCACTCTTAATGACCTCCAAAGGTTCTAGAGCTCTGGGCATATTCATGCCAATCAAAAGCTCCACCTGTGCTTTGATCTCTGGTAAACGAACATGCTTCAAATGTGGCCAAATAGCCAGGTCTTGTTGCTTTGGGATGTTATTCAGGTCTACAGGCATTCTGTGCTGAGTGAAGAGTTCAGGCATGTCATAATACATGTCACTGTTCAATCCGGCAATTTCAAGTTCAGGTACAACAAAGCTGTCCACAACTTTCTCTTGTCCCATGGTGCGCAAGAGAATCTTTGTTTTTCTCCCAATGAGATTCAGCTTATCCAAAAGACCCACTGTACAAAAGGATGCTGAACTCCCTTGGTCCAAAAAGGCATACGTTTCCAGTATTTGTTGTCCTTTCTTTGATTTCACCTTGACTGGCACAATGGCAAGCTTGCAGTCCTGTTCACCGGCCCCAGTAAGACCACTAGTCTGAACTGTGACAGGAGATTTCACTGCTTCAACATCAAGTTGAACTTCATTCTTCTTCTTGTTGTAGATATGGAGTATGCTTGCATGTCTGAAACCACAGATTTTACATGAAAGGCGTTTTCTGCATTCTTTGCTGACGTGCCCTGTACACAGGCAACCAAAACAGACGCCATTTTTCCTAAGAAATGAAATCTTGTCATTATGAGGTCTCTTTTCAAGCAGAGAGCACAATTCCAGTTTATGACCACCTTTGCAAAACAAACAAATCTTCACATCAGTCTGATAGTCTTGAGCCTCTGATGAATTATTTCTCTCAACAGCAGAGGTAGTAATGCCAAAACTACTTCCTGTAGTTCTTAGGCGAGAAAAACGTTTCCCTCCATCGTTGTTCTTGGCTGATGAATTTACTGATGGAGCATCACTTAGATTTCCAAATACAGGATCTGTAGTAATTTTGACTTGACGCTCAATAAAGCAAACAATATCAATAAATGTTGCTCTTCGATGCTGCTTCTCCTGAATGTCACATGCTACTGTTCGCCATTTATCTTTTAATTTATATGGCAGTCTTTTAATCACAACAAGCATATTAGCAGGTGTGTTTAATTCAGAAAGATCATGAACCTCCTCCATAGCGTTACAACATCCACGTAAGAACAAACAATATGCCTGAAGAGCCTTTCCATCTTCTGATTTAATCGATGGCCATGAATGAACTTTATTCAGATAAGCAGATGCAACAACATGACCATTTCCAAAGTGCTCATACAGCATAGTCTTTGCTTTTACATATCCACCACCATCAGACATATGTTGACAGCTTTTGACCAGTTCATTGGACTGCCCCCTGGTGTACTGTGCGAGGTAATGCAGGCAATCGTCAGGATCACTGATCTTCGATTCAATGACCTGTTCAAATGAGCGCATGAAGGCCTGAAAATAAAGCGGATCACCATCAAAGGGTTGAATTTCTCTTTTGGGTAATGAAGAGAGACTTTGTTGATGAACCAACATGCAAGTTAATTCATTTTGTTTCTCCATGATGGATAACAGATTTTCATTAGTTGGTAAGTGACCAGCTTGCTGTAGAGGCACATTTGATATTGTTCTACTTACAGGATGAGAAGGTCCAAGAAGAAGAGGTGCGGACCTTTTCTTCATCACTTTTTGTTGCACTGTTTTTATTTGAACCTCTGCATTTTCATTAACTGTATTTCTCTTTGTCTGTGGAACAAAAGTATTAGCATTTGCGTTAAGAGTCTCAATAGTATTTCCTTTTATTTTAAAATATGATTCCATTCCATCGGATTTCCGTGAAGTTGAGCTTTGCACTGCAGATCCGGTTTTTAGCACATTCACTTTTGCAGCAGTTGCAGCTATTTCTGCTTCCAGTTGAAGCTGTTCCTTCCTTTTCCTTAATTGCTCCTCTTGTTCTTCAATTGCATGCTTTTCTTTGAGCATATTTTGACGTGTGAGCAAAGCAGCCATTTCAGCTTCTGCCTTGAGACGTGCAGATGAAGTTGATGATACTTTAGAGCTTGATCTGCTTCCTTGATTTGAAACACTGTCAGATGGCAACACATCATCTTGAATGTCATGCTGGAGATTAGCAGATAACTGAGGCTCCATTTGTTCTTGAACCTCCACTTCTCCTCCTAATGGAATTTCCTTTGGCACTGTCGTCTTCTACTTCTCTGACAAGCGATCATCTTTCGTAGGTGTAGTGGCGGTGGTGTGTCGGCTCACGTTGGCGTTCCAGCTGTGCGAAAAACTCCGTTATCGGTCCTTTTTTTGCTGTCAAATATTAGCGACTGTCAAACAAAGTCGCTGAGCAGCTGAATAGGGGGAATCCTCGTTGACGCGCCAGCTGATCAAAACTCAAATCCACGCTGCAGTTGAAATGTTTATTTTTATGCAGAACATCAGTGGACAACAAAAATCCGTGTCCAAAGGCAGCATTAAAAACGGATCCGCCGGTTCAAACAGTGATCATAAGACAAAAAACGTACAAGCTTAAGGCGGTCAGCAAAAAGTAGACTTCCCCCATCACCCACTCACTAAGAAGAAAAAACACCAGGTGAGCAACAGGTGATCTATAATCACTATCAACACCACGTGATCTAAAGCTACGCCTATCCACAACAAACAGACTGGTTATTTTGTTTTTTATTATCATACGAAAAACGAAAAACTGCCTGGTTTTTCATATTTTACTTTTAGGCTAAAATCAGAAAGACAAAATCGAAAAATGTGCAGCAAGACAGAATTTGATTTTAATATTTATTTGGTTGGGTTTAGGTGACCCGGAAGTGGCTCTCTGCAGCAGTTAAGGTAATGTAGGGGTTACTATGGCGGCACTAGAACCACTGATCGAGGACTCGTTTAACAGCAGTTTGATCCTCGAAACAATACGTACGTTTCCATGGCTGATAGGTCTGACTGGATTATCCAGTCCTGATTGATCGATATTGAACAAACATAAATAAGTAGATGCCTCATTGCGTCCCGGAGCGCATCTGCTGTCACCGCCAGTCTGGGCGGATCTCTTCTCTCTGAGCCAACAGGAGTAACCACAGAGCGAACAGCTATGACCGGATTTTAGATCACATGGGATTACTTACTTAACAAATAGGAAACAGTTAGTACAAATAAATGATGTAAGATCTGAAGTCAGTAATATCATATGTGGGGTTCCACAAGGTATTTCTTCTATATGTGAATAACTTGGTGAATGTGTCAGGATTAATGAAATGTGTATTATTTGCAGATGACACAACATTGTTTTGCTCTGGTGATGATTTAGAACAGATAATGGATATGATGCATACTGAATTTGTAAAAGTACTAAATTGGTTCAAACTCAATATATTATCATTAAATTTGGACAACACAAGTTATATGATATTCAGTAAAAGTAAGAAAATTGTTAATGTTTTGTTTAGAATTGAGGGTGTTGAGATTTCTAGAGTCAGTGAGGTGAAGTTTTTGGGTGTCATCACTGATGAAGAGCTGACTTGGAGACCTCATACAAATTACTTAAGAACAAAAATAGCAAAATCTATTGCAGTACTGTGTAAGGTAAAGGACTTATTTAATGATAAAGCACTATTAATATTATACAATGCAATTATTGTTCCACACTTGATTTATTGCATTGAAGTTTGGGGGAATGCATGTAAAACTATCACAAATCCTATTTTAGTTTTACAGAAAAGAGCCATTAGAATTATTACAAGAAAACATTATTATCACCCATCTAATACATTATTTCAACAATTGAGATTATTAAAATTTTACGACTTGGAAGATTATTATACTTTGCAGGTTTTGTATAAGGCGCACATAAATGTTTTACATATGAACATCCAATCTCATTTTGTTAAGAGGAAAAATTATTATAATCTTAGGGGACTAGAGTTGTTTGTGAAACCTAAAGTACGGATTAACCTGAAGGACAGAAGTACTTCAGTCAAATAAATTAGGTTATGGAATAATCTGGATAGTAATTATAAAAATGCTGTTTCAATTAATTCGTTCAAAAAAAAATGATAAAAGTTAACTTGTTAAAGAAATATGAAATTGTATAATTTGTATTTGCAAGTGTTACTGTTTGAGGAGTTGAAAGTTGTTTTTTTCGCTCTCTTTATTTTATTAATTTATTTGTTTGTTTGTTTTTTATTAATGTTTAAAATAATATTATTTTTGAAAAAAGGGGCAGACATTATAAGATTTTTTTCTTCTTCTGCTACCTTTCATTTTATTTAATTTGAATTGTACTTTACTTTATTTGTATTTATTTATTTTTTTTGTAAATGAAATGAATAAACTGAACTGAGTGCCCAGTTCAGAGACTGTGATCCTGCTCTTGGTCCGTTAACAATAAACACCTTAAAACTTTGTCAAAGTGTGCTTGTTCTGAATCCTGCCAAGCCTCACCTTGTCATTTACCCAATTTTCATTTACCCATTTTTCGTTTATCCCTTTATCCATTTACCCATTTTTCATTTATCCCTTTATCCATTTACCCAATTTTCAATTTCCCAGTTTCATTTATCCATTTCTCATGTATCCCTTTTTTATTTTCCCATTTAACATTTTTCTGAAAAATTTATTATTTTTCCGTTTTCAAATTCCCCTTATTCATTTAGTATTTCCCTATTTTCTTATTTATCACATACCATTTTCCCTCTTCGTTTCTGCTTTAATATGATAATGAGGGGCAGTGTCAGCCTATTGGTTGGTTAGATGCAGCTGCCTCGCTGAACTACTACTTCTGCCTGCCGGTTTTATACTTCCGGTTACCTAAAGCGAGAGGCACTAGAGCTAAAGACAAATTCTGTTCATTTGTGCTGTAACAGGAGGCTTAGACAGTTCAAATATGAGTTCGGGTTCAACTTGTGCTGTTGTTGGCTGTCACAACAACTCAAGAAAACTGAAAAACGAGCTAGAAACGTACTATCTTGAACATCAACAACTTCGAAAGGTCTGTCTGTGCCCAGCACCATACGCACTGCACTCTATGCCAAGGAAGGAGGATCAAAAACGAGCGTGGCTGGCAGCTTTAAAACTCAAATACCCCCCCAAAAAGAGTTTGTTTGCTCCTTTCATTTTATCGATAAAAAGCCCACAGAGCTACACCTTGACCGGGAGCTCCATCTGGGCTATGACCGGCCCCCACCAAAGAAAAAAAAACGACTCATCCGGACCACTGTGAACCAGACAGCTTCCAGCGACATTGACAAAACAGCCAAATCTGTTCCCGGTAAGTGAAATTGTGAAATTAAAGACAAAATGGTTAGTAATTAACATCAGTCGCATGCTAGCAGAAGTATATATGACTTCTTTTAACTGTACGAGAATAGCAGGGCCGAGTTCAATTCGTGGCAGTGGCAGCCAATAATGGCACTTCCGGCGGCAGCTCAAGCTGCCACTACATACTGCCAGTATTATGCTGGCAGCTGCCATTAGGGTACCAGATCGGCTCCCAAGTCCACTGCTGCCATTTTGGGTGTCGCCAAAGCCGGTTTTCGGCAAATGGCTTAGTTATATTGCCACTGAGTAAATTATTGTTTTGAAATAATGATGTTATTGCTTAATAAACCTTGCTTATTGTAATAAAGTGACATTTACTTGATAGAAAGAAGTAGTTCACTGCTTTAGTGGCAGCTGCCACAAGCTGCCACTGACAGTCTAGCTGAGGCCACTGGTTTAGGGGATGCCAGTGCTGATTTTGGGCAAACGGTTTCCTTATATTGCTCATCAGTAAATAATGGTCTAGAAATTATGTTATTGCTTATTAACATGTGAAAAACCTTCAAAGAAGTGACTGCTTTTTCTTTGGAAACTATGTCCTATGTAAATAGTGCTTTCTAGTATGTATTGAACATGCTGTAAGGAAAGAGGCATTCCACAAGTAGCTGGTTTGTAACACAGCATTGATGGCTAATATGAATTCTTACTCAGAACATGATAACTCAAACATGTTGGCACTCTGAAAGCCCCTGGCCATGAGGGCGTCAGAGATTACCAGGGTATGACATAGTTCCACAGGATACTTGGGGGTGAAAATGAGGTCAGGTTTTCATATTTGTACCTAAATTCTTAAGATACTCTGATTAGTGTGTATCCCCCCCTTACCTCTATCTCAGATGGGGAGAAGCTGCAGTAATGAAGACATATGGTTACTTGTAAATAATATCTATATTTACAGAAGTTATTTAAACCTAGCAAAAACCTTCAGTTCCCTTTCATCCATAATGTTGCTGCAGAACTTTTCATAGTCCACCTTCTCTTCAAAAACAAATGTAAATTGCTCTGCTGGAGAGTATTCATCAAGCTCTTCATCCCAGGTCTTGAGGGCCTGGAGAGCTTCTGCTTGTTCTTGCTTGTCAAAGTCGAGAACAACAGGAAGTGTTACTCTCCCATCAAATTTTTGTTGTCGGCACCAGTCAGCTGCAACCTGGCTGTCGACAACGATAGCTTTCCTGCAGAAAATTATATAGATTAGTGAGGGTATATATATATGTGTATACTGTTACCTGTTATTACAGATTGTCAATTTAGCCAACATTAAGAGATCATATTTCATTTTACATAATAAAAGCTATAATATAACAACTGTCAAAACCACATACATTCAAATACCTATATAATTAAATGAACCAGATGTTTATCTAGCAAGTGGCTGTTGAAAATGTTTAACCTTTTCTGTGGCTTGTTCTTCTTTGACTTATTTGACTTAAATAAAAAAGGGAGGGGGTGAGCCAGTACTGCATTCTATTATGACTATGGTATACATAGGTCTGCACCCACAATTGTTCTTTACCCCTCATTTTCCTTGATGGTTTTCAGAAGCACCATCTCCGCTTGGTAGCAGCAAAGATTGGTAGCGGATAGATTTTCTAAATAAATTATCTAAGTTATTCGTAGTTGTTCTTGGTCACTAAAACCTTGATATAGTATGTGTTTTTGCTGTTAAAATTACTTACCTTCCTTGGGTAATCAAGGATTACAAACTAATTACTTTGTACATAGTATTTTACTTAAACTTTAAACAAGGGTCAGAATTAAATATATCTGGCAACCACTTACTATTGATACTACCCAAATTTAATGAAAAAATATATTAAGTATTGACCAACATAAGAATTTCTCAAAAAAAGTGGAGCACCTTGGTGCCATTTAGAAAGTGGTTATCTTTTGTAAGTAAGTAAGGGACATAATACATAAAAGACAGTTGTTACTGATTTTATTTAAGGACTTACAGAATATACACATTAAATATGTTCAGGTGATTAACATTGGTGCAGTAAAGGCAGAGTTCATGTAGTGGAACCAGTTTCTAGGGCACTTGGGTTTCTTAGCAGGTTTTTGAACACCAGGCAAAAAATGTCTTAAAGGTTATGTTTTGTTTATCAAACTGATGGTTATATATACCATCATCATACATCATACACTTCAGCTGTATGATGCCTGATCACAATGACCTTAATGGGCACCCTAGTGGCAGCTGCCACTAAAGCAGTGAACTACTTCTTTCCATCAAGTAAATGTCACTTTATTACATGTTTTATACGATTTAATAAGCAATAACATCAATATTTCAAAACAATAATTTACTCAGTGGTAGTGCTGGGCGATATGGAAAAAATTCTATATCACGATATGGATAATTTTATATCACGATATACCCCAATTACGTACGTTGTCAGTTATTCTCTGAAAAATATGAAAAAAAATAATTTCATTTCTTACCTTTTTCAAGCTTTATTTCGAAGTGACATTTAACTGAACCTTCACAAATGAGATCTGCTGCATTTTAGTGCAGCAATATATATTTACCTGTTACGACGTAACAGTATCAAATGATAACAGACTCCATTATCTTTGGCCGGCTATAGTTTCACTTTTCGCAACTTTCCCGGCTCTTTTACAACTTGTTTGTTTGCACTTTTTGGATTGTTAAATATTATTTTTCGTGGTTCTTCTTTAAGTGATAGAAGAGGTTTGTTGTGTTGGCGTCAGATGAGAAAACAGTCTAATAGCAGAGTTAGCATTAGCATTAGCAGAGGTAGCATATTACCTTTTTCTGAGCCGTGTCGGACTTCTTGAACCAAATCACAGACGTCCCCCTCGTTTTGGTAAAAGTCTTTCTTCTTGGGCTGCCTGCTAGCTGTCTCTACTTGTTGCGACCCCGAGTTTGATACTTCGTGCGTCTCCATCTTTCAGCACCTCTGGTGAAAACACCGGGCCGCACAGAAAGCTGCTGCCGAAAAGCATGTCGCAAACCCACACGTCGCAAAACGGAGGTTCTTCGCAAAATAGTTATTTTTTCTTATTATTTATCACTTATATAAACTGAATGTATGCAAAGTGACAACACTAATACATTCGTCGTAGCCTATGTTATGAAATATTTACATGAATCATTGATACAATTATGATAAAAACGACAGAAATGATAGAGACGATAGAAGAAAATATATCACGATAGACACTTTTCTATCGTCCCCAAGATATGTATCGTTATATCACCCAGCACTACTCAGTGGCAATATAACTAAGCTGTTTGCCAAAAACCGACTTTGGCGACACCCAAAATGGCAGCAGTGGACGTGGGAGCCGATCTGGCACCCTAATGGCAGCTACCAGCATAATACTGGCACCCTAGTAGTGGCACCCTAGTGGCAGCTCGAGCTGCCACCGGAAGTGCCATTATTGGCTGCCACTGCCACGAATTGAGCTTGCTGTTACTCATTTATTTAGCAACCTGGTAAAAGTCAACAATCCACTTCCCAAATACAGGCAAAACATTCAAACAAAACCTAGGAGCAGATTAGCCCCCAGGGCTGTAAAAGTCTGGGGATTGTGTTGATAAAGAATATGCTGAGTTATTAGAGGCAGTTTATTTATCATTTATTTAAAACAGATGCAGCTGAAAGAAAACCTACATTTGAACTCTTGTTAAAATGAAAAAGCTTAAATGCAACCTAGCTCCAACTGATTTTTTTAAGAATTAAAAAGTAAAATCTAATCACAATATTTTGATAAAATTATAACTGTCATAGCTCCATCTGTTCCTG
Source organism: Kryptolebias marmoratus (assembly GCF_001649575.2). Taxonomy (NCBI): domain Eukaryota; kingdom Metazoa; phylum Chordata; class Actinopteri; order Cyprinodontiformes; family Rivulidae; genus Kryptolebias; species Kryptolebias marmoratus. Next base: position 5,275,858 of record NC_051450.1, on the reverse strand, counting down.
CCACGCCTCTTGCTTCTAGTCATGCCACAGCCAAGTAATTTTCCACAGTTCCCAGTTCCTAGCCACGCCCATGTTACCATGCCCATGTAATCACAGTCATCTGCTTCACCTGTTTACCTCAGCATAAATACTCACAGCTCACAGTTACCCAGTGCCAGATTAATGAACGGTGTATTCCAAGTAGATGTCCAGAGTACCTTCACAGCCCATGCCTGATTCCTCGTTTCATGACCCTTTCTGGATACCTCTTCGGACTCTGCTTCCTGGTCACCCATCTCGCCACGTACCTCTGGACTTTGCCTTCTGGATTCTCCCCTTTTGGATTTGGTTTCTGCTCTCGGATTCACCGGTATTGACCCCTTGCCTGGACTCGGACTCTCTCTCTCACCTAAGCCCCTTTCAGACACTCCTGTCTGTTCTCGAACATCAACCCACGGAGGACTTACCAGTTCCGGTCCTGCTTCCTGGCGGTCACGTGAGTGCCCAGTTCAGAGACTGTAATCCTGCTCTTGGTCCGTTAACAATAAACACCTTAAAACTTTGTCAAAGTGTGCTTGTACTGAATCCTGCCAAGCCTCGCCTTGTCAATAACATAATTTTATGGGGCTCAGGAACATTTTAAAGCCACCCTACAACAGCAATATTGACATTTTTGATGTTGCATGTGTGTAAGAGTGTAGAATTAAAATTTTCCTTACTAAAACGTAATAAGCTAAGTGACAGTTTACAGTTTCTGTTATGATAACAGAGCTTACATGAGTGTAGAGTTGATTGTATTTTTGTGTTATTCAGAGTGCACTGTGGATTCACCTTCAGTCATCCTAGACCAGGCCAGCATCTCCACACAACCTCCTGAGCCACATCTGCACTCAGTCCACACACAGTGGGAGGACCCTTCGCTACAAGATCCTCAATACTGCAACACGTCTTGCAGAAAACATCTCCAGGAAAAGATGACTCAGTGTGATGAAGTTGCATATTTTCTTCTTCAAAATGACGTAAATGCTTTGCTGTACACTGGTATAGCCTTACAAACATTTAACATTCTTGTGTCAACACTGGAAGGATATGACAACACTGAATTTACAATGCCTGTACGAGATCAAGTCCTTATGGCCCTTATGAAATAAAAGAGTAATCGTGTAATAGGTGACCTAAGCCACCAGTTTCATATATCACAGTGCATAGCTACCAAGATCATTTCATACTGGTTAGACAGACTGGAGGAACATTTCCGACCATTAATTCCGTGGCTGCCTAGAGAAACTATTCAAGCAACTATGCCTGCAGCCTTCAAGAAGAACTTTCCGAATACTATGCGGCTCTAAAGAGCCCTGAGGCCAAGTCGCCTTCAGCTACCTGGAGTTAGCAGGTTGTCAGAGCCACAGTAATAAACATCGATCGAGCGGGTTTAACCAAAATTGGTTAGTTGAGCTGAAATTCAGCAGGCGGCTTTACAAGACTAAATATGGTAAGCATGTTTTGTGCTTAGTGAAAATATTATCCTTGTTTAATAGTAAAATGATGCTATTATATTCAGAATTAGATATGCACAGTACAGTACAGCATCTCTCTGTTTTTCAGTTGTCTGTTCCTATTCATTGGCCTGGAAGTGAGACGTGTGTTGGTGCTTTGTTTGTACTTTTTCCATCCATCCATCCATTTTCTTTACTGGCTTCTCCATTCCGGGTCACGGGGAGCTGGTGCCTATCCCCAGCAGTCACTGTGCGAGAGGTGGGGGACACCCTGGACAGGTCGCAAGTCCATCACAGGGCCACATAGAGACTAACGAGACAAACAACCATTCACACTTTCACTTACTGTTTGCACTTTTTCATTTATGTTAATTTAATTTATTTGTATATGTGACTTAAATTAGGATTTAAATTAGGTGCAATCAATTAGTATTTATTTTATTGTATTTTTTGTTTAAAAAAGTATTTCAAGGACTTCCGGTGACACCATAAAAAGAGGAGCAGCCTGATTGTCCTGCTCTGAGGAAAGGTCCTTAAAAACTAGCCTTTTTAACGATATAGTGTATATTTTACAACAAATCGACAAATTACAAAAATAAAAATGTCTATTCTCAGAAAAGAAGCTGATATGAAAGGTAAATCAACCTCGCGGAAAGAAATATGCCAACATCCTGAAACCGCGTCAGACGTAAGTGAACAGAAAGACAACATGGAGACCATGCTTGCAGAGCTAATACAACTGAGAAAGGAACACACGGATGCTTCAAACAGTACTAAAATTACGTTGTCAAGGGTTGAGTCATCACTGAAAGACGTGCTTGAACGAACGACAAAACTGGAGCAGCAAATAACCGACAACAACCAAAGAGTGAGTGACGCCGAGGACCAGCTGCTCCGCCATGATCACGTGCTGTGATACATGCTACAGAGAGAAGCTAATCTCTCAGCTAAATGTAAAGACCTCGAATCAAGAGTGAAACGCAACAATCTACGCATCTATGGGATACCTGAAGGAGAAGAAAAGAACGACATGATCTCCTTCGTAATTGATTTGATGCGCACCTCACTCAAACTACCGCAGGATATGGATCTCTGCGTGGAGAGGGCCCACCGGTCGTTAAATGCAAAGCCTAAACACTCCGCTCCCCCGCGGTCAATCATCGTCAGGTTTTTCAACTACAGAGTGAAAGAAAAAGTAATACAGATGGCTTGGAGTAGACGTGATGTTACCCACCACGGCCGAAGGATATACTTTGACCAAGATTACACCGTGAACATGCAGAAGAAACGCAAAAAGGTACGAGAAGTTATCAAACAACTTAAAGACAAAAACGTAAGAGCAGTGTCGCCTTTTCCTGCTCAGCTGAAAATCTACCTGGATTCCGGTGTGAAGACATTCACTACACTTGCAAGAGCAGCCTCAACACTGGAGAAGATGGGAATACACGTCAAGATGGCTGAGCGTGAGAGATACCGAGAGGAACTGCTGGGCGAATCCTGGACCGCAGTGCCCGGAAAAGCAGGAGAAGCAATGCTAAGCGTAACGGACATGCGGGCGATTCTACAAGGTAATGAATAAATCAATGACAAGAACCCAGGAAGTGTTTGTCCATGAGCGAAACCAAAACCAGACACGGAGGCAATGTTAAGGTAAGTGTATTTATTTACAGGTGCAGGGAGTGTATATACAACGAGCCAGGTTCGGGAGTGGTCTGAAAGAACAAAGGAGCAGGGTGAGTCTCAGGTACCAAATCCGATCGGTGAGGTTTGACTGAGCGAGTAAACAATGTCTCTGTTTTCTTACAGACTCCGTGGGCGTCCAGGTGCGTGGAGGAAGGTGGAGAAGAGATCCCAGGTGTTCCAATGATACAGGAGTGAGTGTCCAGTCCAGGTAAGTATTCTGAGGTCCAGGTAAGTTTCCGTGACGCAGTGCAATCCCAAGGTGGCAAAAACCTGAATATAAAAACTTGATTATCATAACAAGACAAAACGTTTGAGTAGATTCAGTGGCAGAGAATCTAACCCCAAGAGGCTTGATGCTCCAGCGAAGGTCTGGTCTCAGCTTGCAGCTTAAGTACTGGCAGGAACCATTAGAGGAATCAGGAACACCTGTGGAGCAAAAGGTTAGGAGATCCGCCCCAGGGCGGAGCTAACTCCAGATCCTCACAATCAACGATTTGTGAGAAATATATGGACACTTAAATCCGAACTCAAAGTATTCTGCATTCCTCAGAAATACTTTTATAAATTAATTGACTGTAGCATTGAATCAATTACATTGAGTGATCATGCCCCAGTTATCCTGCAGTTAGATCTAAGCAAGGACACCCCCTTTAGATACTGGAGACTAAATGTGTCACTACTTACCAACACATCAGTGATTCAAGAACTAAGACAGCATCTGCTAGAATATTTGGAGATAAATGATAATGCATCTGTAACTCCACCTATGATGTGGACTGGAGCCAAAGCAGTATTACGAGGAAAAATGATACAGATATCTTCTAGACTTAAGAAACAGCGCACGGAAGAACAAACAAGACTTGAAAGCAAAATAAAACAACTAGAAATTAAACATAAGCGTAGAGGGGAAAATGACGCACTAACAGAATTAAATGAGGCTAAAAAAAGAGCTTGATAAAATTCTCATGTACAAAGCGGAGGGAGCCCTGAGGTTCATTTCAGTTATTCATAAGGAAGAGAAAGATGCAACAATCTGTGAAAGATATAGGCCAATTAGTTTGTTATGCACAGACCTAAAACTGCTGACCAGTATTTTAGCTAAAAGGATACAGAAAAAAAATTAATTCACCCAGACCAGACGGGATTTATCCCAAACCGACATAGTGCTAATAACATAGGGAGAACCTTGAATGTTATAACACAAGCCAAAGGAACCAATCAAGAATCCATCATAATTAGTTTTGATGCACAAAAAGCATTTGATACAGTTAGCTGGCACTTTTTATATAAAACTCTATTAGCTATGAGCTTTCATCCACAATTTGTGGAATGGATAAAAATAATATACACAAATCCTAAATCACGAGTTAGGGTTAACTGATGTTGCTCCAACTTCTTTATACTTGAAAGAGTGGTCCGCCAAGGAGACTGTCTTAGTCCCTTACTCTTCACAATAAACATTGAACCTCTGGCAGCAGCGATTAGAATGAAGAAGGATATTAAAGGCATTATAGACAAAAATAATACAGAACACAAGATTTCACTTTTTGCTGATGATATTTTGACTTATATAAGTGATCCGGTGATGTCTGTTCCCTCACTCATGAAGACTATAGAGGAGTATGGTAAACTTTCCGGTTACCAAATCAACCAATCCAAATCTGAAACAATAGTAATACACGGTCACTTACCAACAAATTTAACAGATTGATTCAAATTCAAAATTTCCAACCAGGGATTCAGATACTTGGGAATTTTCATAACTCCTCAAGTAACACAACTTTTTAAAGCTAATTATGGAAAACTAATGGACGAGATCAAGAAAGACTTTTTGAGATGGAACATTCTACCTCTCTGACTTGTAGGAAGGATTGAAACCATTAGAATGAACATACTTCCAAGACTCCTCTTTCTTTTTCAAACCTTGCCTATAAAAGTACCCCTGTTAAATACTAAATATAATTAGTATATAAATATACTAAATGTATTTAGTATATTTATTTATACTAAATAAATGGCTCTCAAAATGTATTTGGCAAAACAAATCCCCAAGAATTAGATTGAAAACTCTTGTGTGTCCAAAAGACCTTGGGGGACTAAATATACCAAATCTTAAAAAATACTATTGGGCTGCCCAAACTAGGTCAATAATAGCATGGATATCAAATAGCCCAACATTAAGAGAATTCGAATGGAAAATCAAAGTGGTTTTTCAGGACTCCTCTTCTCACATCTAGATTTGGCCGCACCTCAGACAAATGTTGGAGGGGTTGTGGACTGATTGGAGATTTCACCCATATATTTTGGGACTGTCTAAAAATATCAACCTATTGGAAAGGAATACACAGGGAAATTACACCGTGCTTGGGAATTACAATCCCCTTAGAACCATCTTTAATAATACTAGGTATATTCCAGATTAAAATTCAAGATCACAGTAAGATTTATGTCTTAAAGATTCTACTTGTTCTCGCAAAGAAAATGATCACAGTTTCATGGCTGAAACCTCAGCCCCCAACAGTCTCTCAGTGGAAGAATAGAGTGAGGGAGGTGTATCACATGGAACAAATTACAGCAAAATTTTAGATGAAAAGTGACATCTTCTTAGAAAAATGGTCCCCAATTCAAACACTCATTTCAAACCACAGCTGATGGAGATTACGATTGATAAATAGGAGATTCTCACATGTGTTTCTTTGTTGTTTTTGTTTTTTTCCTGACAGTGGACAAACAAAGCCTCTTATAGAGCACAGTATGGGAGGTTGTACATGCAGTTTGTAAAATATATTATATGTATGATGTATGTGATGTGACTTGCACTGGAAAATCTAAATAAAAAGTTCCAAAAAAAAAGTATTTCAAAAGTGCCTTTTTTAAAACTATAGTTGTGTAAATATTTGGCACAAATATTTTACAATATCAAATAATAAATAGTCATATTTTGAACTTTCTGTCAACTTTAATCATTTTTTTTACTCAATTACGGTCGGCCGGCGATTGGCTGGCGAACGGCCACCTACCGCCGGGCTTAGCCTCTTTTCTGGGCAAAACACTGCTTTCTGAAAGCTTCATTTAAATGTGATCATTCAAATGAGATATTTTTGTTAACAGAAAAACAGCGTTAATGCCAACAGTTAATGCCAACATTAACATAAAGCAAAGATCTTGCGCAATGAGTAGCACTCAAAGTATGTGTTGTGAATAACTTTCAGCTACAACCACGCCAAACCTTAGCTCACTGAAATAATTTACTGAATTTTGGCTATTTTTGTGTTTTCTGAGGTGAGTAGGCTTTGGCAGCCATCTTAAATTTAGCTGGTTCCAAAATTTAATCTGTTGTAGAAGCACATTCAATGATTAATACCTGAAGGTTTCATAAAAATCTGTCCAGTGGTTCTTGGAATATTTTGCTAACAGACAAATACATGCACACACACAAACATAAGGAAAAACATTTACCTGTGGGTCATAATAAATGGGATGAATGATTACATTCAGCTTTGTCCCTGATGTATACAAACACGGAGCATCAGATGTGTGTGTGTGTGTGTGTGTGTGTGTGTGTGTGTGTGTGTGTGTGTGTGTTTGTGTCCTACAGGCCCAGTGACCTACTGAGGAATTCTGGGAGTCTGAGCACAAAGACAAAGCGTGACACAATCACATACAGGTAGCCTTTTCTGCATCAGACATAAATCTATGGTTACCATTTTTTGTGCTCCCACTGTGAGCCCCCATATCCTCCCTGCAGGAAGGGCTCTTTTGTTCTTTATTATCAGCAGATATAATGGGCGCAGTCTCGGCCACCTAATTGGGAAGCTTTGTTTTATTTTATATGTTTGGTTTTGGTTGGTGAGTTGCGCGCCGAAGTTGACAGACGGTGTTATACTTATCGTTAGGAATTATATTTTTGATCGGTGGCAGCGCAAATTGAGTATGAGAGGAGCAAATGTTATTTTTGGTAGTTTTGAATTGAGCTTGGCGAGCAGCGTTGAGAACACAGCACCCGGCTGTCAGAGCTCCATCATCCGGTTGCTGCTGCCAGAGTCCGAAACCACAGCAACAAAACGGAGCCAGAACCCCGGTTTCTGACTGTCAGTCCCAGCTCTGAAAACATACAGACAAACAGCTCGCTCACCTCCAGAAACAACCACAATATCATGGCTACACCGGCCGCCGGGCTCCGCATAGCTCCTCCGGGAGGACAGCGGAGGCTCCGCCGCTGTTGGAGAGGAGAAGCGCGGAGGAGGCGAATGTGGTGCTCCTTTTACAACGACGTAGTTTTCATCCTCCCGCTTCCGGACACACGCAGATCCAGCAAGGATCGGGCTGAACAGAAAGCAGATGAAAGCAGGCTGAGAGACGGTCAGGCGGAGACCGGAGGGTCGACAACCTGCATCATCCGGTGATGCTGGTTGAATCCATGCCCCTTTAAGAGACACCCACCCCCCACCCCTGATAAAAACTCACATCTTTGCAGAATGTTGGAACAGGAACAGTACTTTTCATTTTCCTTCCAAACAGGGCTGTAGCCAGACATTAAAAAATACTGAGGTCCAACCACTCTATCTCCCTGTACATCAGTTACATTGAAGACCAAAACTTAATTAAAATAGAAGCATTTATTTAAAACAAGTGACTTGTGTGTGTTTGTAAATTCATGGGGCACAATGTCATCTTAAGCATCAGAGGACTCAGGGCACAACCATGATGACTCACTGAAATGACATGAGTTAGTTTATATGAATGTTGATTGTTCACACTGCACAAACCAACATGTTCTCACTCCCATCTCGTCTTGGGCAGGCTCCCTTTGCGTTGTGTATTGACGCATCAGGAAGCGCCTTCTCGTCATACATTGACGAGAAGGGTGCTCTCATTGAATATTATAGTGCTCAGCTTTGCTTTGGATGGCTCCTTCATTTTTTGTTTGTTTTGTTTTTTTAACAGAGACTTGTTAATCTATCATAATGCAAAATTAAAACAAAAGAACAAGGGGGAGCCTCGCGACCCTATGAAGGATAAGCGGGTTGTTCTCGCAAAGAAAATGATCACAGTTTCATGGCTGAAACCTCAGCCCCCAACAGTCTCTCAGTGGAAGAATAGAGTGAGGGAGGTGTATCACATGGAACAAATTACAGCAAAATTACAGATGAAAAGTGACATCTTCTTAGAAAAATGGTCCCCAATTCAAACACTCATTTCAAACCACAGCTGATGGAGATTACGATTGATAAATAGGAGACTCTCACATGTGTTTCTTTGTTGTTTTTGGAGTTAAATAAATAAATAAAGCAGTTATTACTTTTTTAAAGGAAATGGGATTGTATAGTAGAATTTAGTTTTGATAGGAAGTAAAAATACTCTGGCCCACACTCCAGCATGGTAGATGGTGATAATACATCTAAACGTTAGATCTATGTCACCCGCCAGTAAACCCAAGAAGAAGAAGAACGTATGGAGTTTACGCACTCGTGTACAATAGGTGGTGCTGTGTGCCGCTGAAGTTGTTTGCAGCCACCCGCCAAAAAAAATCCAAGAAGAAGAAACCAAAGCCATTGCACGCGTATTAGCTGCATCCAGGTGAGTGCGAATCTGAATCTCTCCATTTCTTTGTGCAACAAAGCACAAAAAATCCTGAAAGTGTTATTTTGCAAAGTTGCTATTGATAGTTTTACGAGTTAGTGACATGTCTGTGGAACAGTGAATAGTTGAAGACATTTAGATAAGTGCTTAACCTATTTTGGCACATAAGATGAGCAGACAGCTAGCTGACAACTTGCTAACCTAGCCGCTAACAGCTAGCTAACCTAGCCGCTAACAGCTAATCAAATTCAACTGTAGCTGTACTAATTACACTTAATTAGCCATAGTAGAGTCACAGTGAAGTGTACACACACTGCTTGCTGTTGCCACTTTGATGCTTAAAGTCCACCCAGGTTTCGTTTATAAACCCAGTCTGGAAAAACTGATTATAGCAAGCTCCTTGAATTGCATTTACATCAAAGCTTTGACAGCTTCCCAGATGAATGACTCACATCATTATGATTTTATTGCATAGTTTGTTTGTACAAGTTTAAAGGCAAATCAAACTTGCATCAGCACAGCCAAAGTCCTCTACCGGTGTTTGTTGTCTATTACTGTGGCAAACAGATAAAGAGCTTCTGAAATCTAAATATTTCTTTTTCTCAACAGGTTATTTTTTAGTAATCAGACATTTGGACCAGTCAACCAAGCTCCATGAATATTTTTTAAAACAAAGGCACTTTTAAGAGCCACGTCTGTCATCTGTCTTTCCTTGTGTCCCTCTTTTGTGCCTCTTGTCCTTGTCAGTGTCTTGGCCTTTTTTCTGTTTTTTTTGTGGGTTGTTCTGTTTGTTTGTTTTTTCTGTCCATGACCATGAGTGACTCAAATATGTTTTCATGTAATGCATAAATATGCCAGCAATGACTGTTATTAATATTAATATTTTTACTTTTTATGTTTATGTATGTGTAATTTTAAAGGTCTGTCATGTGCCCAGTTGTTAAATAAATTCATCTCGACTGCATTCTGTTGCCTCGCCTCCTTTCCTGAACGCAGAGTTTCCCATCAGTCGGAGTGACAATAACAAAGTAATTTTAACATTATAGCAATAAAAGGGGTGACAACTTTTGGTTATATTTACTGAAAAAATTTGCACACATTTTTATTGTGAAATATACAGGCCTCAAAAAACACAGCAGAACTTTGCTACTGCAGCGACTAAACCTGCATCTACTTTGAATTAAAGATTTCAGTCAATTAAATTTTTTTACAAACCATGAAACAAATTGTTTAAATAAAAAGACCAACATAACATTACATAACAAGAGCATTACAAACCTAACAATGATTCCAGTAAACAGCTGACATTAAAAGTCATCAGCAAACTTTGGACAGAACATAAATACAGTTTACAAGATACAAATAAAACCAAAAAAACAAGTTCACAGAAGGACTTGTTCGCTGGCTGAAGGGGGTGGAACTTCGGGAACGGCCAAAGTGTTGGGAGAATTTACTTGCAGGTTCTGTAAAATAGACGCTCTTGCCAGATAGAAACATGTATTAATGTACGTGTAAATTGAATCAAATGTATTAAAATGTTGATGGTTGTAACTATGCCCTGGTGAGGTCATGTGAGTTTATGGTGTGTGTGACTGCCTGCAC
>NC_051450.1:5259205-5265408 GCF_001649575.2 Kryptolebias marmoratus | reverse complement strand
CGAAGATGAGCCATGGTGTGTGATGTAGCATCTCTGGGTGGGGCAGCATGTTAAAACTGCTATGTGTTAGAGATCTCGCTCAGACGTGACTTGGGTCTCCTTTCAGCGCTGAAAGTAAATAAACTCTGTTCAAGCTTTAATGCAGACTCTTTGGCTGTTTTTTTGACTCTCTGACTCCATGCATCTTTTCGATCTCGAGTGAGGAGGTCTAGCAGGTCTTCCGGGTTTCTGTGAGTTTTTCTGACCTCGACAGTTCCCATGTATCCTCTCAGATTTTCCCAATAGAAGGGATCAACACTTTTAAAAATCAGGTTGTGCATTTCTTGTGCTGTACTGTTGACAAATTATTCTTTCTGAGCTGTAGAAGGGTTTATAAAAGCTTATATGATTAAGAGGAAAAGGCAAAACACAGATAAGATAGTTCTCTGAGTTCTTTTGGCCCCCATTTTAGGGATGTATCATTCTGACATAACATTGTTGCTCAAAAGAATTATTATTTCATAGTTCTATATATGACAGGAACACACGCACTTTGTCACTGCCCACACTAATTTTCTATAATTCCTGCTCTCAAGCTCAAAGTAAGGTCTTGCTGGAATAATCCTAATACAACTCTAATAGTGTTACCAGCTAAAGTTTTCCTTCAGTAGCATCCAATGCTAAAGTCACAGCAGTCATTTTTTTATGATTACGCAAAGACCTGGGTGGACTTTAAGCATCAAAGTGGCAACAGCAAGCAGTGTGTGTACACTTCACTGTGACTCTACTATGGCTAATTAAGTGTAATTAGTACAGCTACAGTTGAATTTGATTAGCTAGCTGTTAGCGGCTAGGTTAGCTAGCTGTCAGCTAGCTGTCTGCTCATCTTATGTGCCAAAATAGGTTAAGCACTTATCTAAATGTCTTCAACTATTCACTGTTCCACAGACATGCCTCCACTAACTCGTAAAACTATCAATAGCAACTTTACAAAATAACACTTTCAGGATTTTTTGTGCTTTGTTGCACAAAAAAATGGAGAGATTCAGATTCTTTTTTTTTAACTTTATTTAAACAAGGTAAACACAAACAAGAAAAATACAAAAACAAGTAAGGCAATTACAATTAATTACTTTGAAAAGGGCACAGTAGAGGCATAGTATTTTGAAGATGAATTAAGGTTTTATTGATAAGAAAAATAAATAAATAAAATTAACAACACAAGGGGATTCATATGTTAGGATTGACATACATTAGTGGGCAATTCAATCAAAAATTCCGTCAGGACTTCGTATGATTCAATACATTTCAGAGATTTTAGATATAATTGAAATTCAGATAAAAATATGTTGAAAACTGGGGATGACCTTAGCACTCTTTGTTTATGAATAAAAAAAATTGCCAAACAAAAAATTAGGTTACAACAGAGTTCCATAGTTTTGTCTTTCAATAACACTCCAAAAGTTACCATATCTCTAGAAATAGATTCAGGAAGTGTAATTTTTGATGTGATCCATTTTTCTAAGCAATTCCAAAATGATTTGGTTTGGTTGCATTCATAGAAGATATGGTCTATCGTTTCTACATCGCTTTCACAGAATGAGCATTTATTGTCATCAATATTGAAGCGATTTCTTAGTAGTTCTTTTGAGGGGTAAATTGCATTTAAAATTTTAAAGTATGTTTCTTTAGCTTTGGGTTGTATGGGGAGTTTTAAAAACAGAGTTCTTAATCTTTCAATAGATTTTTCCCCAAATTTGTAAAGAATGTTATTTTTATTTACTTTCCCAGGGAATAGTTTCGTTTAGACAGCTTCTGATTGTGTGATTATTGAATTTTGGGTCACTGAATGATATTCCATTAATAGACAGATGGGGGAATTGTGGGGATATGGGATGATATGTTATTATATTTTTAAACTGATTGGAGAGATTCAGATTCGCATTCACCTGGATGCAGCTAATACGAGTGCAATGACGTTGGTTTCTTCTTCTTGGATTTTATTTTTTAGCGGGTGGCTGCAAACAACTTCAGCGGCACACAGCACCACCTATTGTACACGAGTGCGTAAACTCCATACGTTCTTCTTCTTCTTGGGTTTATTGGCGGGTGACATAGATCTAACGTTTAGATGTATTATCGCCATCTACCATGCTGGAGTGTGGGCCAGAGTATTTTTACTTCCTATCAAAACTAAATTCTACTATACAATCCCGTTTTCTTTAAAAAAGTAATAACTGCTTTCTTTCTTTATTTATTTAACTCCATACATTATTCAACCCGCTTATCCTTTATAGGGTCGCGAGGCTCCGCCTTTTTCTTTTGTTTTAATTTTGTATTATGTTAAATTAACAAGAAGACGTTATGTATGTCTCTGTTAAAAAAATAAAAAATGAAGGAGCCATCCAAAGCAAAGCTGAGCACTACAATATTCAATGAGAGCACCCTGCCCGTCAATGTATGACGAGAAGGGGCAAACCGATGCGTCAATACGTGACGCAAAGGGAGCCTGCCCAAGCGTCCAAATGTGACGAGATGGGAGTGAGAACGTGTTGCACAAACACATTCCAAATACAAGATTTTAGCATACATTTTATCTTTTTATTAAACACCAGTGAGATTCTCCTGGCTTGAGCCACCAGTCTTGCCTCTTTGTATGCTGTCATAAGGTCAATATCTGGAGACTGTAATGCTTTAGTCAATGGCTGGATGTAGCCTAGAGTTTTGTTTGTTGTGACGGCAGAGATGATGGTGTCAAAACCCTCTATACAGTGTCATAGGCTGCTTGCTTTGCTGGAGTTTGAAGATGTCCCTGACTCCACCTCCATTAGTGCAGAGTGAACTGCACTGAATTGATCCAGAAAAGCATCCACGGTCCTTCCTCTGGACCCCCAGCGTGTGTCTGACATGAGTGGGATCCCTCCTATATTTTTTTTTACTTGCCTCGGTTTCTTTGCTTCCCTGTGGTTGTTCTTGTAACATGTTTCTCCTGGCAGCAGATGCAGAGAAAAAAAACTGCAACATCCTAAATGGTAGTCATGGTGTTCCTGATGAGAGGAATATCAGAACATCCATGGACTGCCACAAGATTGAATGTGTGACTTCGGCAATGTGTAAATAATGCTTGTGGTTGAAGCTCTCGAATGCGCTGTTGTACACCACTCACATGCCCAGTCATAGTGCTGGCTCCATCATTGCCCTGCCCTTTGAGATATTCAATCTCAAGGCCCCACTTCTCCAACTGAGACAGGATGGCTTCTGTAATAGATGCAGCATCTGTTTTGACAAGAGGACAGAATCCCAAGAACTCCTCACATATTTCATTTTCATTTTCATGCTTCACATAGCGAATGCAAATAGACAGTTGTTCTACCCCTTTTACATCCATTGACTCATCAACAAGGACTGTAAAAAAAACCTGGCCTTTTTAATTTCTTTAATTATGTCTTCCTGAATCTCAACTTCACAGCATGCTATCAGTTCATTCTGAACTTGTGGTCCAGTATATTTGGCATTATTTGGTCCTGTCTCAAGGTGATGTTTCAGTGTGGTGTCAAATGAAGCTTTCCATGTGAGAAAATGATTAAAGTTACCATTTTCATTTTGTCCTGTCCAGTTTCCACAAAGTGCAATGTTTCTCCTTGCCAGGTTAATAACAACATCTAAAATGGAAAGGAAACCTTTATGATTTGCAGAACTTATTTTCATCTGTTAATGTTTTATTCTTATATCTGGCTGGATCAAGTTCATTTGGAGAAATGTGTCTTGGAATGACATCAGCTTTCTCACCCCTCATCTTACTCTGCACTCCCTCTGTCCCTTCTTCTTCAGCCTGGTCTCCTCCAGAACCCCATGAGGATTTTTTCTAGTTTCTTTTCCATGTTCTTTCTTTCAGGCTCCTGTTCTGTGTCTTCATGTTTTTCACAAACCATATCTCTGTCATGTCTATCATATCTTCTTGTTCTCTCATCTATTCTCTCCTCTTCCTCTCCATCTCTGTCCTCATTTTTCTCTCTATGTTCTCTTTCTTTCTTTCTCTTTCCTCTTTTTCTCTTTTCTATGTCATCTTCCTCCTCCTCTCTTTCCTCTTTCTTCTGCTGTCTTCTTACTTCTATACTCACACTCTCACCTGTCTCTCCGGACAAATCAAAAACAGACTAAAGTTGTCCACCTGCCTTAGGCTGTCTTTATGTCTGAATTCATTTTAGATTTGACTCACTGAAATATTTTCTAAAATAATATAAATAAAGCACATTTTATTAAGTAATACACATATTTTATCATGAAACTGTTCTGTATTCTTTGCAGTTACATTTAGCCTGGATATCACTGTAATAACTTAACACATCTATCTGTTGGCAGTAGTAGTCTAAAGTGAATGTAATAAAGGCCAATCAGTTCTTGTTTGTTTTAAACAACCCAAGGACTGGGTCTCAGCTATGTATCCTGGCTGGACTGGATGGACAGCAGCCATCTGTGTAATCTATTTTACCTTCATCACTTCTCTGTCTTTTCACCACACTCTTCTTCTCAAAGCTGAGCTTTGCTTGGCGCAGCCTTTTCATCGTCTGGATAAAATAAACACATGATCCATGTTCATTTCTAAAACCGGTTTAAAAAAACTCAAACCAAAACAAGAAGAAAAAAAACTTTGTCTTAATTTAATGGATGGAAACATTAGCTCTTGAAATAAAAACATTAGTCTGTCACAGCTGCTTACAAAAAATGCAACAACATCAAACAACGTCATCAATTGGCTGTAACAATTCTAACTAAGCTCAACAAACGGTGTTGTGAAGGGTGAAGACTAGTGAACTGTTATTTCAAGAACGGAATTGAAGGAGAATATTTTTAGCAAGTTACCTCTGTTGCGTTTCACTGTAGCGCTCTTCTTCTTCTGGTCTTTATTTTAGCAGTAAGGTAGGTAAAGCTGCATTCTTCTTCGTGGACATTGAGTTTGGCTGCAGCTGCACACAGTTGCAATGCCTCCTACAGTAAACTGGTGGAGCTACACAGAGAACAACGCCGTTCAAAAGCGTTGTTTTGATTAATATATTTTTTATATACACGGCAGAAAAATACTGAGGTCCAGACCTCGGTGTCCTCAATGGTAGCTCCAGCCATGCTCACAAATAGTCCCCACACATGCTGGTGTAGAAACATTGTTCACACAATGCTGTTTTTAACCTAAACATTTCTGCTGCATTTCTGTTGTACATGACAACACTGAAACCTTTTCAATCCAGGTCTCAGAGTGGAAGTCTTTGGAAACACCTGAGTAGATAAACAACAGTAACAATGGTGGATAGCAGAGTACTGTTTATGCAGCTTGCTCTTTTCAGTTTATCGGAGCTTCTGACACAAGACATATAGAGTATGTGTCACACCATCTCCTGAGTCAGACAGCATGTCACACACTCTGCTGTTGGTCCAAACAAACGTCATTGCATTCACCATTTTGGATGCAACTGTTTCCATGCTCAAGACCGAAATGCTCACCTTGCATGCGAATACAACAATCACAGCGCCGGATAGTGAGCTGGCATGAAAATTAGACCGGATTCAAAATATCTTTTTTTCTGCATTCTTGTCTAAACAGCGATTGTATTCATGTAAAGCAGTGTTTCTCAACCTTTTTTGGGCCAGCGCCCCCCTATCCATTATCAAGGCCTCTTACCGCCCCCCTCCCACCCCCCACCCTTTTTATTTTTTGCCTGTTTATGTGAATAAATTGTTTTTATTCATATACTTATATAATACCTGATCTTGGGTATGGCCCATCAGAACATCTCTGTGGGTCATTCTCCACCATGTACTGCTTCAATGAGTCCCCCACCTACTGTGGTGAAGGCCATTCAGATGGATCTTGTGAGTAAAGTCTTGCCCCAACCCTCTCCTTTGCACCTCTGTTCCTCCTCATCATCATCATCTTCACCTCTCTGTTCCACATTCTCCTCTGTGGTGTTGGTCTTGCCATGTCTGCCTGCACTAATTTTCCCAAAAGGACACAGTGGTGGTCAGCAGAAATTCAAACCCTCCAGGGCATCTAGGTTTTTGTGGCCTCACTAGCTGAATTATTCCTATCTGATATCATCTCTGCTCTCCTCTACAGCAGCTGATCACCGACCTCATGTCTGTCTCGTTCATTCCTTCTCTGTGTTCTTCTCTAAGTCATATGGTCAAACAAGTATTATTTAATAGCTTTAAATAAATTACACATCTTG
>NC_051450.1:5247849-5255787 GCF_001649575.2 Kryptolebias marmoratus | reverse complement strand
ACCATCGATACAGCTGCAGTTCTGTGCCGGTTTGAATGTTTTAGGCCACAATATTTTTGCAAGTAGTTCAAAGTTTAAACTGATATTGTTGTGAATCTTTTGTGTAAACTTTACCTTCAAGCAAACGCCCCCCAAAAGAATATTAACGCCCCCTTTTTGAAAATATTGCTGCCAGCGCCCCTCGTCATCCTCTCAACGCCCCCCAGGGGGCGGTACCGCCCCCGTTAAGAAACGCTAATGTAAAGCATGTAAATGTAACTTTTTCACAATCAACATCAAAAAAATCTCTAACATTTCCAGAGATCATTCATGTGTAAACAAGACCCAGAACGTGTGGAATCAAAAGTGCATGTGGAGTTTAAAGCTTTATAATGCATGAGGTGCTCCGTGTGTGCAGCTTAACTGATATGTAGATTATTTTTAACTCCACTAACACCTGAGGGTGGGAAACAAACACAAACCTACACCCTCCTATCATGCTGAGAACACCATTCCTACAGCGAGGCATGGTGGTGGCAGCATCATGCTATAGAAATGGTTTTCATCAACAGAGACTGGGGAAACTAGTCAGAGTTAAATTGTTTTCATGGAAACATGAATATGGAACATTTTATACGTACATCACAAATATTTCCGAAGTACCTCTTCAGTGTAATTACAAATGAAAACTATTAGTATTTTGTCGCATTTTTGTGTCTCCAACTAGTCACCAACAGTCACAGGCCCGTGATATTCAGACTTTAAAGAGACAAAACCAACTGGACGTTTAGATGGTTTCAGTTTTAGTTTTTTACTTTATTTCACAAAGACTGCTCCTTTAAAATCTAAAGAGAATCCTGGAAGGACTGTGTGCTAATAAAAAAGTTAGAAAAACCTTTCATATTTAATAAAAATAAAAGTTATTACCTGCTGATTTTAGTCCATTGAAATTATTCATTACACAGATTGACATGGCCTTCAAGTCAAATTGGCCCAAAGTCACAAGAGCTCTTCTACCCTTCTCTATTGCTCTCTCTTTTGAGGGCTTCAGGAGGGTGACTTCAGACTGTCTAAAACCTACCAAACATTCAGTCATTTTCAGGAATTTAGCCCCTTAAATGCTGGTTTATTTGTTTTAAATTATTCATCCATCCATTTTCTTCCGCTTATCCGGGGTTGGGTTGCGGGGGCAGCAGCCTAAGCAGAGAGGCTCAGACTTCCCTCTCCCCAGCCACTTGGGCCAGCTCCTCTGGGGGAATCTCAAGGCGTTCCCAGGCAAGCCGAGAAACATAGTCCCTCCATTGTGTCCTGGGTCTTCCTCTGGGTCTCCTCCTGGTGGGACTCATTTCAGCCGCTTGTATTCGCAATGTCATTCTTTTGGTCGCTACCTAAAGCTTGTGACCATAGATGAGAATAGGAACGTAGATTAACCGGTAAATCAAGAGCTTCACCTTTTGGCTCAGCTCTCTTTTCACTACGACAGATCAGTACAGCACCTGCATCACCACCAATCCACTTGGAGCAGGACCCCTTTCCCGACCCAGAGAAGGCATTCTACCCTTTTCCGACTCAGGACCATGGTCTCGGATTTGGAGGCACTGATTCTCATCCCAGTCGCTATAGACGTTTGCAGCAGAATCTCACAATACATTTGGGCCTGCCAGGTCTGACCGGTATCCTCCCCCACCATCAGAGCCAACTCAACACCAGGTAGTGGTCAGTTGACAGCTCCGCCCCCTCTTCACCTGAGTGACATATGGCCGCAGATAAGCTGAAATGACAACAAAGTCAATCATCAAACTGCGGCCCAAGGTGTCCTGGTGCCAAGAGCACATATGAACACCCTTATGCCTAAACATGGTGCTCATTATGAGCAATCCATGACAAGCACAGAAGTCCGATAACAAAACACCACTCAGGTTCAGATCAGGGGGGCTGTTCCTCCCAACCACACCTCTCCAGGTCTCACTGTCATTGCCCACGTGAGCGTTGAAGTCCTCCAGTAGAACAAAGGAGTTCCCAAGAGGAGCGCTCACTAGCACCACCTCTAAGGACTCCAAAAAGAGTGGGTAATTTGAACTGCTGTTAGGTGCATAAGCACAAGCAACAGTCAGAACCTGTCCCCCCACACGTAGGCGGAAGGAGGCTACCCTCTCATTCACTGGGGTGAACCCCAACATACAGGCCCCCCAAGATAGGGGGAGAACAAGTATGCCCACTTTGGCCTGGCGCCTTTCAACAGAGGCAACTCCAGAGTGAAAGTGTCCAACCCCTCTTGAGAAGACTGGTTCCAGAACCAGAGCCTTGCATCAAGGTGGAACCTCTTTAACTCGCACACCAGCTTAAGTTCCTTCCCCACCAGAGAGGTGACTTCATATCCCAGGAGCCAGCTTCTGTAGCTGAAGATCAGACTGCTAAGGTCCCCGCCTTCGGCCACTACCCATTCCACATTGCACCCCAACCCCTCTGTCCCCTCCCACAGGTGGTGCGCCCATGGAAAGGGGGACCCACGTTTCATCTTCGGGTTGTGGCCAGCCAGCCTCCATGAGCAAAAGCCCGACCACCAAGCGCTTGCCAGCGTGCCCCACCTTTAGGCCTGGCTCCAGAGTGGGGCCCCAGTGACCCGTGTCCGGGCAAGGGAAAACTATATCTATAATTGTTATTCATCATAAGGGGTCTCTGGGCTGCACTTTGTCTGATTCCTCACCTAGGATCTGTTTGCCATGGGTGACCCTACCAGAGGCATGAAGCCCCTGACAACATAGCTCCTAGGATCATTGGGACACTCAAACCCCTCCACCACGATGAGGTGGCAGCTCAGGGAGGGAGTTTGAATTATTTATTGTTTATTACAAAAAATAAAAGGATTTTCCACATAATAAATATCAAGTGGATGGGGCTTTTGTGGTGATTAGCATCTTGAATATGTCAAGGATTAACAACAGAATTGATTGATAAAGGCTGCAGGAGCACCTCTAAAGCCTCTTTGGCTCTGAAATGCCTCCTCATTTTTGCTTAAAGTTTTTCTCTTTCACTAATGAAATGACTCCTCAGCTAAGATGGATGTTTGTCTTTGGCTGTGAAAACAACTAGGTGCCCAAACATACTCTATGAGTTTTATTTTTACCTATCACAGCTTGCGATAATACAAGAGTTTCATGCTGTAAAGTATGGTTTGTGTTCATCTCTCATTTCTGTTAAACTCATTACAGCTTTATAACGTGTTTTATTCAAAGGGACCTCACAAAGGTGCAAACATTTAAAGCTTGTATAAATACTAAATGGTAATTCAGTTCAAACTGTAAAATATAAACAAACTTTGATATTGCTAAAATGATTTGATTGCTAAAATGAGGTTACGCTTAGCTTATGATAAAATAATCACAAAGAACAGTTGTGTCTGTGGGGTGAGGGAGGCCAAAGACTCCAGGACATCATGACAGGGGCGAGTGAGATTAGTTAGTCGTCCTTGAGACGGAAAAACAAGCTGCTGCAGCTGTTTGTGTGCAAAAAACCCTGGTCTTGGGCGTGGTTCATAGTATAAAAAGGAGGTGAAAGGGGAATCACCTCAGACACAACTGGGAACGTGTTGCTGTTGCTTCTTGTTGGTGAGCTGTTGTCTCCATTCAGCTGAATGTTTGAATAAATGTATGATTTGTAATTACACCTCTGGTCTGGACTCATTTTGTGTGTCCGTCTTTCCTGCAACATCCGGGGAACGATGAGAACCACAAGGTAGTGGGGTGATATTCCTCAGAAGAGAGTAAATGCTGCATATTGTTTCTCAACAATGCATAAGCCTACAATGAGAAAACAGTTCACTGTGGTGGAATTCCGTTAAAAATGTTAAATATTACTATTTTTCTTCAAAATTGCTAACATTAGAAAATGCATGGATTTACACTATAATAGCAAAGAGATTAAAAAATGTGGTTTTAATGGAAGTCAATGGGGTGTTTGTTCGAGACAGAGAATCTGGAACTATATCACTTCATCAAAAATACCAATACAATCATATCAGTTCTGAAGTTAATCTTTGACATTTCCAGGATTCTAATCACCACCAAAGCACCAACACTTTTTATCATATGGGAAAAAATAATTTTTAAAATATTGTTTAAAATATTTAACCTGTCATTTTGTGACAAATTGTATAAATACATACAATTTATTTGTATTTTACTCATTTAACCTTTCTTTAGAGTAAACCCCTCTCTTTTCTTTTTCTTACCAGATATTTCATTTTATGGTGATTTTATGGTGATGTCACAGATCAAAGGCTTGCTGACAATCGGGACCCCATGCCCACTTGCTGTCTTTTTTAAGAAGATGGTATAAGGGTGCCGCTGTGTAGGCGAAATGGGAAATAAATTTGTGGTACCAGCTCACTAGCCCCAAAAATTGCTGAAGCGACTTCTTATCGGTAGGTGCTGGGTAATTTGTGACAGCCAAGCTTTTACTTGGATCCACTTGCACCCCTTTCTCAGACACTATATGTCCCAAAAATTTAAGTTTTGGTTGAAAGAAGTTGCATTTTTTCAAATTGAGTGTCAAATTTGCCTGGTCTAACTTAGCAAAAACAGCTTCCAGATCTTTCTTATGTTGTTCGGGAGAAGTAGAGAAGATGATCACATCATCGATGTAGACAAAACAGATTTTTCCCCTCAACTCTCTAAGCACTCATTCCATGAGCCTCTGAAATGAGGCACCAGCATTTTTCAGCCCAAATGGCATACATTTAAACTGATATAACCTGACAGGTGTTATTACGGCCGTCTTGGCCTTACTTTCCTCAGCCACCGCCATTTGCCAATACCCTGATTTTAAGTCCAAAGTACTGAAAACTGCTGTTTAAAGTGTGATACCCTATAGGCTCTGGATCGAACGGGTATCTCATCCGTCGTGTAGATGTGATGCATTTCCATGGATGTTTTACCCACCCTGCACACTGTTGGCCAGGTTCGAAGGAGCTGTGTAACTTCAGGGGATTGGTCCAAATCCGCTGGTCCCTCCTTCACTGGGAAGTCCCCTGTGCTCTCACTGGGCAGAGCTACGATCAAACTCAGGGGAGATGGTCTAGAACCCCCAGCGGAATTGCACGACGGTGGAGCAATGAAAGGGTAGAATGAGTAACCCCTGGGGCCTTTTACTCCATAGGTATGATCACCTAAATTGATGATGGTTGAAGTTTTCGACAAGAAGTCCAGGCCTAGAATGAGTGGAAATGTGAGGTTGGTATCTTCAACTACAAAAGTTTCTAACGACCACGTCATTCCATGCCAGCAGTAGAGAACAGTTGTTTTTCCCAAGGCACTGTAGGTTTTTCCATTAGCTAGAACAAACCTTTGGTTGTCAGCTTGTTTCAGATGTTCACCTGTGTGTGCCTTGGCCTGCCACTGGCTCTCCTTCATCAGTGTAAAAGTGCAGGCTGTGTCCAGGACAGCATGATATTCCTTATCTCTGACCTCAATGGGAACATATAACAGTGAGGTGGTTAGCCTCTGGCCCCGTTGAACAACAGACACAACATCGGCCGGCTTTCCAAAGTTTCCTATAGGTTAGCGTTTCTCAACGGGGGCGGTATCGCCCCCTGGGGGACGTTGAGACGATGACGGGGGGCGCTGGCAGCAATATTTTTCAAAAGGGGGCAGTGATATTCTTTTGGGGGGCGTTTGCTTGAAGTTAAAGTTTACACAAAAGATTCACAACAATATCAGTTTAAACTTGGAACTACTTGCAAAAATATTGTGGCCTAAAACATTCAAACCGGCACAGAACTGCAGCTGTATCGATGGTGTTTCTCTTCGGCGCAGCTCCGTGCTGCCTTCAGGAGAACGGGACATCAGAGTATTGTTTTTATAATTTGTCCCACATGGCAGTTACTTTGTAAACTCTAACAAATGAACGCTCTCTTTAGTGATATTACCCTTGGAATTATTTCTTTCTCTTACATGGGTAATTTCTCTGAAGGATACACCGTGAGCGCATTGTTATCACAGTGGTTAAACATTTACAAGAGCAATATTCTGTTTTCGGACTTTCCCTGAAAGTGTCAAGCATCCAGACGCACATTAACTCTTTTCTGGACACGATGCTTTGTTGATATGACTGCGGAACAGCGTTGCCAAAGCATAGAACACACACACACACACAAAAAATATTCTAAAATCAGAGACCTACGGCTTGACAAGTGGATCACAGCAGCTGCGTCAGCCGGTGTAACACCGGATCGATGTCGGCTGACACCGCTGCGACTTTACTCTGCAGCTTAATTCGTGTTGTTGTGAACTTTAAAGTCTTATCATCAGTCACAATTGTCATGAACCCAGGGATAATGTCCAGAGAGCGGAACCAAAACCATACACGGAGACGGAGCTGAAGGTAAGTGAGTTTTATTTACAGGTGATACTATGTACAGTGAGCAGGTCTCGGAGAAGTCTGTAAAGTAAGGAGAAGCTGGGTGAGTCTCGGGTACGATTCTGGACAGAGTAGTTTGCAAGATGGAGGTAATAATGTCTCTTGTTTTCTTACAGGTCCAGGAGGTGAGTTGCTGCGCTGAGGAGAGGAGGAGCGGTTCCAGGGTGATCCAAGGAGGACGAGCCAGTTCCAGCAAGGTAGGTATCAGATAGGTGCAGGTAAGTTTCCCTTAAGGTCCGTAGTCGTGGCGTGGCAAAAACCTAAGTTGTAGGCAAGACAGAGAACGTAATTAACACTTAGAGCAGAGTTAAGGTTAGACGCTGAGGCGGAGAATCTAACCCAGAAGGTTTGATGCTCCAGCAAGAATCTGATCTCAGCCTGCTGCTTAAATGCTGGATGGTCTCGTCAGTGGAATCCGGAACACCTGTGGAGTAAGGGTTAGTGACGCCGCCCAAAGGCGGAGCTAAGCCCAGATCCTCACAACAATCTTTAATTAGTCTATGAATAAAAGCAGGGCTCTCAAGTTTCACGCATTGACTGTAAGACACACGTGTTTTGTGAAGCGCAAACGCCACTTTTTGAATTTCTCACGCTAAAAAAAAAAATACACACACACACCCTTTTTCGAACAGGAACTAATGTGCAGCGCAATGTTTTCCGCACGGGCTGGAGCCCAATAGGGGCCAAGTTAGCAACTTTGTCGCTATATTTAGCAAGTTTTCAGATCTGGCCATTTTTTTAAAGCGACTAGCGACAAATCTACTGACTTTTGTCTGTGTTATTGGAGACTTTGGCAGCTACATGTGTGGAAGCACCAATCATTCTGCAGCGTGCCATAAGCCCCACCCACTTCCCCAAGCACTGAAAGCTGTCAATCTAACAGCAGAGAGGAGAGCCGCTCCACTCTGTGTCCACAGTGACGCAAATCCAGTAGCATTTTCTGTATTTACCAGCTGTCTGCACATGTGTAAATGATATGATCGATAACAGAGACACGTCACTGATCAGGCGCTCCTCTGCTCCTTCACCTCCCCTCCTGTCGCGCTTCCCTGGAGCATGCGCAGAAGCGCAATTGTTTTCATTTGAATCGTGTTGTCATCTGATGACAGAGAGTTAAAGATGGAGAGGTAGAAAGCTGAAGAGGCAGAAGGATAAAGCTGAAAAAATCTTTTCAGTGGTTGAAAGACAGCAGGAAGTTATGTCAGGTTTTCATGAGACCTGTGTCAGATGATCAGTGTTTACTGATCAGTATTTACAATAGAACACAGCATGACATGAAAAATAAGGGAAATTGTTTGTGTTATTTTGTTGTTCAGACAGTAATCATTTGTTGAACTTGATGGTGAATCATAAAGAAGATAAATTACAGAAGTTGTGAGTTTAAATGTCTCCTCTGGGATATAACTCTACAGAGCTGTTGTGATTAATCTGATAAATCTGATCAGATGAAGTGTCCAATCAGTAACTGACATCCAACAAGGATATCATTTAAAATTAAGATTTCATGTTTTTATATGTGGTTTGACTGCTGTATTTTTTAAA
>NC_051450.1:5243751-5247225 GCF_001649575.2 Kryptolebias marmoratus | reverse complement strand
GGCAAGACCTTACTCAGAAGATCCATCTGAATGGCCTTCACCACAGGAAGTGGGGGACTCATTGAAGCAGTACATGGTGGAGAATGACCCACAGAGATGTTCTGATGGGCCATACCCAAGATCAGGTATTATATTTTATAAGTCCATGAATAAGAAAGATTTATTCATGTAAACAGGCAAAAAAAGGGGGGAGGGAGGGGGGCGGTAAGAGGCCTGGATAATGGATAGGGGGGCGCTGGGCCAAAAAAGGTTGAGAAACACTGATCTAGGTGGTGGTTTTATTGGAGGCTTGCCTTTAGCCTTTTGCTGGTCAACTTTTCCCCAATAGGCCCTTGCTCCTGCACAATCTCTTTCCACCTGGGTCCCTACTGTCACCAGTTGGTCCATGGTGGTGACGGTTCCTCTAAGGCAACCAGCCAGTTTAGGATTACAGTTGTTCAGGATCCTTCTCACAAGTTCGGCCTCAGAGATATATCTAGTTTCCACTTTACGCACAAAGCTCGATAATCGAAGGCAAAGTCCCTCAGGCACTGCTCAGGTAAATGCACCATGTCCCATAGTTTTTTCTTCCACCTCTAAGAGGTAGTCTGGGGGAAGAAATACAGCATAAAAGGCTTCCTTGAAATCCACCCAGTTATGGACGTTAGCATTGGCTACGCACCACCAGCTGTGAGCAGTGGTGCGTGGCCATCACGCCACTGTAAACACTGTACTAACTTTTCCTCAAACTCTGCTAGGGTCGTGACCATACACTGTTCTAATGCCTCAACTCTTCTGTCTATATATGTTCATATATTTTGTTCGCGATTTAAGGCACTGCTCACTGAATCCTGAAAGTCCTCCTCTAGTGTGCTAACCTTCTCTACTAATGTGGACATGTCGTCTTTAAATCTAGAAAGTTCTGCAGGAGAAAAATATGGTATTTCTATCCCTTCTTCTTCTTCATTATCCTCCTCCTCAGAAGCATACAATGAACTAAGTAAAGAAGTTATTTCCCCCACCGGATTTCTTCGGGTTACCCAGGAATCTCCTAGTGGAACAATGTCTGTCTGTTCTGTCTCTAAACAGGGACCTGAAGATCTGTTATCTGACTCATGTGCCTCGGCCTCGGCTTCCTCTGATTGATGGGAGGTTTCTTCCATAATGTTAATAAAGGTATCCTAATTCGTGCAAAATAAATTATTTTTTTCCAAAACCCGAACAACAAAATCATTCTAATGCTTTACGCTGTATCTCAGTTACTCATACTCATATCCTCCGTACGGGCCACAACTCCGTTGTTATATATAAGAGGTTAAAAAGAAATAGTCAAAATAACTGAATGTTTTGTAGTTTTTTGTAAAAATAAATAAATATTATTTGTGTTCTTCCCGGTACTCGAACCCCGCTCCAGTTTATGAAGGCGCAGACCTCAGTTCATCTCCTGTTTTTCCAGTCAGTCGTTTTCATCTGTTCACTGTTATATGTCAGTCCAGCTGTAGTCTGTCTCCTTTTTGTGTTATGATAAATAAATCAGTTTTAGTTTGTAAAGATGAGTCTGCTTTCTGGGTTCACTTCCATCAAACCTGACACCAGGTTCACAACTCAACTACGGTCTTCCTGTGTGGAGTTTACATGTTCTCCCTGTGCACCCGTGGATTTACTCTGGTTTCCTCCCACAGAACTTGTTGTGGTTCATGTTAGGTTCATTAGTAAATCTAAATTGTCTCCAGGTGAGAGTGGATGTTTGTCTTGTTTGTCTCAATGTGGCCCTGTGATGAACTTGTGACCTGTCCAGGATGTCCCCCGCCTCTTGCACAGATTATGTTTACAGAAGCATGGCATCTTTTTTCCAAGTGCAACATTATTGACTCAGTTTAAACATTTCATCAGCTCTCCTGATGCATGCTCAGTATACCAAGAAGATAAATCGAACAAGGTTGAGTCAAGTCCGCTAGATGGGTTGAGAATATTTCGTCTTTTATCCAAAAGATTTCTTCCATCTGAGAAGATACAAGCAAACTCTTATAAGCAGCACCTTTGCTTAGTAAATCAACTAGTTGTTGGTGACACCCAAAACTAGTTGTTCACATGCAAAAGAAGGACCATCAGCCTAACGACTGATCGTTAGGGCCCTGATGGCCGTTCGCTATTCACATAGGGCCGAGTGATACAAGCAATAACAACATTGTAGGAGGGGGACAGTTGGACACAGAGGCCTCTGCCCCTGTTTAATGATGGACAGGTTTCTCTTTACTAAGATGGCTTCCTTTACTCCTCTCTCAAACCAATTTTTTTCTCTATCAAGGATGTACACATCATCATCCCTGTGTGCCTGCTGGCCTGCAGATGGGAGTAAACAGCCTGGCCTGATGTTGCTTTCCTACGCTGAGTCCATCCTTTTGGCCAGTGGCTGCTTTGTTTCCCCCGATGTACAACTGATCACAGTCCTCCTGGCACTTAACAGCATACTGTCATGATTTCTAGTATTTTTTGAGTTTGTTCTTAGTTTTGATTTTGGGTTCCTTTTTTTCCTGCTTTCTTGGGTTTTGTTTTTTCCTTTGAGTTTTATTTTATACTTTTGTTTTTTGTTTTTATGTTCTGTCTTTGTATTGTCTCTGCCTCTTGGTTCTGTCCTCATTGTCTTTGTTTATCATTATCCTCTCTTTGCCCTCAGTCTACTCCTGGTTTCTGCCACACCCATCTCCACCTGTCTGTAATTGTACTCACCTGTGCCCACTTCCCATGATTTCCCTGTGCTTTAAAATCTGGTCATTTTCTCCACCTCCCCATCGGTTCATTGTTGGTGTTAGGTTCATGTCTTGTCTCTGGTCCCTCCTCGTTTTGCCTTGCCTTGTCTCGCCTTTGTCTACTGCCTGGATTTTTGTTATTATAGTTTTGCTGCCTCATCAGCTTTTGTTTTCAGTTTTGTTATTTAGAATTAAACCTTCATTTATTTATTATGAGTCTGCGTGTTGGGTTCGCCATGCTCACCTCAAGTCCTGACAGAATGAACCGACCAGAACAAAGCCCAGCAGACTCGCTTCCCTGTGTCCCCCTCACCGAGGGGGAGAAAGTCAGGATCATGGAGGAGCTGCTAAGACAATGCTCCCTCAGCTTCCTCGAGGGACCTTGCTTCTTGCCCATAGTCGCCCCGGCGTCTCGCAGCCGCCGTCGGCGAGGGAGGGCTCCGACCAGTGGCACCGGATTCATTTTCTAGGTGGGGGGGCCACCGGAGTGTTTCGTCACCTTATTAATTTTACATGCATCGAATTGTTGACCGGAGTGAGGTTTTTAGTCGACGGAGGCTAGAAAAGCTCCTCTCAGCCGTTGCATTTGACATTGGCCCCTTACCTTAAAACATGTGGTAACCACCGATTCCGAATCGATAGCTGGGTTTTGAACGACCAAAGAGAGAAAAAAATGTATATATTGCACCATTATTTTTTTGACCTAACAGCAAAAATGATCCGCTCTCTGGGCGAAGTGGAGCAT
>NC_051450.1:5200068-5243610 GCF_001649575.2 Kryptolebias marmoratus | reverse complement strand
TTGTTCCAGACACGGACGTATCAGAGCCAGAGCCTTTTTTCATGTGTTAATGATCCCAACCCCGACTCCGCGCTGTCGCATCTGCAGAAACCTTTTGGTGACTGTTATGACCCTGGACTGGAGCTTTAAGAATTTGGTCCAGATCTCAATGCTGTAGGTTTTATTTGTGCTTCTGTCTCTATATAAACACAGAGACACATTAGTCACAGTCTGTAAGAGTCACGTGCAGTCTGTGCAGCCGTCTGGTGGGAACACGCAGTGCACTGGCAGGGCCGGAAAGTGGGGGGGGGCAATGGCCCCCTGGCTCCAGTGGTTCCGGCACCTATGGCTCCTCCAGCCACAGTCCCGTCACTGTCAGCCACCAAGCCTGCTCCAGTCGCGGCGGCCACCAAGTCCCCTACAGCCGCATTGGCTTCAACGCGGTCACCTGCCGCTAGGTGAGCCTCACCTCAAGTCCTGACACATACACAATATTACTCTGTTTGTGTTAGGGGACCAGATCTTTGAGATGAACCAGTCTTTGCCGTAATGCATTTAGAGGTTTGAAGGCCACTGGGATGTTATGTTTAGAAAATAAACAACTCAGTTTCTCTGAAACTCCTGCAACATACAGAATGACTATTGGTCTGGGTCAGGGTTTGAGGTTCTCCTTTTCAACCCGTCACTGGCTGGAGTCCTGTTTGGGTTTCTTATCTGCTTTCAGGAAGGCCCAGTTCGGATATCCACATTGCTCCAGGGCCTGTCTTGTGTGGGATTTCTCCTTCTCCTTGGCTCCTGAGTTTGTGGGGAAGCTGTCTGCTCTGTGGGACGGAGTCCTGATGACTCCTAACTTGTGCTCCAGAGGGTGATGCGAGTCAAACCGCAAGTACTGGTCTGTGTGGGTGGGTTTGCTGTAAACATCAGTTTCCAAATGTCCTCCATCAGAGTCTGAGACCTCACAGTCCAAGAAAGCCAACCTGTCATCTTTCACATCTTTTAGTGTGAACTTTATATATTTATCCAGAGAGCTGACGTGATCAGTGAATTGTTGTACTTCCTGAGATTAAATTTTGACCCAGTTGTCATCAACATACCTGTGACTTGGTGGTGTCCCTGAGAAAGACGGCAAGGTTCTCTTTTCTACCTCCTCCATGTACAGGTTTGCAACAATAGGAGAAACTGGGGACCCCATAGCACACCAGTGTTTCTAATATTTCCCCCTACATTCAATTCAATTCAAAAATACTTTATTAATTAGTTAATTAAATGTTGTAGCTCATTATCCTGGTTTCGTTAAAGAGTTGTTATAGTTGCTGATGGCAGTGAGCAGGAAGGATCTCTTATAGCGGTCTATCCCGATGTGTCCTTGATCCTGGTGTCCTCAAAGAGCCCCACCAGGTGAGCCTCGCTGGCCTCCTGCGGAGCCATGACGGCCAAGCTTTGGAAGCGCAGGTTGGTCTCTTGAACTCCTGGGTGATCTCCCGGACCAGGTACTGGAAGGATAGCTTCTGGATGAGCAGCTTGGTGGACTTCTGGTAGTAGTGGATCTCCCTGACAGCCACGGTACCAATCCTGTAGAGGTGAGGCTTCTTCACTCGGCTGGTGGCCGAGGCGCTCCAGTGGGTGGCTTTGGTGGCCAGCTGCTTCCTGGGAGCTTTACCTCTGGTGCATTTACAGGCAGTCTGCTTGGTTCTGGCCATGAATGGACTTCAGGGTTCTTCACGTTTAACACTGAAGAGTAAAAGATGTTAATCAGCTGCTCCTGATAGTGAAAAAAGCCTTCTTGTTGTTATGGTTACGCATCATAACAAGATGTCCAAAAGTAAAAGGTTTCAGTAAAAAATCCTTGTAGCTGCACAGCATCCGATACCAGAGGAAATAATCTTTCAAAAAAAGTGATTTACAAGTAGAAAAAGGAGTAATTAAAATTTTCAAAAGCAATATCTCAGAATGAATGTAACAGAGCTACTCCAACATGCAGCCACCTTGAGCGGCGCAATTCTAGATTGCATGTACAGTAGGTTGACTGCCAAGAGTTGGCACATTTGCTCTGTGGAAAGAGGGGTCCTGCTGCTAAGAGTGGTCTCTGATTTAAACCTTAAACAGACACCTCTGCTGCTTCAGCAACAGTAATGCACATAAAGAGTGATATGACATCAAAGGAGACCATTGTTTCCTTCGTCTCTGTGATGACAACCCTCAAATTATTATTAATTAATGTGAGCCAGAAAGAGACTGAGAGATAACCTGGTAAATTAATTTGCTTATAATCTATTGTGCATTTTAGCAAAAGTAGTCAAACAGAAATATTATGTCATCTATCTAAATCTATATTCTGTTATAATGTATTTGATAAAATGGAAGTTTTTAACTTACCCAAAAAAAGGCTCCACAAGGTCTTGGAGCAGCTAGTGCTCTAAGGGTGGTCAATTGAATTTTATAAAAAAGATGTTGGATGGTCTGGTGACAGCAAGGGGGTTCTTTTTTAGCTGTTATACATGCAGCTGAAGGCTCCTTTACATTCACTTGTTGACACTAATTTAAATGTTACATAATAGAACACAGAGGCATGATATAAACTGTACAGTTTATCCAAAAACATCTTGAAACTAGAAGCACTTGGAGAGGGCAAACCTTTGCCAAGACCCATTATCATTGTGAGGTCATAATAGGAACTATGACATCATCATCATGTGATGTCATCACTGTATGTTGAGGAACTGAGCGTGCAAACCTCCGCCTAGGCCATAAGATCATTAAAATATTGTAGGAATCGATCATTATCCCAATCACCACCAAACTTTAATTGTTTGTTCTTTTTGACAACCTCAATATTTTGTGAAGATTTCATCAAAATGTGTTTATTGCTTTTTGAGTAGTCTTGTGTACAGACAAAACAGCCAAACTCCACCAAAAACATACGACGGAGGTCAATAATTAAGTCCCATGACTTCTCGTGGAACATGACATTAAACAGTGCCATACAAACAAAGAAAGTTTGAAAATCTGGCACATAGCTATGCTGCAACTCCAGCTTTTCTGCCAGCCGTATCTGATGCTCCATCACATACAAACAATACAGTGTCTTGTTCTCCCCCACCAACCAGTATCTGTACAAAAACAGGTACCCAACACAGACTTCCCACTGACTGTGGTGGACTCATCAATCAACACACAGAATTTTTGTCTATTTTCAATTATGTCATTGGCCATCTTTTTCATCTCTGTTGCTATATGATCAATAATATTGGAACATGTCTAAGTACAAAATTCTGCCCATGCATCTCTTGCACAATCACGTCATGTCTTATTTTTGAGAATGGCTGTCCCTGCTTCCCTTGGAACAGCCTTGGTGCAAGGCTTCAACATGCTGACCTATATCGTCACGCCTGGGCCCTATTGAGGAATTCTGTTGCTTTTACATGAGATTTGGAATCTCTGTGTTACCTTACTTTCTTATGCAGAGGCTGCCTTTGTTTAGCCTTGTCTGTACCAAAATCACTCCCATCCCAGCTGTGTTACTGGCTGTGAACCACGAGGGTCATATCCTGAAAACGGAATGAAAAAGAATCTACACCAGCATATTGGAAATGACAGTCAGAGATTTTAAGTAGTATTTTTATTGTTGTTTTATTTGTGCCATTATACAAACTGTATCAAGGAGGCTGGAGGAGATTCAGGCATAGGAGGCACAAATTATCCCATCTTACTGGAAAGGCTCTGGTACTCAGGAAGGATTTGGAGGTTTTAGCTTGTAAGCATTGAAGAAAGATGCCACTTGATCAGGAAGCTCTGCCAGGACACTCTGAGCAAGAGCCGTACTGTTACCCTGTGAGGACAAATGTGACATGAATGAGAACTAATCAGTGAAATCAAGAAAAGCCAGTTAGCACTAGGTCAAAAAATATTTGGTTACAAAATAAACTCAATATTCCAGCTGTAGTACAGCAGGATTAAAGTGATGGGCTGCTGCTTACATAAAACTGTCTGAAAGGCACAAACTGCACAATGTCTCTGGCGGCAGCTTCCATGGTGGGCGAAAGCAGCAGTTTGTCATCACTGTCAAGAAATTCCATAGCGCTGAAGTCTGCCCCACCAACGCCTACTATAATGATAGACATTGGAAGACGAGAGGCTTCCACAATCGCAAAGCGTGTCTGGTCCATGTCTGTGATGACACCATCTGTGAGGATGAGCAGCACAAAGTATTGCTGCACAAGGACAGAAAAAAACGGATCAGACGCTGATAAATTAAAGATTCTGATTACACTCACTGACAAAAAAGAGAAGCAGCCAGACAATTTTGAAAATAAAGTAAAACTACAGTGGTTGAAAGATTACATGACTATTCCAGTGATTAAAATATAAATTCATAAATGAAGTTGGCAGTACAGATCAACATTGGACCAGAGCTGAACTCCAATCAGGGGTTCGACCAGCCAACCGACTGACTGATTGTCTGTCTGTTCTTCTGTCCATCTGTCCATCCATCCATCCATTAACTGCCACTTGTTCCAAAGTTGGGTTGTGGGGGCAGCAGACATCCCAGACATCTCTCTCCACAGCCACCTCTCCCAGCTCTTTTGGAAGGATTCCAAGATGTTCCCAGTGTGAGGTTATATAAAATGATATATAAAAGTTATATAAAATGTAAGACCATGAAGTTTCTTTTTACCAGAGTTCAGAGCCCAGAAACAATGTAAAGGATAATAGCAGGTCATAGAGAACACATGATGAGATGATGTCATGTAATCCAAGAAGCGGCTCTCCACGAGGAGAATGGAAAAACACTGACATGGAAAAATACCAGATGGGACTGATGTTTTGCTTTTCGAGTAACAAAAGTACATCGAACAAGAAGTTAGATTGAGACGTAGGCTGAGTGCTCTGAACTTCGGTAAGGGTCTCTTTCTCACGTCTCCCTTTCAGCGCTGAAAGTGAATAAATGTGTTTTGATTTTAAGATGCACTCTAGGCTGTTTTTTGACTCTCTTCCTCCGTGCATCTTCCTAAACCCGTGTGAGGACGGAGAGCAGGTGTTTCAGTATTTTGGGCGTTTTTATCTGTCCTTATCATCAGGGAAGAGACATATGCCCCTTTTCCATTAGTGCCTCTACAGCACGGTACGGGACGGCACAGGACGGTTCCACGCCTTTTCCATTATCCAGGCTTCATGGAACCGTCCCCCTTTTTAGTACCAACTCCGTTGAGGTTCCAAGCGTACTGTACTGGCCTGAAAATGCGTACTGTCAGTCACTGATTGGTTAGGGGGTGGAGTCACTGGTGGTGTCCGAGCTACCCTCACAACAACAACTCGAGGCACCATCTTTTCTTTACGATCGTTGGAGCGACATTCCTGAACTGATTAGAATGGCAGTACAAAGTACACCGTGGTCCAATTCTGAGGTGCAGGAGTTTTTGTGCTTGGTGGAAGAGGACAAAATTCAGAGCGAGCTAGATGGGTCGACTCGCAATGAAAAAATTTTCAAAGAGGTGTCGGAGCTGATGGCTGATCGTGGCTACCAGAGAACACCAAAGCAGTGTAGAGATAAATTTAAAAAACTAAAGTGCGATTACCACACGATAAAGGACTGCAATGGAAGGAGTGGTTCAAACCGCAAAACATGGAAGTGGTTTGACCAGATGGACGCCATTTATGAACATCGGCCATCTAACAATGGGAGGGAGAGTGGCTTGGATATGACCTCTTCACTGCTGGAATCCATGATGGGGAGTGTTTTTTAACTATAATATATTTCATATTAAAGTTACTTATCCTATCGGTGGTGAGTGTACTTTGAAAAAATAAACAAAATTAACGCTGATGCCATTGCCCCCGGATGCAGTTGGACAGCTAAGTACTAGCATCGATGCTAACTGTGAACTGTTCGTGTGTACTACTTTGGTCTGCAACTACATATCTTAATGTAGGTTTTCTGAAGTTTTGTGTTTCTTTTGTTTTAGAACTTGTGCCAACATCAAACGATAACCCTCCATGCCCCCTGGATCATTCCTCCGCTCTGTTGGCGGCATCTATGCTGTTGCCACCTAGTAGCACCACGCAGAGCAGCACAACACAGCAGCCTGCTGTACTTGGTAAGAAGCAATCATGCAGCCGTATTGATACCTGAACTGCCTTGATATTGAACATTAACATTTTTTAAAATTTCTGTTGCACAAAGTTTAACACCTGTATTCACCTGTTTAATAACAGCACACTTGTTGATTTTGCTTACAATAAAGCCTTTTCCTCAGTTGCAACACCTTTCTTTGTTTTAAGCCTTTTTTCACACTACAGTCTCTAGACTTGGTTTTTGTTGACCACTTGCCACTTCTTTCCTGTCTAGGCAAGAGAAAGCGCAGCACAACTAAGGAGCAGTCATTTGTTGCAGCAGTGCAGGCAGAAGACGAGAAGACGAGGGCACAGCGGGACCAACACGTCCATCTTGTGCTGGATGAAGCACGGGAAGGAAGAGAACAAGAGGCGGCCTTGAGGAGGGAGGAGATGCAACACAACACTGCCTTTAATCAAGCGTTCGTTGGGGTGTTGGGGGACATTGCACGTGCTCTGACCCACAGGCATTCTTGATTTTTGATGATTTTCTAAACATTTCTACTGTTACATCTTTTTTTTTTTAAAATAAAAATGTTTTCGGAAGTCCTTGCATCATCATTTGTTTTGTTAAGAGTGTACAGTGATCTGTGAAATTTCCATTTGCACTTCAGCTTTAATGATTCTTAACTCTCCTGTTATGTTGCAGGTCAAATTCACCCATTTCAAAATTCAAAAATCTAACAAAATAGTCCCAAGTACTTTTTATGTATGAAGCCTCTTCTGCTTGGCTTGGCTTAACATAAAATGAAAATGGTTCATTTTAGATATTTGCATCCCCCACCTGCATTTATATTTTACATAGATACTGTTCAGGTCAAGTTGATCCGGCAGTCAAAGTTAAGAGTAAAAAGGGTAAAAAATTTCTTATTTTGTTCATTTATGATTCAAAAACATTGATTGATAGGTGTCTCAAGTTCATTTATTTCAAGTATAAACGGATTTATTTTGTTAATAAAAACAAAATAAATACATTGAAATAAAAAAAGAAAAATACATGCTTTGAACAAAAAGGAAGCAGAGTAAAGAAATTAATTAATGGCAGTGAACAGATTTGAAATTAACTGTTACTGTTAACGAGGTACTCCATAAGAGCATCTCTGACACGTCTGCCCTCATCCAAATCGCGTGGCACTCCCTGCCCTGGCTGCAGTGGAGCTGCTTCTGCATCCGGTAGGTCC
Source organism: Kryptolebias marmoratus (assembly GCF_001649575.2). Lineage (NCBI taxonomy): Eukaryota > Metazoa > Chordata > Actinopteri > Cyprinodontiformes > Rivulidae > Kryptolebias > Kryptolebias marmoratus. Next base: position 5,236,339 of record NC_051450.1, on the reverse strand, counting down.
AACGAGGTCTCAAATGACTCACCATGATTTTCACAAAGGTTATGCAGAGCAGAGCAGGTCAGCACCATAGACTTGACAAGTTCAACGTTGCAGTCATTCCTTTTCAGAAGGCAATGCCATCTACCCTTCAGCCTTCCAAAAGCATTTTCAACCACAACCCGTGCACTACACATTTTTTTGTTGAAGAACTGCGGTTCTGAAGTTAGTCTTCCAGTGTCGGGAAATGGTTTTAAGAGCCAGTCAAGCAAGGGACATGCAGAGTCGCCCAGGATGTAATAATCTGTAGCCACTGTGCCAATGTTCCTGATGTGAGGTGGGAATAGGTTTCCGCGGGTGGCTAGCTCTGACAGAGCGGACAGTCTGAAAACCCTGGCATCATGCGAGTTCCCTGACAATCCAGCAAACAAATTCCAGAAGATTCCCTTTCCATTCACAACAGCCTGAAGGATAATGGAATGCCAACCTTTTCTATAAAAATAGTCTGTGTGGTAGTACTGTGGTGCTATGATGGGTATGTGGCAGCCTCACTGCTCGCAGCCTTCTCCTGTATTCTTCTCTTTGGCGTCTTGCCAGAAGCCACAGACTGAGCAAAACATTTAATAACACGACCATGTCCTCCATTGTTGCGTTTGCGATCTTCTTCTTCTACTACTTGTACATCTTCTGCTACGTTTAATGGTGGCTGACAAAAAGCTTACTGCCACCAGCTGGCAAAGGTGCAAAACGACAATTTCCGGACTCGGGGACCGCCCAGAACCCGCCCACTAGAACTGTACAGAAGTGTAATGGAAAGCCATCCGAACCGTACCAAACCGTCCGTTACCGTGCCGTACCGTCCTGTTCAGGCACTAGTGGAAAAGGGGCAATAGTCTCTCCAGCATGTCCTGAGTTTTCCCTGCGGTCTCCTCCAAGTTCCTAAAGAGGTGCTCAAAAGGCATCTTCACCAAATGCCCAAACCACCTCAACTGGCTCTCAATATGGAGGAACAGCAGCTCTTTGGCAAGTAGTTCCTGTAAAGTATGGTTTGTGCTCATCTCTCATTTCTGTTAAACTCATTACAGCTTTATAACGTGTTTTATTCAAAGGGACCTCACAAAGGTGTAAACATTTAAAGCTTGTATAAATACTAAATGGTAATTCAGTTCAAAATATAATCAAACCTTGATACTTTGATTGCAAAAAAATGAGGTTACGCTTAGTCATTGATGAAATATAAACAAACTTTGATATTGTTAAAATGATTTGATTGCTAAAATGAGGTTATGCTTAGCTTAAGATAAAATAATCACAAAAAACAGTTGTGTCTGTGGGGTGAGGGAAGCCGAAGACTCCAGGACATCATGACAGGCGAGTGAGATTAGTTAGTCGTCCTTGAGATGCAAAAACAAGCTGCTGCAGCTGTTTGTCTGCAAAAAACCCTGGTCTTGGGCGTGGTTCATAGTATAAAAAGGAGGTGAAAGGGGAATCACCTCAGACACAACAGGGAACGTGTTGCTGTTGCTTCTTGTTGGTGAGCTGTTGTCTCCATTCAGCTGAATGTTTGAATAAATGTATGATTGGTAAATTAAACCTCTGGTCTGGACTCGTTTTGTGTGTCCGTCTTTTCTGCAACATTAAAAGATCCAGTGAGAGAAACTAAGTGGTCAGGTGAGATTCCTCTGAAAGAGTGGATACTGAAAATTGGTTTTCTCAACACTCCCGATTAAATGAACTTCTCACCTTAACTACCGTGGCAACTTCAGCCTTGTTATGGAAGGACCCACCCAAAAGTCACTAGACTCAGCTTCTTCCATGGAAGAAGTGAAGGTGGGATTGAGAAGGTCCTTGAAGTATTCCTTCCACCTGACATCACTGGTTGAGGTCAACAGCATCCTACCTCCACTATACAGTGTTGGTAAAGAGCTGCATACCCCTAATAGTTTGCCAGAATCTTCTTGGAGTCAACAAAGAACTTCTATCCAAGGCCTCATTGAACTCCTCCCACACCTGAGCCTTTGCCTCAGCAACAGCCACCGCTGCAATTTGCTTGGCCAGCAGATACCCCTTAGCTGCCTTTGGAGTTCAATCAGCTTACAATGCTTGATAGGACTCCTTCTTCAGCTTGACGGCCTCCTTCACCCTGGGTGTCTATCCCCGGATGACCCCCACGAGAGGCACCAACAACCTTGCGGCCAAAGCTCAGGGCAGCCACCTCGGCAATGGAGGCATGTGGAAATGTAGTGTGTGTGTAAATAATAGGAATGAGCTGCACAGCATTATAAAGGCAGAATGCAATGCATTATGACCTATTTCCACCTATGTAGAGTACAACTTCTGTACACTACATTTACTGAACTACATGACAAGTTTCTAAGGCACTATCTAGTGGATAAAAATTAGTTAAATTTTGAACAGCACTACAAAATGGATGACTTACTGCATAGGACACTATATTGTGAATAAGGGAGCAATTTGAAGACAGCTTGTCACTTGACACATGATGTCACTATTTTAAATTTTGTGCTTGTTCTACATGTGCCAGCTCCTTGCAAATCAAATCACTTACATACATCTCCATCACTGGTCACATGTGAACCAAATTATGTCCAAATTGGACCATTCCTTCTGGGTGCTTAACTTTGTTTTATCAGTGGGTGTAATATTTTACGTCACACAGACATCAACATGAAAAGACAGGACATTTTAAAGCATTAAAATACGGGGTACTGTTGTTGCTTACTGCAGCCATATGCTGGTGGAGAGCTTGCTTGGCAAAACAGGCCACATGGTTGATAATTGGAGCAAAGTTGGTGGGACCCCAGAGCTTCACCTGTGGCAGACACTGCTGGTAGGCCCACACCACTCCTTCTATGCCTGAAACCCACACACATCCAACAAGGTAGCACCAATGACTCAACTTACGATGGTTAAATATAAACTCAAAATCAGACTGAACCTACCTGAAGAGAATGGATTTGTTGGATTGAAGTTGATGGGAAACTCATGGGAAACCTGTCAGCAGGAGTTGGAAAATAACTAAAAGCTACAAAATATAACTGATTTGAAAGATCTTTTGAAGATAGTGTAAAGGTTGAACTGTTTGAGTCATGCAAAATACATATTAATTTCCTAAAATAAATATTTTTAAAAATAAAACAAGACTTCCGGTTGTGTAATGTAGAGTGAGGACGCAAGCGAGAGGGCTCCCGGCTAATCTTACATCATCTCCTTATTTCATCGACCCTTGCTTCTCATTTTCAACTTAAGTGTCAGCATCAGGTTGTGTTTGGATTATTCTGCCCAAAATGAGCAGCTCTAAGAACTCTAAATCAGCCACAGGGGCTCAAACTCCGGCCACACGTGCAGCGGGGAAGCTAGCATCATTCGCAGCTAGCTGCCCTTCGACTCATGATACACCTGTTGAGCCCCCCGCAGCCGCTGGAGCTATAATGGATCAACTGTCGGCAGAGTTTGCTAAACAGAGGACATCACTCAAAGAAGATGTGTCCCTCCTTATTAAGGACGCAATCAAACCTTTACAAACTTCACTGGACGCACTTCAGTCAACGGTGAACTCTTTTCAGAGCCGTCTTTCCTCCGTGGAGTCCATCGCCGGCGATAACTTTGAGCGGCTGACAGCTGCAGAATCCAACATCAAAACGCTTCAAGCCCAGAACAAGACACTCTTGGACCGGCTCGACGACACCGAAAACCGATCAAGAAGGAATAACCTCCGGATCCTGAATATCCCAGAAGGCAGCGAACACGGTAAAGATCCATTAAAGTTCATTTCGGAGCTGCTAACGGAGGCGTTCGGTCCGGAGGTTTTCTCTACACCACCCGACTTGGAGAGAGCTCACCGGACCCCGACTCTCAGATCCAGCCAGAGGTCTTCACCACGTACGTTCCTGGTTTGTTTCACCAAGTTCCAGCAGAAGGAGGCGGCACTGCGATGGGCCAGGAGTCATGACATCAAGTACCGAGGTGCCGCTCTGAGAGTTTACCAGGACATGAGCACAACACTCGCCAAAAAGAGAGCTGCGTTCAACAGCGTGAAGCAAGCTCTGTACCAGAAGAACGTCAAGTTTCACATGCTGTACCCGGTCCGGCTGCGCGTGGCACAAGGAGACGAGACGTTTACATTCGACTCACCGGAGGATGCGCAAAAGTTTTTCGACCGGCAGTTCGGCCAGGGGTAGAGGTACGCTTTGTATGGGTCTGGGGACCGGTGCCCATGCATGAGAGGCGCAGGCCTTTGCCAACTGGTGACTCTCAGAATGTAGGTATTGTTATATGCTGATGTCTCTGCCGGGCTAATTTACATTATAATGTATAATATTATTTGTTTTAATTTTACAAATGACATTTACTTGTTATGTTTACTGGGTTCTCTTCACTATCTTAAGGGTTGTAGGAGTTAATAATTTTTATATTACTGGGAGCCTTCTAAAGGAGAAGGGAAAAGGAACTGTTCTTCCGGAGGTTTTCGTGGACAATATTTAGCCTGCAGCTTACCTCAGAGAGAGGGATAAGTATAGGCATTGTTTCAGTTTTTTTATGTTTATGTTGGGGTTTTGGGTTATGAGAAGGGACACCATCAGACTTATGCAACCCATGTTTTCACTTCAGGAAAACAGTGAAGTTATGTGCTTTGTTACATTTACTCTGCGATTTTGTGTTGTTAAATGGAAAAGAAACGAAAGGAATGCACCAAACTAAGCCCCTCACATTATTATTAAACTTCTTATTTTATTTTTTTATACCTCAGGTAAAAATGGAAAACAATAATATAGAGAGAACTGCTGTGAGGTTTGTTAGTTGGAACGTTAAAGGCTTAAACGGACCAGTAAAGAGAGCCAGAATTTTCAACCATCTAAAATATTTAAAATGTGATATTGCATTTCTCCAGGAAACCCACCTACGGGTAAAGGATCAAGTCAGACTTAAAAAAGGATGGGTGGGCCACATGTTTCACTCTAATTTTAATTCTAGAACATGTGGTACTGCCATTTTGATACATAAAAAAAATCCAATTCAATCCAACAACAATAACTTCTGACCCACTAGGTCGATATGTAATGGTTTCAGGTTTTCTGTGCTGCAGACCTACCATTATGATTAATATCTACGCCCCAAATTGGGACGATGAGAAATTTATTGAAAAAATTATCTTATCAATCCCAGACTTGAACTCACAACAATTAATTTTCGGAGGTGATCTAAACTGTGTAATTAACCCTATAATGGATCGTTCCAATCCCAAATCCACAAATATTTAAAAAATGGCTAGATTACTGTCAGATTTTATGGACCGTACAGGGGGTGTTGACCCCTGGCGATATTTATTCCCTCAGAGCAAAGCTTTCTCCTTCTTTTCCCCAGTTCATCATTCATATAGCAGAATAGACTACTTCTTTATTGATAGATCTCTCCTTCCCTTTGTTACAAAGGCGGAATATTCATCTATAACCGAATCAGACCATGCCCCTGTGCTAATGGATATCGCATTTCCTTTTTACCAAACAGAACGCCCCACTTGGAAATTGGACCGAAGTTTGCTATCTGATAAAACATTTTGTGAGACGATTTCCCAAAAACTTGACGATTTTATAAAATTCAACAAAACGGAGGGTGTTTCCCCCTCCCTCCTTTGGGAAACACTAAAGGTAGTGATCAGGGGTGAGATTATATCATACTCTGCTAGAAGGGGAAAGATGAACAAAACTAAACAAGAGGAATTGTTACAATCCATAAAAGTGGTAGATGATTTGTATTCTACTTCTCCCTCCCCTGAACTATATAAAAAGAAACTGGATCTTCAAATGCAGTACAATCTCTTTGCTACTGAGAAGGTGGAACATTTACTCTTAAAATCACGAGGACACGTCTATGAACATGGTGAAAAGGCAGGAGTCTCCTAGCACAGCAGCTCAAGGGCCGCTCGGTTGCCCAACAAATCCCAGAAATAAAAAATCCTGACAGTGAGCCAACTATTGTTCCACAAGAAATAAATGAAGTGTTTACCTCGTTCTACTCAAATTTATATAAATCAGAAACAATACCTGACAGTAATGGTATGGAACACTTTTTTAACAATATAAAGACTCCGCTATTAAAGGAAACGCATAAGACTGTAACTGAACTACCACTAAATCAGACTGAAATCACCAAAGCAATAAAGGCAATGCAAAATGGCAAAACGTCAGGCCCTGACGGATATCCAATAGAATTATTTAAAAAATTTGCAGATAAATTATCCAAAATTTTACTCGATATGTTCAATGACTCCCTAGCACGTGGGTCACTTCCACGAACATTGACTGAAGCATTAATAATTCTCCTCTTAAAACCGGGTAAAGATAACACAGAATGCAGCTCTTATCGACCCATTTCCCTGTTGAATAGTGATGCAAAAATATTAGCCAAAGTCCTTGCTTTATGGTTGGAAACCACTATGCATGAAGTAATCTCTGTGGACCAAACAGGTTTCATCTTGGGACGTCACTCTTTCTCAAACGTGCGTAGACTTTTGAATATTATTCATTCTCCTGCATCCACGGCGGTACCCGAGGTGGTTGTTTCCCTGGATGCAGAGAAGGCCTTTGATAGGGTAGAATGGAGATATCTATTTTTTTGTTTGAAGAAATTTGGATATGGCCCAAATTTCATTTCATGGATCAGACTTTTGTATGCCACGCCCAGGGCTTCCATAATTACAAATGGTAAACAGTCGCAATATTTTCAATTATCAAGGGGAACTCGACAGGGATGCCCTATCAGCCCACTGCTTTTCGCCTTGGCAATAGAACCCTTATCTATTACACTTAAATCATTGACAGCGATAAATGGAATCCATAGGGGGACGGAGGAGCACAGAGTGTCCTTGTATGCAGATGATTTGTTATTGTACCTATCCGACCCTATCTCAAGTGTGCCCCATATTATCCATGTTCTAAAAGGTTTTGGTACTTTCTCTGGGTATAAACTTAATCTTAGCAAAAGCGAATGCTACCCTGTGAACGACTTGGCCCTTCAAATACAGGATAATGTCCTGCCATTTAAATGGTCTAGGAATGGCTTTAAGTATCTGGGTATTAATATTACAAGGGACATGCAGAAACTTTACCAGGAACATTTCTATCCATTGTTTGAAAAAGTTAAATTAGATCTGAAGAGATGGAAATTAATTCACCTATCCTTAGCAGGAAAAGTGAATTGTATAAAAATGAATGTGCTCCCCAGATTTATTTATCTGTTTCAGTGTATTCCACTTTATGTCCCCAAATCTTTCTTTAAATCAATTGATAAAGCATTCACGTCATTTATATGGGATGGTAAAAAACCAAGAATAAGATTGGAATTACTACAGAGACCCAAATTAAAGGGTGGCTTGGATCTCCCAAATATTTGTCACTACTACTGGGCTGCGAATATTCAAAAAATTATTTATTGGCTCCACTCTTCAGATACAAAATGGTACCACCTGGAGGCTGCATCTTGCCTCTCATCATCTCTTGAGGCCTTGGTCTCCTCTGGCCTCCCCCTCTCCCCCTCTGAATTCACCAACAACCCAATTGTCATTGACACGCTCAAGATTTGGTCCCAGTTCAGACAGACTTTTGGATTTAACGGGTTTCTTTACACTAGCCCTATTCTTAATAATCACCTCTTCCTCCCAGGTAAACTAGACTCTGGATTTATTGCTTGGCAAAGACGAGGGATATATACATTCAAGGATATGTACATAAATGGTATATTTGCAAGTTTCGAAAACTTATCACTGAAGTTTAATCTTCCTCGGTCTGACTTGTTTCGTTACTTTCAAATCCAACACTTTCTCAGGAGTCACGACCCCAAATTTCCAAACATATCTATGTCTTCTCTAGATGATTTGTTAAATACCTCTCCAAACTCAAAAAAGAAAAAAATTTTTTCAAGAGTAAATGAGTTTATAACTTCCATGAAAAATGTATCACTTACTAGGATTAGGGCTGAATGGGAAATTGAGTTGGGGGAGGAGTTGGAGGAGAATTGCTGGAACAATGCTTTACAAAGAGTAAACAATAGTACTTTTTGTGCAAAACTTAACATAATACAATTTAAGGTTCTACATCGCAGTCATTATTCTAAAGCAAGATTGGCAAAAATTTTCCCCAACATAGATGCAGGCTGTGACAGGTGCCGTAATACACCAGCAAATCTAACCCATATGTTTTGGACATGCCCATCCCTCCATACCTATTGGGTGATGATCTTTAAAACACTGTCAGAGTGGTTAAGTGTTAATCTACAACCCAATGCTGCGATGGCTATATTTGGTGTATGTGATAGGAATTACCTCACAATTAAGAAAAGTCACACACACATCATTGCGTTCACTACGTTGCTTGCACATAGAAGGATATTATTACATTGGAAATCCAAAGAGCCACCTAAAGTTGGTCTTTGGCTAGGTGATTTGATGCAGTTTATGCAACTAGAAAAGATTAGACATACACTAAGAGGATCTAGGGATAAATTCTTTTCTATCTGGAATCCGGTGCTGGCGTACCTAGACGAACTCAAAGTCATGCCTCCTTAATCTCATCAAGCAGGGTTCCTATTTACTTATTATTTATTTATTTTTTTTTTACTTACTATTTTATTTTATTCTTTTTCCTAACTGAGGTTGCTTATGTAAAATGTTTTGTATAGTGTGTGGCTTTAATAGTAGTGCAAGGTTTAATGACTTTTCTGTTTCTTCGGTTGGGTGTCCCTGATGTTGATGGTTTGTGGGGTGGGTCATGGGAAGGGGGTTGAGTGTGTGTTCGATTTATATAAATGGAAAAAAAAATATGAGCAGTATTCTAATGATACTTCTTTCTCATGTATCTGTTATATATTAGTGCTCAATAAAAAGATTTATATAAAAAAAAAAATAATAAAAAATGATAAGCATTAGACTTTAAAAAGGTTATAACTATAAAACTTGAATTGTGTGTTAAAGAACCCTAAATAAAGTTATGGCTTTGTTTCTTCACATTGGCATGGACTAATGTCCAAATCAATTTGTGGTTTTAAACTGAGAGCTTTCGTTCATTCATCCTTCATTTAAAATTTTGAGATTACAGTGCAACAACATGAGAACAATGGTAGGTATACCTGATAGGATGGAGGAACTCTAGCTCCAAAACCAAACACAGGAAACATCTTGGTACTACACAGAGAGAAAAAAACAAGGAAATATGTTTGAATATACAGGAAGATCTTTAGCCAGAGAAAACAAAATAAGTTTCAACCCAAATTCCCGTAGAATAGTGGTAATGTAAACATTTCTCAGGTGAAGCTAGAAATTTTTTGTTGCATTGCATAAAACCTCTGTGATTCAAGTTTTTTTTTTAAATTTTGAAAAAATGCTTTTCAAAATGTCTTCACAGATCCAATTTACTTCTCCAGGAGTTAATGAGTCCAAATTAATGAAAACAGTTACCAGTAAAGGTAATAGACTCTCAGGAACAAGACTCCAACTATTCCTTGGTTATACTTCAACCAATTAGTTTTAGTGTCTGACCAAACATTTACCTGTTATAGTCTTGAATGACATTACCCACAGCCCATATGGCCTGCAGGTATTCATTACTGCCTACGGGGTTGATGTAGTGGAGGGACTGAGGAGACGAGGGATCCCCGTTAGAGCCTGTGAAGTCAATGGCAATCTGAGACAAAGCACAGAGGTGATACAGGTCAACAAAAAAAGTAGTCAAATACAGAATTACCAACTGGCAGCTTTGTTTTGGGCAAATCAAAACTCACCGTAAAATTTATTTGACACCCTCCCATTATATAATCCAGGAAGCTGTATTCCTTTTCCACCTGAAAAGAGAATTCACATGAACTGTGTCAGTACCTACCCGTATATTAATGGGTATGAGAAGAAGCTGCCTGCCGTGGGCCTCCTTGTTTTATGCTTTGGTCCTACGTTGTACCTTCTTTGGTAGCCACCCTGATATTGATGATTAAATTTACTGGAGTGTTATTATTATCATTATTATTTGTTCATTTATTTTTAATACTGTCAGTCATTTGGGGATAGCTGACTGTTTGCCAAATTCTTATCCCTGACTCCTAACCTCTGACACCTAGCACATAATCTTAACTTAACCCTAGAAAAGGACAGAAATAGATGGGTACGCACATAGGTATGAAACAGTAACCACTCAGTACATAACATGGATTCAAAGTGGCAAAGATACAAATTAAGCAGGACCTGGTATTATTAGTAACATAATTCTACAAGAGTTGTTGTGGTAGAGTTTCTTTTACTTCTTACCTGACAATGCCTTATGCAGATGACACCTGAGTTTTTGTAGTTGTTTTTGTCTACCTTTTTTGGGTTAATGCATTCAAACTCTACCTGAAAATGAGAAGAAGAGTTGCATTTATCACTGAATAGTCAAGTTAAATGGAAAGAAGAACAAAACTAAACAAACAAAAGAGGAGGATCTCACAGGGGAGGTGTGTGTTTGCACTGACAGCTCTGCTAGTGTGGCTCTGAAGCTTCCAATAAGAGCATGGGAGCCATTTTCTCGATGGTCATAACAGTCAACCTGAGGATGCAAAACAAGTGTTTTCTATACACCACAAAGATATGTTCAAGGACAGTCAGCTCAAACAAGGACAAGGTGAAATGATTAGGATTGGTAGGATACATGGTTTTTCAAATAATTTGAAACATTTTATGAACGCCTGGCATGCACATGTGTCATCTTACTACAATAAGACTCAAAACTATAAAAAAGTCTAAACTCACGTTCATGTGGTGATGCCAGGAATCATGCATACATACATCCAGCTGGGTGGAAAGGCCTTCCGTTTTTGTGTTTAGTTTGGTAGCATTGTCAGATGAAAAGCATGTGAACTGTTAGTATGTGAGAGAAGAATGGTCAAACAAACCTATAAAAGTTTAGCAAAAATAAAAAGACATCAATCATTTTTAGAGATCAAAGTATTTTTTAGGGTATTTAAGAGAAGAGATTGGTAAAGTTTATCATGATGGATTTTATATGGCTTACTTACAGATTGTTAAAACACATTTGGGCATATCCCCGTATATAACTTCAGATATCAGACAACATGTGAAACGTTACACCACATCTTAATTTAAAACAAAACATAGGAAAAGAATCTATGTGTCTAAAAGTAAGTGTAGTCCATTATTTATTAGCTTGGAGAACTGCATTTAGCAGCAGTAACTTGAAGTGATTGTCTTTTTTATGACCTTATCAGTCTCCCACTCTTAAGTGCAATGTTACTTCAGCTCATTAAGGTTTGCCAAGTGTTAGCATTTGCTTTCCAGATCCTTTGAGGTGAAGTTCTGTAGAAAGTTTATGAACCTGTTGTAGATAACTTTTTGAACAAAATCAATTTAAAAAAAAAAAAAAGACAGTTTAATTTTGACCAGATTGATGAATTAACAGTTAGTCTGAGCGGGGCCAAGAACAAAGTGGTAAGATAAACAGGTAAGATATTAACTGTTCAAAGCCTTTCTACAGAACACCAGTTCAAAAGATTTAAACGATTCTTCTCACAACAGCATTTCGATCAGTACTGTAAGCAGCCCATAGGAACATTGTAAAATGGGATTTAAAATATACCTTTATTGGTTTTTCCACATCACCATTAAAGAGAGATCGCAGTGAGATGCGGAAGGGTCTCCAGACCGGGTTCAGGTTCTTGTGCACGACCTGCATGACCAGAAATAAATAAAGCAAGAGTCATCAATAATCATAAACCTGCAGATAAATGACTTGTTGAATGCCTAAGTGCACCTCTGTTCTGTGAGCCAGCTGCCATCCACTTCCTGTTTGCTTGAAGAACTCCAGGAAAGGATCAGACCACCACAAAAACTGAACAAATATACCCGTTTTGTTATTGCCGCAGAGTACAGTTTGTAATTCAGATCAAAGGCAGCACAAGTCAAATTCAAACTCAAAGAGATTGTCGGTACCTTCTTGTCAAGGCTGCGGGCTGACACTTCAAAGTTCACCACTTGTGTGTCTGTTATTTCTTCAGCACAGATCTGTAAAAAAGAAATACACAACATCAGAGCATATTCATTTTTATTCTGGCCACATAACGCAAAGAAGCATTGCATGGAGTCTATGTATTGTGCATAAAAAAAGGGATCAGTTTTATCTGCTCTAAGCAGCGTCTACCTGTCTAACCCAGAAAGTCTTAAAAACGAGTGAAAGGACCACTCACAGTGATGGTCCCATGGCCTGCAGGCCTGTTGTCCTTCAGCAACAATGGTTGAGTCATCTGCCTGTTTGAGACAATCTGGATACAAATAAAGTTGCAAGTAAAAGATAAACTCTTGTTTGAAGTTTTACCTCCAGTACAAATGTAAAAACTGACGCTCACCTGACCCAGAGTACATTTAAACTCTCCCAGAAAGTCATGTTTATTCAGGTCATAGCTGTCATTGTCAATGTCATACACGGAAAACTTTAGCCTTTGCACCGTCTCAAAGTAGTAGTCAATAACAAACTTCTTGGCAAACTTTGGATTCAAGCAGTTAAGGATCATCTCTGTGCGGCCAAGCTAAACAACAAAAAACACAAAAGAAGAACTTCAGTTTGGAATTAGTCACATATTTGAGGTTAAACCAGTAATTAAATGCAGAACAAAAGCTTTACTGGTTAAAATAACTAAACTGGTGCGAAAGAACACCCTCCACTACGGCCCAATACAGACCTCATACCAGTGAGAATTCAAAGTGTTGATGTATAAGACACACACAGGGTCAGACTTGGACAGGACGTCCTTGTCCATCAGGTTTTGGCACAGGACGGTCAGCTCCACCTTGGTGGCCAGATGGTGGGCCTGGGGAGCTGAGGCCCCTCCTGAGGCCATTTCAGTCTGATGAATGAAAAAATTTAATTCATAAATTATGTTTAAGTAGATTAACTAAAAATGTCAGGGCATTACAACAATATTAAGGGTGCCATCACATATAAGCAATAAAGCACTGTTTTTACCATTAATCTCCTGTTACTGTAACAGTTTTTGATTTCCTACTCCTTGCACAACTTAAAAAAAACCTATTAAAAGCCTCTAATCATGCAGCTTGAATGAAAACAGTGCACTCTAACCTTTAGACAAAATTTGTAAAAACTGTAAAAAAGATGTTCATATCCACATCAGTGGGGATTTGGCAGAACGAGAGCAAACCCAGCCCTCTTTGGACCTCTGTCACTCACAAGTACAAACATCATTTAACATCAAAACGTGTCACAGAAAGTTGGACTTTACATGATTGAAGTGGTGTTTTTATCTCTGCGGTAGTTTTTATACAGTCACGGTTCAAACTCTGTGATTTTTGGAAAAGCAAAACTTTCCAAACATTTTCTGAATTCCATAGGCGTTGCAGTTCTCTTAACTTAATTATCTTTAGGTAAAGAGAGGAATAAAGTGGGTTTGCACATAAATCCTAAAAAAGTTCTCAAGGACAAAACACAGATTGACAAACTGTCTTAGCTCCCGTGTCCAGCACGTATTGGTCTGTCAGTGACAGACGAGGTGGTAGCGGAGCTTCCATGATTGGTCAGGCCTGAAGGTGCTCACTCAGTTTTCAGAGAACCAGGGTTACCCCAGTAACCAAAAGACTTTATTACTACATTTAACTTAATATTTGCTTATAAAGTAAACAAAGTCAACAAATATAGTATATAGTGTATATATATATAGCAGGGGTCGGGAACCTTTTTGACTCAGAGAGCCATGAAAGCAAATTATTTAGAAATTTATTTCTGTGAGAGCCATATATATTTTAAGACCGAATTCAACTAAATGTGAGAATAATAAGCCTCTGAATTTATTCTTTTAAATAATGTTGTTATAATACTCACCATTAATGCGACTTCTGGTGCTGCATGGATTTGCTGATGGCTTTGTAGTCTGGTTGGTACTTGGTGAGGTTAAGCTTCATGCAGGCATTGAGGCTTTCATCCGTTAAACGTGATCGTAGGTTGGACTTGATGTTTTTAAGATGTGAAAATGACTGCTCACATGAATACGTGGATCCAAACATGGTCAATACAGCAATACTCACACGCTTCAGTGTGTCGTATGTGACAGGAAGCGCGTTCCAAGTTTGGATAATCAGCTGGTCTTCGGGTTGAAGTTTTTTCATTTCTGTCCACATGTGCTTGCTCGCCAACTCCGCTTTCTGTCGTGCGATTCTTTCCAAATCTTCATTCAGTGACTTGAACTTATTCACCCACATGTCTGAGGCCTTCAGGTCAGCCACTTCTGCTTCAAAATCTCTGACGGAGACGGCAGGAATGTAACTCAGGTCGTCTGCGTTCAGTGAACACTCGTTTGGATGGGTGATGAACTTAAAAAGACGAGTGTGCTCACGAAATTCTCCAAAGCGTGCTTTGAACGACTGTAGGAGACTGGATGTGAAGCCAGCTAGCTGTTTGAGATCAAAGTTTTTAGTGGGCTCACTTGCTGTGCATGCATCTTTAAATTGTCTCACTTTTTCAAAATGTAGTAAACGACCTGTTTCAAGATCCATGATAAAGAGCTCCAGCTTGTTTTCAAAAGCAAACACGGCGTGTTGAAGGGATAACACTGTATTTCCAATGCCTTGCATTTTCACGTTGAGCTGGTTCAGATGTTCAGTCATATCCACGAGATAGTAAAACTTGAGGAGCCACTCAGTTTCGGCTAGCTCAGGATGCTCAATGCCTTTCATTTCAAGGAAAGTCCGGATTTCGTTCAGGCAAGCCGCAAAACGGCTGAGCACCTTCCCTCTTGACAACCAACGCACATTGCTGTGCAGAAGCAGACCATGATAGTTATTTCCAACTTCATCCAGCAGTGTTTTAAACTGGCGATCATTTAAGGCTCGGGCAACAATAAAGTTGATCACACGAACGACCAGCGACATCACTTCGCCAAGCTGCCCGTCACACATCTGAGCACAAAGTGCCTCCTGGTGTAGAATGCAATGGAAACTTAGGATGGGTCTACTTTCATGTTCACGGAGAAGCGCCACAAATCCTTTGTTTTTTCCCACCATACACGGAGCACCATCAGTACACACTGAGAGAAGTTTATCCATTGGTAGATTTTTTTCACGAGCAAACTCCATGAAAGACTTGAATAAATCTTCACCTCTTGTGGACCCTTTTATTGGCAGAACAGCAAGACTTTCTTCGCGCAGTGTGTCACCAGCAGCATATCTTGCAATCACACTGAACTGCGACAAATGACTTACGTCTGTTGACTCATCCAAAGCCAGGGAAAAGAACGGCGCTGCATTTATGTCCTTCACTTGCGTTTCCTCCACTTGGGTTGCCATCATGACGGTACGATCATGAACAGTTCTTGCCGACAGAGGCATGTCTTGTATCCGTTTGATTATCTTGTCTTTGTTCGGAAGATCATCAAAAAGTTCATTGGCTACATCCAGCATGAACGTTTTAGCATACTCGCCATCTGTGAATGGTTTTCCGTTCCTCACTATTGCTAAAGATCCAGCAAAACTAGCGGAATTATAGTCACCTTGCCGGGTCCATACGCGGAGATGCTGCTGGGTAGCTTGCACCCTGCTCAGTAGCTCTTGGCACGCTTTCTTTCGGCTGTCTCCCGCAGGGTATTTTGATGCAAAGGTAGCATGTCGTGTGTCAAAGTGCCGCTTCACATTCGACCGTTTCATCGATGCAATTTTGTCATTGCAAATTAGGCACACCGCAGAACCTGCTCTCTCCACAAAGGCGAATTCTTCAGTCCATTCGTCCTGAAATGTACGATACTCATCATCTTTTTTTCTTTTCGCCATCTTCGTCGAAGGGTTAGCTTTGAGCTAATGACCGCTCAGACTGATTCAAAAGGGGGCGTTTACCTGTTTACCCAACAACGGCCAACGTGGGCTATTATCAGCCAATTAAAATAATGGACAATTGCTCCTGCAGCCAACTGCAGCCCTGAACAGGACATGAGCAGTGGAAAATCGATGGATGGATTAAAACAAGTGATAAAATTTTATGCTTTATCTGAAAAGCCGAAATCTGCGAGCCAGATGCAATCATCAAAAGAGCCACACCTGGCTCGCGAGCCATAGGTTCCCGACCCCTGATATATAGTATAGTATATAGTAAACAAAGTCTGTCTTTATCTTTACTGCTAATATAACATTAATTAATGACAATATACAACAACATTTTTAGGGTGTGAAAATATATTATAGTGGTTTAGAACATCTTAGCATTTCTGACAGCTTTTACTCAAATACAGACACATTATTTATTGATAAAATGTCATGTGTTACTGAAACAGTTCAATCTTCCATACAAATATTATGTAAATTAGCTTAATAGATAAATAAAAACTGTGTTTCACAATGACTATTTTTACTGTATTTACTTTGTTTCTTTCATGTTTCATTGTGTTTCTTTAAGGTTTGTCATTTTTTCTTGTTTAGCAACTGCACAATTTATGTGCAAACCCACTTTATTTCTCTCTTTAACTAAAGATATTTATAATATTCACATTTGAAGGTGCCACTGCACACAGACATACAAACATCAGGTTTCTTCTATAAAAGCCAATAGTTTACTTTTGTAGTAATCTAAACTGACAAAAATGCTCATGTTTTAATGTATTAACTGTACAAGAAGTGCAAAGTTTTATTAAAACTGCGAGCAGCATTGGGCAACCCTCGCAGCTCAGCGCCTCTTCGACCTATTGGTGACAGCGGGACCTCCGGTGACCGCCCTCTACGCTCTCACGCATTTCTCACACCATCCACTAGGTGGCGCTATCAGCAAACATCTCAAATCGCCTTCGGTCCGGATAAGTACAAATCCTGTAGCATGCTGTGAAGTCTGACCTTTGTACCTTAAATGGTTTCAGAGTTGGAGCACATGTGCTATTGTGATCTTGAACTTTGACCTTGTGACACTGAACTCCAAAGGGCTAATCCTTGACCCATGGGGACTCTAGTTGTGAAGTTTGACCTTCTTGAGTTACACAGTTTGAGAGTGAAAGCCTTCTTTTGCATGTGACCTTGACCTTTGACCTTGAAATTCATAGGGCTGATCCTTGACCCACGGGGAGTCCAGCTGTGAAGTTTGACCTCCCTACTGTACACGGATGCCGACTTGGAGCATATGGGCTCTTGTGAGCTTGACCTTTGACCTTGTGACCTTGAACTTCAAAGTGCTCTTCCTAGACCCATGAGGGTTCTGGCTGTGAAATTTGACCTTCCTACGGTTTTTGAGTGAGATCATGCACAAATATAGTCTTAATTTTAGCTCCTGTTAGCTATTGCGGCCATCTTGATGTCACAAATTGACCTTGTGAATGTGATGAGTTCTGGTATGTTATGACACACAGAAAGTTTCATTAAGCTGTGACCATGTATGAAGAAGTTATTCCACATTGATGTTTCATGGCAAATGGTCAGATTTTAAAGCTTGGCCACGCCCACATGCTTTGATGTATCAAAAAGCTTTTGATAACTTTTGACCTTCAATGCCTCAAGACTGAGCTCAGTAATTCTGAAGCCTGTATGTCAAAAGCTGTAGGAGGAGTTCGATCAAATACGGAGGATGTCATCGCCCAAAATAGGGTAAAAATCTGAACTTTGATCCAAGATGGACGACTTCATGTGAGGTTTGGACCATGGCTCCAAGAGACTTTTTTTATATGTCCTGATAAGTATCACATGTGAACCGAGTTTCATGCAAAAGCATGGCTTAGGGCTGCTTTTTAAAAGATTTCTAGGGGGCGCTGTGGAGGAATTAGGCCACGCCCACCAAATATGGCACTGCATTTCTGTTGGGGGCTGGACTAGGATTGATCGTAGTGAAATTGGTGCTGGTCGGCTAAAATATGTGGAATTTATAGCCAAACGTAAGGCGACGGCGTTACGTCTGACTTCGCCACGCCACCACTGCCATGCCTTTTAGCGAAAACTCTCAGTGCTTTAATGCAAGTCAGACCAACTTGTTATCTGTCATCTGACACAAGATCATGTTGATTAGGTCAAGTGGGGTCAGAGATGTAGCTTTCCCCCCCAAAAAAGTGACTTCCAGTTCTGATGGGGCGGGGCTTAGATGACGTCAGAGTATGACCACATAGGATCGTCGGGCATGCTACAGGGATGACTCATGTCAAGTTTAGTGCAAGTCAGGCATTGTATATGAAAGTTATAACGTTTTGTTTGCTTCAGCGAGTAGCCAAGTTCGCAGCTTGGCCACGCCCCCTAAACATGCTCAAAAACTCACAATTTTGATAACTTACTGCATACTGACCAAGTTTCAAGCCGCTCTCTAGGAGGAGTTCGTTAAAGTTCGACGTCAACAAAAGTCAAAAACTGCCAAAATTTGCCCTTTGATCTAAAATGGCCGCCTCCCTGTATATTTTAGGGCATACCTCCAAGAGACTTTTTTATCTTCATTTGAGGTGCTCTACCTACATACCGAGTTTCCAGACCTCTACGATTTACGGTTCGTCCTATCTCACGTTAGAGGGCGCTGTGGAGCAGTTTGGCCTTGTCCACTTTCGATTCAATTAAAATCGTGTAATTTAACGGGGGGTCAATTTTCGGTGAATTTTGGTGAGTTTTTGTCCTTCAGCACCAATGGTTGAGTCATCTGCCTGTTTGAAACAATCTGGATACAAATAAAGTTGCAACTAAAAGATAAACTCTTGTTTGAAGTTTTACCTCCAGTACAAATGTATAAACTGAAGCTCTACTGACCCAGAGTACATTTAAACTCTCCCAGAAAGTCATGTTTATTCAGGTCATAGCTGTCATTGTCAATGTCATACACGGAAAACTTTAGCCTCTACACCAGTGGTCCCCAAACTACGGCCCGCGGGCCGGATCCGGCCCACCTCCACATTTGGTCTGGCCCCCTGAGCAATACCAGAGAGCATTTTGATTTTTAAATTTTTTTTTTTTTTTGTATTTGAAAATAAAGTTGGACTTTTGGAATAAAATGTTCCTTAGTTATGAACTGTTTTCATTATAAACTATTAGTTATAATAAAAAATATAACCAATATTTTCATTAGTTGTACAGGCATATAACGTGACATTCTGTTCCGCCCTTCTGCGTTTTGTGCCCCAATCTGGCAACCCCCAGAAAAAATTCTAAACCTGCCAAAGAGAACGGAATAATGGCGAAAAAATTAGGTAAGAGAAAAATTGATTTGGAATGCAGGGCATTTAACCAGCAGTGGACAAACGATTATTTTTTTGTTCAATGCAAAGAAAAGGCTGTTTGTCTCATCTGTAAAGAGGCGGTGTCGGTATTCAAAGAATACAATCTGCGGCGACACCATGAATCCCGTCACAAAGAATATGATAGTTTGCAAGACCAAATGAGAGCTGACAAACTCTCAAAGATAAAAAGTGCACTGTTAGCTCAGCAGGATACACTGGTGCGCCAAGCTCAGCTGAACCAGTCATCTGTTCGGGCCAGCATTCGGGTTGCTCAACTTATAGCACGCAGCGGTAAACCTTTCACTGACGGAGAGTTTGTGAAGAAATGCATGAACGCTGTTGTGGAGGAGATTTGTCCCAAGAAGAAAGATGTATTTAATTCCGTGAGTTTATCAGCGAGTAGTATCACCAGACGCATTGAGGAAATCCGGGGTAATATATATGCCCAGCTGCAGCAGAAGACGAAAGAATTTGGATTTTTTTCATTAGCACTGGGTAAGAGCACGGACGTGCAGGACACCGCGCAGCTGCTCATTTTTATTCGTGGAGTTAGTGCAAACTTTGAGATGTGCGAGGAGCTGGCAGGCCTCCAAAGTCTCAAAGGAACTACGAGGGGGGAGGATATTTTCGGCAAAGTGTACCAAACCATGGAAGAGTTGGAATAATAATAATAATAATAATAATAATAGTAATAATAATAATAATAATTCCACGAAACACGGCCAATGGCCTTTGCAGCGCTGTCACTGCTCGGGCCATAACATAACTTTAATAACATGCTGCGTTGACAGATGCGTGTGCGCGGAAAACCAACCAGAGACATATCTGTTGCTATTAAAGGAAAGTTCACATACACACCTATTTATTTAAGTTTCATTTTTTTACCTGTTTAGCTGTCAAAACCCAGCTGTTGATTTGTGCCTCGGTCGTGTGTAAGTAGTACCGTTTATGTGACAACAGCAGCTGGGGATTACCCCGGGGTGTGACCCAACACAGTCCCCCGAAATTCTGCTGCTCCCTGTTAGCCTAAAGCTATATTAGCCTACATTAAATGTCATACTGTGTGCAGTGTCTGTTACATTCAAAACTGAACAAAGGTTTTGTTGTGGATCTTTTGAGAACATCATTTAAGATGGTGCTGTTGCTCTATTCTTTTATTTCAGTTAGAAAATTCACGGGGAACTCCTCAGAGGCTCGGTTGTTTCACCCCGGAAGCAAAAGCGCGACGAACTTCTAGCATCAGGGGTGCATTCAAGAAACTGTGTTAACTTCAAAACACATGGCTCTCGTGGAATTGTGCGCGGGGTAGAAAAATAAAAATGATAATTAGAGCGAATATGTTATATTTTAGCCTCAAGCATGTATTTAGACGATAAACAAGATGCTTCCGATGTTAGCTTTTAAAAAACAAATCACAAACAAACATTAGTGTTCTTGAATGTCTTTGCGGGCTAACCTAATAAATTGAGGTGAAGTCATAGTTTGGACTCCACAAAGGATGGCAGGAAGAGCTTTGACGCGGTGTGTTAACAGGACTTTACTGGAGTTTGCACCTGGCGCTAAAACCAGAGGAAATAATCGCTATTACTGGACAACTTTACGACGGACTGCCAGCTCTCTGAGTGTAAACAACGCCTTTTTAAATTTATTATCGCGCATCAGACAGTTTGCTTGTTTTGTTTGAAAGTTATGTCTGCACAGAGGCTGTGAGGAACAGTGGTAGAACATGTAGGCTAAAGGTCAGCGCAGTTTCCGGATGTAATAACAGAAGTGTAACATTATAATTTTGATGTTTCTAAGATAAACCTACTCAGTTTGTTCCATCCAGGTCACCTGAGATCAGCTGACTCATGACAATTCATTACAATTAAGGACCTAACAGCAGCAAGACACATTTATTCCCTTTCATATACATTGTCTTATAGGTGTTTTTGTCACTTCCTTTTGTGCATAGTGTGGACGAGCTGCATTCCTCCTGGGCCTTCCTGCACTGTCTTATCTGAGTTATGAAGCAGCTCACAGGAGGAAGGGCTCACCTGTGGTCTACGCTTTGGAAAAAGGTACACAGCCCAACTGGGCTTGGTGCCCAATATTGATTCTTTATACCCAACATTCTGAAAAAGTTCCCAGTTTTTCAACCCCAGTCTTGTGAAAAAGTCTTTAACGACATTGTTGTGGATATTGGACATTGTTTGGTGTGTTTTGTGTTTGGGTAGAGGGGGTTTTGGAGCAGGCTGACTACTTTTACGGCTGTGCAGAAACAGAGAAGCTTTACCTGCTGTTGCTGCAGTACAAGGACAGGTGAGCCAAGACTGGCACAAATACACCCACTCTATTCTTTCTTTTCAGGTTTATAGTCTGATTTCTTACTCTTAAAATTAATTTTAAAAAAGTATACATATTTAAATCTTTTCTTGTGTGATTCATGAATTGAATAGTCTATTTTTACCCTCAAACAACCACCAGGGAGTGCCAAAGTACACCACGATGGGCTCAAGTTGTAATCTTTGCTCCCATTTGCAGTGGACTCAAATGAAAACCGACTGATTCATGGAACTTGTCAGCATGAGTTCACCTGAGGTGTGTGTTCTTATGCAGTGATGATGCAGAGTGTCTGTGGCGGCTGGCCCGGGTGTCTCGCGACCTTTCCCTGCTGCCTGACACGGAGGCCGAACGGAAGAAGCAGCTGGTCTTTGAGGCCTTTGAGTACGCAAAGAGGGCACTGGAGAAAGATGATACATGTTTTGCGGCACACAAAGTAAGACGGGGGTCTCACAAAGATGTAATCTTATCAACAAATCATGCCTTTTTTGAGGGGACCCTTTTATTTCTGCTCCCAACGCAGTGGTATGCTGTATGCCTCAGTGATGTTGGGGAATACCAAGGAGTCAAGATGAAAATTGGAAATTCAAATATCATCCGGCATCATCTGGAGGTGAGACAAATCTTGTGGATCAGTCACAACGAGTGCCACGTTTAACTGCGTTGTGATGTAAGATTGCTGCTTTCCCCCCCTTTTTAAGCGAGCTGTCGAGCTCAATTCTAAAGACGCCACCTCCTTACACATTTTAGGCTACTGGTAAGTCCTTTTTCTTATTGTTGGAGAGGACAACAAATGTTGACCATGATTCTGCATAAAATGTTTAAATATCAAATATTTAGGTAAAAGGTCTGATGATGGGTCTACATCCATGGCAGCAGATTCATAAGACATTTCAAGCAGACCAGTGGACTGTTATGAAGCACATTTACGGCGTAACACTCAGGTTTGTTTTCGTCCTGTAGGTGCTTTGCGTTTGCGGAGCTGCCTTGGTTTCAGCGCAAAGTGGCAGCGGTGCTTTTCTCATCTCCGCCTACGTCCACGTATGAAGAGGTGAGCCACTCCGCCCGGGTCTCATGATTAAAACATCATCATCCTGAAATGAATCATTCTCTCGTTTTGGAGAGTTTTCAGCTTTTGTGTAAATGTTCATGGTAATCTTTTTTTTTTTTTTTTCTCCAGGCTTTGGACTTCTTCCTGAAGGCCGAACAAGGTACAACAGAACTTGTGAATTCACTGAAAGTCATTCAGCTCCTTGTCGGCTTTGCCAAAAACCAAGGCGTTGCTGGCAAGTTATTTATTTAAAAAGCGGTAAACTAAAACATGTTTGTACCCTGCCCTCTGCCCCAGTCGATCCCAACTTCTACAGCAAAAACCTGCTCATGCTCGGGAAGACGTACCTGGCTATGAAGGACAAACAGAAAGCACAGCTCTGGCTGACCAAAGCCAAAGATTATCCCGCTCACACACTGGAGGACAAAGAGGTACAAAATGGACCACATTTGGCTTTTATTGCATGTTTCATGTGTGCACATGTGGACATAAACATGTTTGTTCTTCTGCAGGTCCATAAAGAAGCTGTGGATCTTTTAAAGAAGATTGAATGAAGATCTCATCACCTGGATATTTGGACGGATATTGTTCACAAACTTTGGGATTAATTATAACAGTATATTCTGTAATATTAATTACTGCAGGAATACTGACAGTGAATGGTAATTTGTCATGTCTTCAGAAGATACTCAACATCATCTAATCTGTAGTTAACAGGATACACAGGATCAGTTAATGGAGGGAGGTGTGTAAATTGGACTTTTTGAATTCAGAGTTTATGAAAACTGGGATGAATCTGATCCATATTAAGAGCTCATTTCTAATGTGGAAATGTTACTTTAAATCTACTTACTAAATCAAGTTGCTTCTGTATTTTATTGTAACTTTACGAAATAGTTTAAATTAACTTAGAGCTTCTTTTCTTCTGTCTTGTCTTGTAAATAATCTGTAACAAAGGAGCCTTCAAATTATAATCCTCACCAACATCTGTTAGATACAACAAGAGCCTAAATGTTTGATTTTTTTAAATTGTTTTCAGTCACAAAGAGAGAGAGAAAACAAACAAACAAAAAAAGAACCATGACCAATTTTTGTTGTAATTGGTTTTATCCACTTTTTTATTTTGTATCTCATAAATCCATCTCTGTTCATTTACAATGGGTGAAAGCAGATTAAAAATGAATCTTCTATACACATCGTCTCCAGTAAAAGGGGCATTCTGTACAGTGTTGTTGGTGTTTACAGTGTGTCTACACATGATATGTTAGTTTGGGTGCGTTGCAGGTGGCCTAAACCGCAGGACTTTACCAACCCAAAGAACAAAAACTCTGTTTTAGTTTAGGAGAGATCTCTCTGCCTGCGATGAAGTCAACCTGAAACGTCCTGGCTATTTCTGATAAGAACAAAGGCATCCCAGATTTCCATCAGTGGAGTGGCAGCTCGGTGTGGTTGCTTATAATAGTTAAGTACTTCCATTTACTGGTTTCTTGATGTAATTAATATTCACATACACAGCTAATTCTGATGATGGCTTTCTGTTCAAAAGGAAGCAGAAAGTGTTGCAGTTGTGATGGATCTCAAAAGTTTGCTGCAGTTTGTCTTCATGGCCTCGTCCCAACGCGTTGTTTACACGAGTCCGAAATGAACTGAACTCCAAGGAGACAAAGCTGGAGAAAACGAGGACACTGGCTTGCCATTAACTGTATTTTTCTGCGCTTAAACCACTAATTGCAAAAGAAAAGCACCATTTTCCTAAAACAAATGGAGTTTGGTGAAAAAGGAACAAGAAATCTCTTAAAATGTTTAAGGAGATGCACAATGGGAAGTCAATGATGTTTCAGTTTAAACCTTTTTAGCTCAGAGTTTGCAGATGAGACCGGAGTAACTAAATTTAACAGCACTGTAGCTCGGCGCCCTTCAGTGAAGGCTGATTCTATCATTGGTGCTTTCACGTTCTTTAGTATTATTTTTCTTTCACTAATGAGATGTTTGTACAAGTACCTCACAACATAAAATTAATGGCTTTAATACTATTTCATGTTCAAAGAATGTTGTCATTTTATGATCATGTGCATTAAAAACCCTCTTTAATTACAGGTTAAAAATAAAATCTCGTGTGAGGTAAGTAGAAGAAGTAAGTAGAACAATAACTAGCACTGCGTCAATCACAGTGGCTTTATAAAACAGAGCAGAACCCGCAGTCTAATGAAGTCTGTCAGGTGCACAGTTTAATTTGTTTTAGGTTGGATTTTCTTTTTTTTTGGGCAATTTTCTTAACTGCAAACTTAAAATACAGACTATTAGGGCAAAATTCCTGTAAAGTGTTTTTCCTCTATTCTTATGTCACAGTGCGCAAGCAGGCTCCAGTTTAGGGAGCCGGGAACATTTCCTGGATCTCTGGCCTAAACTTAGAACCACCAGATTTTCTGTAAACACACACACACACACACACACACATGCAGAAATGGCTTTTGCTTTCATTTCAATTTAGAATATCTTCCATGAGTCCTTATTTCACCCTTCGATGCAGTGGAAACACTCCTCATAAACACTTGGTATTTTTTGCCCCATAGAAAAACAATCCAATGCTGTTTTTGTTTTCTGGGCTGCATGGGGGGGGGGGGACCAAACTGGGAGTGATGTTCTACGCTTCAGATCCGACCCTTTTCTGATAAATATGGCGACAAGCTCATTCAAAGATACAGCGGTCCATGCCAAAAATGTCTGCGTGTACACTTCGTGGTGGCGGCTGACGGCGCTTGCAGCGGTCGTCTAATCTTCATAGGCAGCATGCAAGCACCCAAGAATTGCAAAAATGACTACAGGATCCAACAGGAAAACAGGATTTTAGGCACCAGAAACTCAACTTTTTGCCTTGTAAAAGCTCTATAGAACTAGAGCTTGAAAAGAAGGATATGATTCAACTATAAACTCCTCTCCAAAACACTTTCAGTCCATCTTTAAAAGCCGCCCAGCTGTGAGGAGAACATTTAAAAACAGCCACGATTCCTGTTTTTGACAGAGGAGCAAAACGCTGAAATTCTTGCATATTTTCACAATGGGGCAATTTATAATACAGACAGACTGGGGCGGGGGGCTGAATTGCAGCAAAAAATTATGCTGCAAATTAAGATTTGGTTTTAAATGACAAAATAGCTTATATACATTGGTGGTTATTTTGTGCAATTTTTTTTTTCTTTTTTTAAGTTTGTTTTTCTCGGCTGACTGAACAGCGATAATTTGGGGGAGGAGAAGACAGGAGGACTCGTTTCTTTTATTCTTGGCCGAATCCTTCAGTTTCCTCGATGGCGAAGAGCAGCTTCTCTTTCAGCTGTTCGTAGCTTTTGTAGGGAGGCAAGTCCAGACGGTTAAAACTGAGAAGACAAAAGAGAAGTACGGTGTAGTAGTTTTACGGTTAGGGTAAATACATTTTTATGACACGTCTTTACATTAGGCTGCAGATTTATCATGTAGAATACAATCTGATCCCATTCTGTCGTTACTGATCCGGCTTTGATGAAGGCTGGTGTCTGCGATCCTAAAACTTCCACTCATTATCCAAGGCCTTATTGAACATGGGTGGATCACAGCACATTTGGAAAACTTCCTTCAGTGTGAAGGCAGGTATGATGCCAGCCATTTTCTACACCAGCCCAAATGCTCTCTTACCCACTCACTGCTCTACATGTCCAACTCTCAGACCACATCAGGATGCAGCTACACACCACAAGATCACACAACACCACCAGTATCACGTCTGCATGGAGTTTTTTCTGGGGCAATTTTCTGTATAGAACCCAATGCAGTGAAGACTTCAAGACATGATGGATGGCTATTTGCTGTGCATTTTGTACAGCTATGTGTATTTAGCATAGTTGGTTGTTCTGAGGGAAAAGGTTAGTCTCTAGTGCGGTGCGATGCTCTCACTCAGTTCCTAAGTTTGAGCCTGGACTTAGCGTAGATTGCTCACTGCAAGCACATGATAACAGGTGCTATAACCTGTTGGTTGTAGCGAGGGCAATTGCGAAAAGTGATGCAATAATTTACTCAGAGTACTGCCAGCACAATGTGGGGTTGTAGCCTAGCCTAGTTTAGCTATAGATATAGATTTATCCAGTTTGAAAGGGAGCCTTCAGGCAGATATATTATGCTGTCTTTGCACTGTGGTGAAGAAACATCTCAATTTGAAGTCACACAGCTGTTATTTTTTTGTCTCACTTGTTGTTTCTGCCATGACAAACTGGTATTATCTGACAACTGGTTTGTCACATGCTATATGGTCCAAATTAGCTTATGTAATAGGATAAAACTGGAAAGGAATGAGAATCATTATGTACAACAACCTGGTCACAGCCTAAACTTTAACTTAATTAAAATGCTGCACAGGAACATTAACAGAACTGCATTTAAAGGATACCCACAAAGGTCATGAACTCAACAATGTTAACTTGATGTTTTCTATAAAAGCAACAGAAGAGGTTTCCAGTCCGAGAGTACTGACCACGTGTGGCTCCGAGGAAGCCACGTGTCCTTCCCCACTTTCTCAATGCAGAACTTCTGAGGCCCGTTACTTCCTGAAACCCAAAAGAAGGGCAAACTGAGAACACTGTAGAACATTTGAAGCTGCATAAATCCACACAACTTGTTAAAAAGATACACATTGATGTTACTGACCCATAAGCTCAGCAAAGCCGCCCAAAGGAAGCCTGCAGGTTCCAGTGACAAACTGCATGAGTCTCAGTCGCACTTCATTGTCCACTTCTTTCACCAGCTGCAGGGAAGGAAGTGACAGAAGACCATCACTGACAGCACCCTCACAGTATATTTCTGGAGTTGGCTAGACTTCACAGGACTATCAGTAACTTAAAACCCAAATAAACTGAACGCCGTTATCTCCAAACATCCAGGACACGAGGCTGTCTTTAAAGCCCTGGACAAACAGCATGGGTCACAGTACCTGCCAGAACCAGATGATC
Organism: Kryptolebias marmoratus; assembly: GCF_001649575.2. Lineage (NCBI taxonomy): Eukaryota > Metazoa > Chordata > Actinopteri > Cyprinodontiformes > Rivulidae > Kryptolebias > Kryptolebias marmoratus. Next base: position 5,208,793 of record NC_051450.1, on the reverse strand, counting down.
TGTTTGCTGTTCCTGGTGTAGTGACGGTAAACCGTATTTCTCTGCCAGTCCTGAAGGTCGACCTCCTGCATGCCGCACAGCATCACCTGGATCAAACAAAAGCATCAATCATACACAAAAAAAAAGGTGAAGGCACAGACAGAAGGAAAATCCTCACACAAAGAGAAGCAAACAAACAATGAATTTCTACAAAAAAAAAAAAAACACTAAGAAGATTTTATTTTAAGTTAAGACAAACATCAAAACATTTGTGGAGTTGGCTTGGGTAGTATGTGTTGGTGTTAGAGTTAAAACAAATGAGCCTAAGAATGGAAACAGACGAGTGCCGCTCACCTCCAGCTCTTTTTCATCGAAGTATTGGAGCCACTGAAGAGGAACAACCTCATTAAATCCATCCAGGAAAGCTTTGGTTTGACCTTCGACCCCACGGGAGAACCTCCACTCTGCCATCAGGCTGCACACAAACACAAACACAATTAATCTTTTCGAAAAGAAATCACCCTGAAATGACGGTGGTTAGAAGAGTTTGCGCTCATGAGAAAACAACCTGATGTATTCTTCCTTGCTCTCCTCAGTCACCAGGATGTTAGTGCCGTCTGGTTTGAGATCATGAGACGTGATCTTCCCCAAGATCTCCATGTCTACTGAGAAGAACATCTCCAGACCACATTCCTCAATGTTGTTGTCTCTGAGGAGGGAAGAGATTGTGTTGCTACAAAAACAAAACAGCTCTCTGCTGTAGACATAAGAAACATTTACATTAGGAATATTTTACAAGTTTTACTCATTCTCTCTTCGGATCATTTCTGTATGTTTTTATTTCTGAACTGACCTGTGTGCATACATGTGCATGTTTTAAAATGTATAACTCCTAAAGTGACAGTTCAGATCTTTTGAGGTGGGATTCTGTTAAAAGGTTATAAACAAATAATATAGCATTTATTTTAGATAGATCTTTGAATAATCTCTATTTTTCACATGTGAAAAACAGCACATTTAAATAAAGTACCGTATATTATATTATTATATAATATTATATTTATTATATTATAAGACGCACTGCCAATGAATCGTCTATTTTCACACTTTTGTCATATATAAGGTGAACCGGACTATAAGGTGCACTCGTGCACTTCCCAATTTTTGTAGCTTTGCGAGGACTGCGCGCGCAGCGCTCCATTCAAAATGGACGATTTTACTGCTCTAGCGGAACTGGTTTGCCTGTATCAGCATTTATATGATCCATCTATGAGAGATCACAAAGATAACCAAACGGGTTAAAACTCACAGAAGGATACTGCACCAACGTAAGCATCAAGTATAAATGCCTCCAACGCTCACTCAGGTCCGTGCGCGGAGCCCTGTGCAACTATAACTGAGCCTTAATGCTGCAAGCGGTGCAGCTTTGTAGTTTACCAAAGTCATACTAAAACATTACGCATTCTTACATATATAAGGCGTTCCAGATTATAAGGCACACTGTCTTTTTTTGAGAAAATTGGCTTTTAAGTCCGCCTTATAGTCCAGAAAATAAGGTAGTTTATTCAATTAACTTTCTTCCCAAACCATTTGCTGTTAAATGAACACATATCAAAGACAGACAGGTACTAATTACCTTATCCATATGAGTGAGTTATAAAACTCTGGATCAATGGACTCCAGGTCTTTCAGTATCAGCTTCTTGTTCAGCATGCGTTTGTAGAAAGGCAAAGAGAAACCTGTGTCGATAAACTTCCCATGGAAAAGTGCCTGCGGAGGGAACAAAGGAGGAAAGATTTATTTACTATGCTAATGAATCTGAAAATCAGGATATACAAACCCTGTACAGTTCCTATTAATGTCCATCCGTAACAGAATATATCCAAAGATGACTCATCAATCATTTTATCCCAGAAATAAATTCATTAATCTGTATGTAAGCATTTATTTAGAACTCTATGTTCACTGAAACGAGAATATTAATAGATAAGGGGACAATGCAGTAGCACAAATAAAGTTTTTGGGCATTTAATGTTTTTTTTTAAACAATAATTTGCTGATTTTTTTATATTATTTCTCTCATTTCTCTCATCTCACAAAGACTAAGAAAGTGCAGCATTATAATTGGCTAAGCCAGAACAACAAATTGTGTATAAACACTAACTTTTAACATGGTTGGACAGCATGTCTTCTACACAACTTATTTATTAACAGAACCAAGCCACTCCTGTGACCGATGGTTTAGTGAGAGTGTGTTTTCATGTGTGTGAGCAGCATGTGAACATGCCATTGCAATGAAGCGACCGATGAAGCAGAAGTAGGAGAGGTGGTCGGGGTTGATGGCTGACGCCGGGTTGATCTGCAGACAGTAATTGCTTTTCCCAGCGTACTCAAACAGACAGTACATGGGGTTCAGCACTTCGTGAGACAACAGGAAGAACCACTCTCTGTAAGGTGTGAAGAAAAAAATAAACACAACAAAACATTCAAAAACAGGGAAAAGATTGGTGTATGTGTGAGAGGAGAAATTAGAATTGGGAATAGATTGGAGAAAAAAAGACGATCAGACATTTAATTTAAATATGGCTTAATTTTGGTATTTTCAGATACTTTTCTCATCCTATTTATGGAGTTTTTTTAATTACCGAGCTAGGCCACCGTAGTCCAGACCCTCCTCGCCTCTGAAGATAACATACAGCCTCCTCCTCAAGTCGTATGGTTTCAGAGCCATAATCTAAAAGATGCAACAAACATACACCAGATGAGATCAACACTGAAATCATCCAGACCTGCACGTTGTTATGTGTCTCTGGAAAATTATCACTGAACACTCAGTTAGCATCTGTTATGGATGGATGGATGGATGGATGGATGGATGGATGGATGGATGGATGGATGGATGGATGGATGGATGGATGGATGGATGGATGTTCTTACTTGCTGAAAAGAGTCTTCAAAGAGCGTCTGTCTGGAGACAGTGATCTTCACATGACTAGGGAGAGCATTAGACTGAGGGAGGACAAAATGACATAAGTACAAGAAAGAGTAGTAGCAGAAAAGTGACAGTAAAAAAAAAATTATTAATTATCTACCTGGCACAAGTAACGGAAATGGGCAAGCTTCCATCTAAAGCTGCGCTCATAAGCAATCTGTGGGCCTTTGGTGCTGAGAACGAGATATTTAAAAAGTGTTAGAGTGAGATGTAGGGATGCACCGATCCACATTTTTTCACTTCCGATCCGATACCAATATCTGAAATTGGATATCGGTGGATACCGATACTATTCCAATATCTATTTTACTTTTTAAGATTTTTTATGAGGATGTAAACTTCATATTTATATAAAAAAAACTCTCTACAGGCAAATGGGTGCATTCATGTCCCAAAAAGCAACTTTAAGTAAGTATAAGGTCAGAAAAGTAAGTCAGGAAAAACAGGAAAAAAAATTGCATGCTGAAAACAAATGTGCAACTGTAAGGGTTTCAAATTGACATTCAGTATAACATTTAACATTTCTGTAATAGATGCTGCGATTGTAGCTCGGGCATGTGAGCCTCTGCATTTTTTTACCTGAAGCACAGCGCTACAGAGGCTGTGTGTGTGTGAGTCAACCCAGCGAACAGTGAGGCTTATCAGCGACATTGGGCAGACGTCTGAAGTCCAAATATCAGTAGTGAAGCTTAGAGCTGGAGCTCCTTTTAACTTCTCAGCTAACTTTGTTGACACTCGGTTGTATAGCTCAGGCAGTGCAGTCTCTGATATATATTTCCTGGAGGGTAAACTATATCTTGGTTGCAAGTATTCAATCAAGCTGCAAAATCCTTTGTTTTCTACAACTGAAAGCGGTTGGTCATCAAGTATAATAAAATCCAGCAACTTCTCAGTGATGCCTTTAGCTTTCAAGTTGTCTGGTGGAACTTTATCTTGTCTTTGGAATGAGTCTTGGAGCGAATCCTGTCGGCTCCTTTCGTCTTGGTCTCGCTCGCCTAAACAATCCTCCTGCTCTTTAATGTGTTGGTGCTTTTTCAAATGTTTGTATAAGTTTGTTGTATTGTAGCTCGCGACGGAGCACCCCCCTCTCGGCACAGAGACTTTGCAGACATTGCACGCTGCTGTCTTGCTTTGCGGTGTTTCCAATCAGTCCCTCCAGGATTTCGCGGGCATTTTTTGTGATTGTTGCGGGCTAAAATGCCTTATTTTGCGGGGCATTTTCCTAAAAGTTGCAAAGAAAAGTAGTAATTTTTAATTTTTTTTTTTTTACTAAAATCCATAAAAAAACATTTCTCTTAATATATAAATCAAAAATACTTACTAGTTTTGTAAGATAATTACCAACAAACATTGACATTATCAAAAGGTTTATTTGAGAACTTTGATAGCTTATAAACTGACAATTCATGACCATTTCTGGATTGTCCCTCATCTGCAGCTCTCCTCATGTTTTGCAGACACAAAGTGTTTGTCGATGAATGACTTGCGTTTATGTTTGATGATTACACTGCAGGACGTGCAAAACAGCTTCCCCCACTCTCGTGCAGCTGGGTAGGAAACTGGTTTGCGACCGCAGTAAAGTTAGTTTTAAGTTGGATATTGGATATTCGCGCTCCATGGAGTTAGCGGCGTCTAGCTCACGGCTGACCCGAAACAGGAACGCTAATGTCGGCCAGCCGTTCTCTGCCAGCCCCCTCTCTCACGTGCGGTGGTTCACTTAGGGACGGCTGGCCAACATTAGCTTTCCTGTTTCGGGTCAGCCGTGAGCTAGACGCCGCTAACTCCGCGGAGCGCGAATATCCAATGTCCAACTTAAAACTAACTTCACTGTGGTGTTTTGCTGAAATCTTTGTGGGCAAATGGGAAGCATAAGCGCGCATTTTCTCTTCAGTCACTGCTCCTGCACGCTCCCGGCATTCTGATGTTAACAGGATGTGACGTCGCAGTTCTTCTTCATGAGTTATTTGGGGTTATTTTGTATTCCACACTACACAAACCTACAAAGAAGACACTAGACCGCAGAAACGGTGGCGAATCACTTTAGAAACAATAAATATTGGGTTAAAGTTGCGGGAAAGTTGTGGTATTTTGGGCAAAGTTGCGATTTCGCAGGGTTTGCTTGATTTTGAGTTAATAGTTGCAATCGCAACATCGCGAAATCCTGGAGGGTCTGTCCAATGTAAAATATTTTCACACAGCTGACATGATGTGACGAAAAGTTGGTTAGCCGTTAGCCACACTGCTGCTAAGGCCTCGAGGCTCACGCTTTAGTTGGCTGGAAACTGTGAAATGGATTTCCTGAAAATGAGGCGGGCTTCATTACTCCATTTATAATGTGACACACACGCTCATGAAATCCATTCCACAGTTTGCAGCCAGCTGGCTGAAGCTGAGCAGACAGCAGTGAATCACTTGTAGAGAGTTCCCTTTCAGTCGATTCACTCAGTATAACATATGTACTGTGGGATATCACGCTCCCGCATGTCCTGGCTGAAGACACTTTTAATCACGCCTTTAGGCAAATGACGTGATGACGACAAGTGACAGGCCCCGCCTGCGCTATGTAACCGTCCGTCATCACAGTCATTCCTCAGTTCTTACGCTCTTCAATTCGCTAAGAACACCTCTCAGAGTCAGGCTAGCTAGCTGCTGCTAGTTAGTTCTGTGATTCGCAAGGCTGCTCGGAATGAGCTTAACTGCTTTTGTTGGTGTTAGTCACCGCTGCCTGCTGGTAAGCGTGCCTCCCCGCGAAGCGTTAGTCCCGAGTTTTCCTGCACAGTTCAGCGTTTGTGGATCGGGATGAGCACAAAGCTGACACAAGCGAAGCAGAAGTCTTCTGTTCGCCCCTGTCCTCAGGGGTGCGGCTTCTCGCTCCATGAGAAGGACCAGCACGAAGCTTGTCCCGTCTGTCTGGGGATCGTTCACGCTCGCAGAGCATTGGCTGAGCCCAAAGTCTGCGTGTTCTGTCGCCAGCTTCGCCGCTCCACCCTGGAAAGGCGGGTGAAGTTCCTCGAGAAGGTGCTGGGAGAGGCTGCAGTCTCACAGCAAGACCCTCTGCTCTCCGAGTCGGGCAACCTGGTTTCATCCGAGTCTGACGAGGACGGCTTTTCCGTCGGTGTCCCCGCTTCCAGCTGGGCAGACCACATGGATTATGTTGAAGGGTTAGCTGGAAATGAAGCAGGTGCTCAGTCTCAGTTCCTGCTGGACCCTCATCAGACAGACGAGGACGTGCTGGACATCGGTCTGGACGTTCAAGGTCTGTCGGAGGACGAGGATGAGTTTTCATCGGGTCAGGTTGCTGCCGCCGCTGCTGCGCCGGCAGGCCAGGACGACATGTCATTCCTCTCCTTGTACCGGCGTGCGGCTGAGAAACCGGACGTGGAGTGGCCATGTCCCCCCCCCTGCTCAGAAACCGTCGTGGTTTGTGGGGTTTTACCTCCTCACGGAGCCAGCCGAGGTTAAAAACCGTATGCCCATTTTCCCCGATTTTATCTCGGAACTGACAGACCTTGTGGAACAAACCACTGTCCACCCGCGTTACAGTACCCGGCTACGGACAGTATCTGGATCTGGAAGGCGCGGAGAAAGCCGGGCTGGTAAATATTCCACCCATGGAGCCATCCCTGGCAGCGTATTTGGCACCGTCCCACAACCATGGCGTGAGCGGCCCCACATCCCTTCCATCCAAGCACTGTAGGTTTTCTGCTGCGCAGCTGGGAAAAAATCTACAGAGCTCAAGCGACCACTGCTCGAGCGCTGAGCTCCATCTCCATGCTCCAGATGTACCAGGCTATGCGCCTGGCGGAGCTCGGAGCTCAGGTCCCGTCGGAGAGTCCGCTGGCACCACTCCTGAACGAGGCCAGAATCACTGCAGATTACATCCTCCGTGTGTCCCGCTGCACTGCGCTCTCTCTGGGCAGAGGGATGGCAGCAACGGTGGTGGCAAAGAGGCACCTGTGGCTGACTCTCTCCGACGTCCCGGATCGGGACCGGGCCGTCTACCTGGATGGTCCGGTGGCGGCTGACAGGCTGTTTGGACAGTCTCTTGACGCCATACAGGCGAAATTTGAGCTGAGGAAGAAACAGACGGAAGCGCTTCGCTGTATTATTCCCAGACGTGATGTGAGACCCAAGTCCAGCGCGGGCACGCGCAAACCGGCGATACCACCGTCTCCACCGAAGAGAGCGACGTTACAGCTCCCAGCCGGTACACCCTCGAATCCACAGCCAAGCTCCCCGCCACTCGGCTTGGAGCAAAGGTCCCCTTCCGAATCTCCAGAGGAACTCAACATCTCGGAGGAAGAAGACACAGTCCTCCTAGCAGCGGGACTGCAAATTCAGGGGTTTCAGGAGCAGGGAGACATGACCGCCTGTATTCGGCGGCCGCCAAAAAGGCATTTTGTTGGTTTTGTTCAGCGTCCCAGTCCCAAAAGGCGCTGCGGTTCCCCCACACAGTCCCAAGCACATTTTCGCCACTCATTAAATGTTTGCACTAAAAGCCCCCAGTTCGGGGGCTGTAAATGTTCACCAAGGCACAACAAATGTTCAAAATGTTTGTGTAAAGCTTTCAATAAAGACTGCATTTTGTGCAAAAAATGTAAATCAAATGACTGCGGGCGGCAGTCGAAATATGCTGCACCTTTCTTGCACGCTGATGGAGGGCAGCACCTCCTCGCTAACAGTACAGCAAGTCAGTCGTCTGGCCTCACGGCTCCCTCTCTGGCGCGCATGCGCACTCTCACCATGGGTAGAAAAAAAACGTTGCTATGGGTTACCGGTTACAGTTCCGCCGGAGACCGCCCCGCTTCAACGCGGTGGTAAACACAGCTGTAGGAGCCGAAGCAGCGAAAATTCTGAGAGAGGAAATAAACGCGCTGTTAGCAAAAGGAGCGATTCGAGTGGTTCCCGCTTCGGAGACAAACAAAGGTTGGTACAGCCGTTATTTCGTTGTTCCGATGACGGGCTCCGTCCGATCTTGGACTTGAGAATGTTAAACAAGTACCTACGGACTTACAAATATAAAATGCTAACACTCAAACATCTCCTAAATGCTGTCGGGACGGGCGATTGGTTTACAACAATCGATCTCACGGACGCTTACTTTCATGTGGCGATACACCCGGACCACAGACAGTTTCTGAGGTTCACCTTCAAGGGCCTAGCCTACGAGTACGTAGTACTGCCCTTCGGACTGTCTCTCGCACCCCACACCTTCACACAATGTGTGGAGGCGGCGTCAGCTCCCCTCAGAGAAAAAGGAATCCGTATTTTAGCTTATCTGGACGACTGGGCTCTGATAGCCAGCTCCAGAGAGCAGGCGACAGAACAGCTGTCTCAGGTCCTGGCACACATTCAAGCGCTAGGTTTTTCGGTGAACTTTCAAAAAGGCTCGCTGACTCCCAGTCAGCAGTTTTCATTTCTCAAGCTAGAAATATGCTCCCTGTCGGGCAGAGCTTGTCTCTCAGAACTCAGAGTCGCCGCATTTCACCGCTGCCTCGCTCAGTTTCAGTTGGGATGCAAACTGCGTTTCCGGACGATCCTACAGCTGATGGGCATGATGGCGTCCATGATAGCAGTAGTGCTACTTGGACTGCTGAAAATGCGCCCGTTTCAGCGCTGGACTCGTTCTCACGAGCTGTGTGTGTCACGTCACCTCCACAGGAAGCTAACAATAATCACCTCTTGCATGCTGGCTCTCAGACCTTGGAGGGAGCCCGGCCTGTTGTGCCAAGGCTCACCAATAGTGTCCACAGA
>NC_051450.1:5196516-5198286 GCF_001649575.2 Kryptolebias marmoratus | reverse complement strand
AGTGGCTATTGAACTGAGGAATGACTGTGATGACGGACGGTTACATAGTGCAGGCGGGGCCTGTCACTTGTCGTCATCACGTCATTTGCCTAAAGGCGTGATTAAAGGTGTCTTCAGCCAGGACACGCGGGAGCGTGATATCCCACAGTACATGTGTTGTACCTCGTTCCTCTCCTTCAGGGAACAGTAGTTATATGCATAACATTACAATTTCAGCAGACACAAACATGTCTATGGATTGGAAATTTCTGCCAGTTGGATCGGAAATTTCCGGTCCGTGCTTAACGTCAATATCGGAACCCAATACCGATACTGGATCGGATCGGTCCCATCCCTAGTGAGATGTCATGAAAAGTATTTTAAAAGCAATCACTAGTGTTTGAGATCTAACTATGCTTGCCATACAGGAAAAAAAACCCATTCACATTCAAAATATGCAAATGATTTTAAAAGGTTGCTATAGTTGTACGAAAATGATGGTTCCTTCAGGGCTGAAGGCAAAGCCTAACACTTAAATTAACAAACAAAACCCGCTGGGAAGATCCAATCAAATAGTTGATGCTGAATGTTTTACAGCAGTCAAAAAAGCTGAAAGGTTTTCATTTTAAACTTAAAATTCTTACACAGAGGACTTTCCAGTGCGGGGGTCACTGAATGTGGTGGTCCGGGTGTTGTGATCCACAAAGTAGCGAACTCCTTCCCTCGTGTAGCGGATTTCCCAACCTTCAGGAAGAGGATCTTCATTCTGTAACCTACAGCCACAAACACAGGATACAAAAATTAGTACTAAGAAATAATAATAATAAAGTTAGCTTTCATCTGAGTATATATATATTACCATTTTCTTGGTGAGCTTAAACTGTAGAATGGGGAACAGGACAAGATTTATCGTTTAACTACTTTTCAGTAGAAAATCTGCAACCAAAACTTTTCCTTAAAAATATATTTTTAAGGTGAACTTTTCATGATGAACTTTGGTTTGAGCAGTTTGTACTGTGCTGCACAGTGCTCTCTCCTCTGGTAATATGCTGGTGTAGATTCTCAGCCATCCGGGACATGGTAAATCCAAAGAAAGGTTAAAAACAAAACAACTTGACATCTATTCTGTAGCTAAAGACGTTTCGCTTCTCATCCAAGCAGCTTTCTCAATTCAAAAGCTTCCTCTGGTAAAGCTTTGACCTCAGTGGCGCCGGATTCATTTTCTAGGAGGGGGGGGCCACTGGAGTGTTTCGTCACCTTATTATTTTAAATGCATCGAATCATCGTCTAACATCAATAAAAACTGAATAATGAAACGCTTTTTCAGCTATGACTTTTTGTTCCAATATATTATTATGAATAATGATAATTAGTTAAACCAAGCAACAGCTTTATAAATGACCACAATAAAAGTAAACACAGGTAAATAACATGCACACGGGCAGAGATGGAATAATCCAACATCTGAGCAACAGAAATATACAAACGCTTGTGCGGCAGAACTAATTAAGAGCATTCGGTATTAAAACAACATAAACTTTGTCAGACTTGGAACATATAACCAAACATTATATTAGTAAAAAGATTTCTATTTATAAGTATGTCGCTCATTGTAACTATTTCCATCCTAATGACACTAATACCGACTAATGATGACAATAAGTTTCAGAGCTCAGAATTTTCCGAAGTATGCCTCCCTTCGCTGACTCGCGAAGCAGAAGCTGCGGCAGACTTTGCTGAGGTCCATGTTATCAGTTAAGTCTTTGTGTATATGCAGAAACAGAAGGTGAT
>NC_051450.1:5179597-5196082 GCF_001649575.2 Kryptolebias marmoratus | reverse complement strand
AACGTATCAGAGCCAGAGCCTTTTTTCATGTGTTAATGATCCCAACCCCGACTCCGCGCTGTCGCATCTGCAGAAACTTTTTGGTGACTGTTATGACCCTGGACTGGAGCTTTAAGAATTTGGTCCAGATCTCAATGCTGTAGGTTTTATTTGTGCTTCTGTCTCTATATAAACACAGAGACACGTTAGTCACAGTCTGTGAGAGTCGTGTGCAGTTTGTGTAGCCGTCTGGTGGGAACACGCAGCGCACTGGCAGGGCCGGAAAGTGGGGGGGCCAATGGCCCCCTGGCCCCAGTGGTTCCAGCGCCTATGTTTGACCTGGAAGTGCTTTGTGTTTCATTCTTTTCTTTTAGACAAAATAAAAATAGGAGAGAAAAGTTTTGCTTTTAAACAGTTAAAAAGCCAAATAAATCATCTTGTTTCAGGAATTCTGAAATACCCTGAAAATCAGAAAATTCATAAATCCACTGATCCTGCTTACAATAAATCATCACACAGAGGTGAATTTCTTTCCTAAAAATAGAAGCAGACTGCTTAACATATGGAAGTGTTAGAAACAATGACAATCTTACCTGTTGCAAACATGTAGCTCTTTGTAAGACCTCAGTTTATAGAAACAGAATTTTCCATCTTAAAAAACTTCAGTCTCTAAACTTTTATACTAGTTCATGCAAACGCAATTATTTCAGCATTTTTACCCCCGCCAGTTTAATATTAGACACCACTGTGGCAAAGAAGAAATCCCTGCTAGGATACACCAGGCTGAAAGTGCTACAGCTGGCCGCTGCTGTTCTTTGTGCTTGCAAATTAGCATAAAATGCAATGATGTCAGAAACCTCGTAATGTAAAACTGAAAAGACAAGCACGAATGTCTAAGAAATAGTTTCCAAGAGTCACTTTGAAGCTACTAAGACTGGACTTGTTTTAAGACGACAGCAATTCCCTTTGATCTGGACCAAATTCAGATGGGCTGCTGTTCATCAGTCTGGTCAGAATTAAACCGTTTCACCAACCTGAGGTCGTTCAAAGATCTACCTACACAGAGCCCCATTTCAAAAAGGCCAGACTTTCTCTTTAAGAGCAAGTCTTTTTGTCTCCCCACACACAAAAACTGTCCTTCTGTCTCTCAAAATTTTGCCCCCACACTTGAATAATCTCTGCTTGCTTGCAAACGTACTCAGATGTAATGCCCCTCGTATAAATCCTCGTACGGTTTTTGAAAACTAACTGATGAGGTCACTGCCTTCCTGTGGGCACAAGTCTTTGCTCATAGCGCTCAGATGCTCGTTGTGCTGAGAACTGTTAACAATTACATGTGTTGCACTTATCAGAAAACACTTCATTTTGGTTTTACAGTAAATCAAAAGCTGTTCTAGTTTTAAACACTCGCCAGTAGAGGGCACTGCAAGCTGTCCGAGACTCAGTACTGAAGGAGAAAAAGGACAAGTAGTCAGAGGGTTGTGAGCAGTGGCGGCTGGTGGAGTTTTCTCCAGGGGGGGCTATAAATCCAAAATAGACATATACCAAAGGTTTTGGTATATGTCTATTATGTGATACCTTAGTATATGTTTTGGACCAAAACATATACTAAGGTATCACACCAGTGTATTTACATGAATTAAAACAACAAAAGCAACATTATAATGTACATAAGCATAAGTGCTTCCTGAACCCACCAATACTTACAAAGACGGAGGTCTCCCAAGGCACAAGCCTGTAGGACAAATTTAGTGTTTATAAGATCTGTTTTCTCCCTTATTTTTCAAAACTTTACCGGAGAAAATATGTCAAAGCTTATTTTATGATGAGAGCACTCACTACGTCACGTATTCTAAATGTACAATATAACGAAGGTCGGATGTCTCACTCCGATTAGAATTCAAAACCAAACATTCTAACAGATTTTAGCATAAATTTTCTTAAACTAATTATTAACTATGAACTTATTTATTATTTTTTGTATGTAACTTAGTCACGTAATGAACTTATTGCTGTCTTTGAATAAAAGGCAGGTCACCCACGGCTCAACTTTTCAATCAGGCGAACTTTATGACAGACGGATGTGACGTCAGCCTCCATGGCGAGAGTCCCACGCTCTGGCGGTGGGAGGGTGGTGAAATGTAAACACAGCTGCATTCAGCAGCTCAGGGCGCAGGAGAGGTGCACCCAGAACGGTCCTATCTCTTGTACTGAAGAGGAGCTACTGCGCATGTACAACTTTTAACGAGAGTCTATGGACAAAGATTTTTGCGCCCCGGGGCGGAAATACGTCATCCAATCAGACAACGTTGAAGAACGAAACAACTTTACTTATCATTAACTAAAAAATATTTATCTTACACAACTAAAAATATATATACATATATTTCGAAATATTTTTAATGTACTATTTAATTTTTCTAAATTTTTTTTTTACGTCTTATTCAAGGTAATGTGAGTGGTGGGGCGGCGCCCTAGCGCCCTCTATTGGCCAGCCGCCACTGGTTGTGAGTCTGTCCCGGTGCTGTTGGACCCCGTCGGCCCTGTGTGCTCCTGTTGGTGTTGTGTTTTACTCCACGGTGCTCACCCTTGGGTTCGAGGGTCCTCCCACTGTGTTGTCTTGGTGTTGTGGTTGACAAAATACACTCGGTCATTGGAGTCCACACGCCTCTCTGAGGTGAACAATAAACAAAACACAGTAATGTTTGAGTTAGATTAGAAATTAATTCATAATGCATCCAAAAAGATAAGCTCTTAACACCACCAGGCTAAAAAAAGATTAACAACAACATGCAAGAAAAGCTTTGGCCTCTTTAAAAACAAAAAGTGTGTTCCTGCTGAGTTAAAAAGGACCCAAGTGTACTTAAGCAGCATTTTTGAATTAGGCTCAATAACAAAACAGTTCTTTGTATTTTACTCCCCAAAAATAAACATACTGAGCAGAGAACGTGAACTCACCCCAACCAGGAGGTAACGGACCAAGAGGATCGTTCTCTGCAGACATCATGGATGCCTGAAAATGAGAGATGCACACAGTGACTTCCATGCAGAAAAGAAATCCTTTGGAAAAAAAAAAACAAAAAAACACTTCAAACCCGAACCGTGAAAAATAAAGAAAGTAAAAAATGTGTCTGAGGGGGAAAGTGTGTGCTTCTTCGAAGTAAGCTTCATGTGTTCTCAGCTTAATACTGCTCTGAGTTTTGTCTTGATTTGTTTGAAAGTTTGTAATTGTTTGTGAAGATGAGATCACTGCAGATGAAAGACTAAAAGAAATGATCACAGATAACAGACTGGGACCAAAAGCTGGGATGGTAAACAAAACTACATTAAATTTCAAGAGAAAATTTGATTTACTTTTATGCTAATGCTTCACTTTGAAGATACTGTAGCTATTTAACAATCAAAGGCCTCTTAACAACTCAGCTATATAATTAGATTTCAAAGATTAGTCATTGTCTACAAATAAAACTAATTATTTATTTAAACTATGAAACTACCTAAAAATGGAAGCTAACTGCAGCAAAAAACTGAATATTTATGCTTTTACTTTGTGTATTTCACAAGAGTGTGAAAAAAAAAAAACTGTGTAATTTTTCCAGAATCTCAAAAATATGTTTTGTTTTCCTCACAGCGAGTTTATGTTGTCTTGAAAAGTTGAAAAGCTCATCTTTTGACACCCTACTCTCATTTTAAGGTAAAGCTGTTTGCAAACAAACATTTACTTTGAGCGTTAGCGCGTATATCGGTCTAACAAACACCCTGCCGACTTGCCACAAAGATTGATAACCTGATTAATTTACCAACTAACATCAGCCTGACAGGCTCCCAACATTACTTTACAAAGAAAAGAACAGCTGAGAAAAACCAAAACACTGCAATAATCATGTTTATGTTAAAAACTAGAACTAGATTTAGCGTGTTTGTTTAGAGCCTTCAACTTACAATTTATTTTAAAATTAATCTCAATAACTGTGATTAAATAACAGGTTCAACCTTGATCTATAAAATATCCATAGCTGATGACGATAGATGAATTTATAATCAGTGTCATTAGTTGAAAAATTCAGATTTAAACAGTGAACATGTTCACTTATGTGCATTGAAATTAAACTTCCTGCAATATAATTATAGCAATATGTGATATTGTTTAGGCAGCAGTAATGGTAGTTTTATTTTTGTGCTTCAAATTAAAGCAACTGTATCATGTAATACAAGTTTTTGTTTCTTTCAGTGAAACTGTGGTATTTTTCCCTCACTCTCATAATCAGAGCAGCCAATAAATTGTCATAAAAATAAAAAAAATAGGCATCGTCTTTCTCAGCCTTAAAATCTTTTTCCACAGTAGAGTTGACACTAAATCCTCAGCTGTTAGCATAAATCAAACCGTTGCAGCAGGTTCAGTAAAAAGTGGTTGACGTGACGTGAGAACTGGTGGCATGTCTTACAGAGTAGAGGTATCTCTGGTTGAACTGGTGCATAGCTCCCTGCAGCTGGCTGCGCTGGCTCTGCCACTGCTCAAAGTTTCTCACAGACTCCATGGTGGGCCGCTGCCACGTTGTTGTGCGCGTGTTGTGGTCTACGTAATATATCCTGCCCCGATCGTCCACTCGCCGCTCCCATCTGTCAGAAAGGACACATACAGCAGAAACAGGGAAACATAGAACTGTTACTGATACCTGAAACTGAATTAAAGGCTATTTAATGTAAACTAAACAATCTTTTCATTATTATGGGGTTTTAACTCAACTTAAACATATTAACTATTTAACAGAGTAAAAAAAAACAAAAAACATTACATTTAAAATTATGATTTCCATTTGAAGCAGAACACGACATTACTCAGAAATCACCATGAAAACTAAAATAACGCCTACAAACAATACATCAGGTCTTCATTCTTTCTAGAATTGCGCCGCTCAAGTTGGCTGCATGTTGGAGTAGCTCTGTTACATTCACTCTGAGATATTGCTTTTGAAAATGTTATTCCTCTTTTTTCTTAATGTAAATCACTTTTTTCGGATCATTATTTCCTCTGGTATTGGATGCTGTGCAGCAGGAAGGATTTTTACTAAAGCCTTTTTACTTTTTGACATTTTGTTATGATGCGTAACTATGACAACAAGTATCCAGTATCCAGTCATGGCCAGAACCAAGCAGACTGCCCGTAAATCCACTGGAGGGAAAGCTCCCAGGAAGCAGCTCGCCACCAAAGCCGCCCGCAGGACTGCCCCGACCACCGGCCAAGTGATGAAACCTCACCGCTACAGGCTCAGGACCGTGGTTCTCAAGGAAATCCACCACTACCAGAAGTCCACTGAGCAGCTCATCCGGAAGCTGCCCTTCTAGCACCTGGTCCGGGAGATCGCCCAGGACTTCAAGACCAACCTGAGCTTCCAGAGCTCAGTTGTCATGGCTCCGCAGGAGGCCAGCGAGGCTCACCTGGTGGGGCTCTTTGAGGACACCAGGGCCGAGGACAAATCGGGACAGACCGCTAAAAGAGATCCTTCCTGCCTACAGCCATCAGCAACTATAACAACTCTTTAACGAAACCAGAATTATGAGCTACAACAACATTTAATTTCCCTTTGGGATTAATAAAGTATCTTTGAATTTGAATTGAATTGAATTTATCTCAGTTTATGACAATATCTGAAAGTAATAACAAAAAAAAGGAACTGAAACTAAAATTATCTGTGAAATCCATTTGGAGTTAAACTAGATAAATCTTCTAAAATCACACATTCTGGTTCAAAAGCCGACTAAAGGCCCAGAAGTATGAACCCAACACTCACCCTGGTGGTAGGGGCTGTGGTCTTTCCCAGGTTGTAGTTCTGGTGTTGTGGTCTACATAGTATGTTCTCCCATGTGGATCTTTTCTCTGCTCCCACCTGAAAAATGATCAAATATCAAGTTTAAACAAAAAGGAAATGTCTCGTCTCTTCACCCAAGGATGCATTTACTGTCCCTTCAATGGGTGTCAAACCCTTCCTGCTCTCTCTACTACTTCCAAATTCATCAGAGGATATTTACTTTACTTTAGAAGAAAAATAGCAACTAATGCCCTAAAACTAGTTTATTTCTTGCTTTATTTCCTAACTCTTCAAAGGTTACTAAGTGTAATTTGTGATTTTAATACAACTGCCAGAACTGATTGTCAGGAAAAAGTTTAAACCCATTTTAAGGGGGAGACTCACTGAACTCACTAAGGTTGCTGTAACCAGCTTTCATTTTATTGCTGATCTGATTTTAGGACATGGATCAGTTTTTTTTACTTGTATATGCTAAATACCAATTGTTTTTTATTATTATGTAATATATTTGCTGTATGTTTTGCTGCCTTCTAACCTAGGCCTCTTTTTAAAATAGATTTTTAATCCTAAAGCCATGAAAACTGTCAAAATACATGATTTTTCAATGTTTTTGATTTGAGTTTTTTGTAAACATGTCATTTATAATAAAAAAAAATAACCACTAAATACACAACATTCACTTCTGAAAGTTTGTTGCATAACTTGTAATAAATGAGTGAAATCAACATAATCACGTTTTGTTGCCAACAATTAGAGTTGTTTGTTTACATTCAAACACTGACAAGTACAAGTACATTTTGGACAGTCTCGGCGTGAGACGGATATTGAGTTGGTAAAATAATCCGTGGATGTGAACAGAGGGAGAGCAGAGGAATCAGAGACACCAGATTGTTAGAGAAAAGGTCAAGTTCTCTTCTTCTGAAAAGAAACAGCAACTAAAATCTGTGAGGACGAGTCGACAGAAGTAGAGTCATTCAGGGGAAGGAAATCGAGCGGTGGAGAGAGTTAAAGCAAAAGTTTGAGGCTAAGATCAGATGTAAATGAGGATGACTATAGGATGACATCCTCTATAATAATCCTATAGGATGATTTAATCAGTTAGCTTTGTAGAGATCCAGTGCTGTATGAGTGCGTATTGCCTTGTTGCTGAAAAGTGCTATATAAATAAATGAGGGCACAAATTGTGTTGTGAAGTGTTTTGAATGGCCTGGTTGGCTAGAAAGGTGCTATATAAGTACAGTACAGTCTATTTACCTTTTTAGTTAGAATATCCCCCAAATACTAATTTAATGATTTAGAAAATGAGTCAGAAGCACAAAAATTCTAAACAAAAACATTAAAAATAAAAGAGACTTTGACCTGGATAAATAAAAGACAAAAAATCAATCAAAACCCCACAGCATGTGAAAGAGAAATGTTGTAGACTAAAGTTTCTCACTTTGTCTCTTTCTTAATACTCTAGATAAATGTGAAAATGAAAGTACTAAAGCGTGTCAGAAAGTGTCTGGTAATCTTTTTGCGTAATAACAGCATTAAGAAGCACAGCAATGACAAACGGTTACATTCACAACATTAGTACGAGGAGTAGTTTTTTTTTACCCTGGTGGTAAAGGATCTGAGGCAGCAGCGTTGGGGACCTGCTGTCTGGGTTTGACCCCGTCTGTTGTCACAGCTGCACTGCTACTGCTGCTGCTGCTGCTGCTGCTGTTACCCACAGCTCCTGCAGTGCTCATTTCACCCAGAGCTGGGGAGGAAGAGGATGAAGGTGAGGATGTTGTGACAGTGGTGGTCCCCGGGCTTGGAGAGGCAAATGTGGTGGAAGCAGCAGCAGTGCCATTGGCAGGTTTAGCAGTGACAGAGACGGCTGGAGAAGGTGTGGAAGTGGGCAGGTATTGGGGTGTGCTAGTTGGAGCCGTTTCAGCGTCTGGTGGGGCAGCAGATTGAGCGCAGTCCTCATGGTCCTCTGCGGGGGGCAGCACTTCTTCTCTTGTTGCAGAGGTTTGTCTAAGAGCAGCCTCAGAGGACTCCTTGTTCACTGCAGGCAGATCAGAATAAAGACAAGGATGCTGTTTGTCACATTTGTGTTTGATACAAAGATAGAGCTAAAAAGGAGAAGGACTACAGAGAAGTGAGAGCATCTGAGGTGGGAGACAACTTTTTACCTTTGATTTGAATAGATAAAGTCCTGATAATGCTTTACTTGGAAACCAAATAACTGCTGCAGAACGCTTTTGTTGTTTGTAAAAATATCAAGTCATATTGTATTGTATATTAATGCAGAACATGAGTAAAGTGGATCTTGGATTAATTATTACAGAAGCTAAAGATGACTCAAAACAATCTGAAGTATTAGATTGGGATCCTGATTCACAGAGATTACCTCAATCCACCAATCCAGTTCTCAGCCACTACAGTATAATTTAATCTAGCACATTCTGGATAATATGCTACAATTAGTTAAAGTAATAATAATAAAAAAGACTGCTTAGAAAAAAAGAAATAATTTTTAGAGCTTCTTGTTAATCTCTTTTTTTTTTTCCTATGGTGATTAAAAAAACAAAAACAACAAAAAGAAAAATATGGCTTTTTGTTTTACAAAGGTTAAAAAAAGAAGGTAAAAATAAAGGTTGTTTCAATGACTGTAACAACTTCCAGGTAATAAGTTGTAAAATTTACAGCTATGTCTTAAATAAAAATGAGCTGGATGAATGGATTTTTTTCCAATACAAAGGCCCCATATTGACAAATAATCCATTTAAAATGACTCAGATTAATAAAATCCTGAAAAAGCAGCATTTAGACAACAACCCAAAAATATTTAGAAACCACAAATGACCAGATGAACTGTAACTATAGAAAAAAAGCTCATACTTTGTTATTTTTGAAAAGATTTCATCTTTTTTCATCAAGTTTGGCTGAGAGCAGATCCACAGTTTTCTTCACTCTGCTTCTCCTTTTTTCTGAGCCTCCCGGGTGTTTGGACAAAGGTGCTGACAGTAGCAGAGACTGCAGGCCTCACCTAATGAAAATTAATCTACTGCACTTCTTTACTGCTCACTACGAGCCCGTGAACCATGAAGAACATAAACTTAAAGAACCCTGACACTGTCCCTGGAGATACAATGAATATCTGCAGGAAATACATATTTTCTGAGGGCTGATAATTAACATATTTGGTGTGAGTGCAGGATCTCGCCCTACGCAGTACATGTTCAGAAAATACTATTTAAATGTATCTACTGAGCTTCCTACAGTATAAAGGAGAATTTGACAACAAATGAAAGAAGCAAAGCCTTGAAAAGGTCACCCCCCCACATGGTTTTAGGACTGAATACGTTGCTGTAATGTGGATAAGAAGAAACTCACCCATTCTGCTCTCTGTGTCACTGTCTGAGGGTTGGTGGACCGGGGTGGAGTTGGGTGTCGCATTTCCGTTGATGGCATGATCGAGAGCAGGGCTACAGGAGCTGGAAGCCACCTGACCATCTGCACCGCTGGATGCCGAGCAGGAGCCTGACCTCTGTCCCGAGTCTGTTCCGTTCACTGTGCTTTAAGAGCAAACAAAAGGTAAAATTTTGGATCATTCGGATGGTTGAAATTACCGTGATCCATCCTTTATTTCTGCGTATCTTCTCTCAGAGATGCCAAACTTTCAGGGACACTTAAAAGTCTCCCTGAAGAATATTTCTCCAGGCTTTCTCAGAGGACTTTTCAGAAGGACTTTTTTTCAGTCTTTAGGAACTTTGTTCAATGCAGCCTGAGATAAGAAAACACAATTTGTTGGCATTTCTTTAGTTGAACTTGCTAAAAATGGTATTAGCACCTGAAAAGTGTGGACACAGTCATTTTTAAACCTGGCTGGTTTTTATTGATTTTTATGAGTTTTATACAGAGCTTTATTATGCACTTTCTTATCAATTAGATCTCTGTAAGGTGACCTTGAGAGTTTTGAAAGGCGCCTATAAATAGAACGTATTACGATTATTATTACTACAATTCAATATTGACTGCATCAAAGTTTACCACTAATAAAGACATGTCTCAATTTTTTGTTTCCATCTTGGCTGTGAGTTGGAGTAAATACATGAAGATCTATGTGCCTGACAGTAGGAGTGTGTGAGAAAAAAAAAAAAGATTTCTCCTTTTCATAATTTTCTTTTGAAGGTCAGAAAATGGTAATGAACAGAAAGATTTCTAATACTGAAGCTCTTTATGTGTGTGTTTTTTTTTTTTTTTAATGGACCACAATAATCTGTAGCTGGAGTTTTATCATCTACATTTTAAACCGTCTTTTCTTTGGAAGCAGAGAAATACAAAATTGCTAAATAACAAGAACACAATGTTGCACAAAGATGAATAAAATGTCACCTAAAAACAACAAGGACTAAATGTTCAGCTGGAGCTGAATGTTCCTGATTGGGACATTTGCAGTGATGTGGTTATGACTGGAGAAGGAGCTGATTCGGCTTTGCAGGTCCCACCAACCTGACAAGAACCAGCTCTCCTCAACGCCCTGCTCAGATACTGATTAGGTACAAAATCATCACCTGTAGTCAAAGTTTCCCCTCAAAGTCCCAGTTAAGAGTACTATGCAGCTGATGAACTGAATAATGTCTCACTCTGTTTTAACTGGTGCTTTTTACACATCTACTTGTTTGTTTGCTCAAACCAAAACTGGATCCAATCAAATTTCATCCCATTCCACACAGGGTTTAATGAAAAAGTGACAGGATTCTGTAAGGCCAAGTAGCAACACTTTGCTTAATATATACTTAGCACTCAACTTTGCTCTAAAATGGTGCTTTTGGACCACTTAGGGCTATAAGGACTTAGCCCCATAATGGTGCAGTTACTTGGATCTATGTGTTTGTTTTGCACAACCAGGAGAATGCTGAGATTGTTCAACACTCAACAGAAGGTCAGCTCATCCATGTCACTAATGCAGGAGACATTCAACATCATCATCAGTGGGGGACTGTAGTTGGAGCCGTGCATCTTTGGTTTAATTATTAAAGTGAAGTTGAAACAGTACTAAAATGTTTAGAAGAGCTAGGACATCCCTACTCATTCAAAAGATCTGTCTACTTTGTGTTGCATACAGTCAAAGAAGAGCAAGTCATGCAGTTTTAACAGTGTCGATACTGGAAGAGCATTCAACTTGTTCAGCAAATCAGCGTTCGAGTATTTGTGGACCAATCACATTCCCTATACACACTCAAGAACCCCTACTGAGCTAAGAATCCACCCACCCTGAAACAGGAGCTAGAAAAAACCCAAATACATGGACTTATAAAGACTATGGACGGCCACAGTACTGGCAGTGTGAGAAACAAAACATGAACTACCGGAGACGGTTTTATGGATTGTGACCTGGTCCTCTGCTATCTGAAAACACCTCGTAAAGAAAGGATGAATACCAAGCTGCTGAACAGGAAGTACTTTCCACGTCTCATCTGAGAGCTTCTTCTAAGCTTCTTTAAAGCATGTTTAAATAATGTTATCGGTTCTCTAAGGGACATTTACATTCAAGTAATAAAAATTGAAAACAACTTTCAACTTATATAATTAAATTGACCTTTTAAACTTTTTTTTGTCTTTCATAATACCAGAGTATTTAATGCTTGACAGTTCTTGACTCTATACCATTTTCATGTTCCAGCTGTTAAATTATTTAAAAAGTGTAGCTGGCCAGTAACGATGTAAATTTTGTCTTTGGCTGTTCTGTTAGGAGACTGACTGAATAATCTGTGACAGAAATACTAAAGTTCCACATAAAAATACAGCTAATGTTCCAAGTTCTAGTTATTCTGAAACTATATCAGATCCAAACCTGTAAAGCTAAGCTCTGTGCTTTTCTAACTAAACTAAATTCAACTTTAAAGGAGATATCTGTCACCGGAAACACTGAAGCAATGCTGGTTTCATGAGATTACCTGTTAGCAGCCCTTGAAGAAGAGGATGATGAGTCCCCATTTTCATGAAGAGCATCACCATTCTGCTGGACTTCTGGAGAAGATTTAGAAAGAATAAATGCAAAAGTATATTTAACAGATCATTTTCAAACAGGAGGGTTGATTTAAAAGTATGTAAATATTAGCTTGTTTTTGAAAAAAAAAATGCATTTCTTTCTAGATTTACATTTACAAAAGCAGCTGAAGTTCAAAACAACACCCCATTAGGCTGACAGTGACAACACTGAACTCACTGGTGACATTTGCCGCATTGCCATTCGTCAGTGGCGCCAGCTCCTCCTGGTCAGTGACAGCCAGACCATCGAGGTACACAGTCAGCTCCCCCACAGGCACGAGGACCCCTTTCTGCTCCACGTCCAGCTTCAGCACCTCTTTCACATTCTCCACTACACAGCAAAAACAAAGATGGTGTGAAAATAGAGATTACATCTGAGTGATAGCTGTAATCTTTTTCGGTCTGAACTGTGGATGAGTGGAAGACAGTTGCTAGTCAAGACAATCTGAAGATATTGTCAAAATGGACTTTGACAAAAAATAAAATTAAAAAAGTACAGAAGGTATAAAGTTTGCTCTACTGTTCCCCTAAAACATTTATAAATGTCTCACAACCATGCTCAGATAGTTTATAAAACACTGTTTAGTAGATAATATAATCTGTTTAAACCAGAATGTTCAGTAAGGTTTATAATGCTTCTATTTTACAGACAAAATCCAAATTTTAAGTCCAACAATTTGATAAATTGTCTTAAGTTTTGCTTTAGGGGACATATAAATACCAGAAAACCTGATTTAGAATTAAATTTTAATATTTATATTCCATGATTTATTGATAGGTTGAAAGAATTCCTATTAAGAAATACAGCCTTTAATTTAAGACAAAATTCACTTGTGCTCCCGTTATTATGACTAGTGGTAAGAGCTGTGTACTCTGTATGCTATCATACAGATTTTCACACAAACAGACAAATAATCTTAGAGTTGTAATAAACAGAGACCATTGGGACATAAAATGATTATGAACCAGAGAGATGAACACAACAGCAGAGAGAACTTGTTTTCCTCCTAAGCTGGCCTCACTTGCACTGCACTTCATTTTTATTCACAACACCGCTGACCTACCAAACAGTGCCAACAAGAACCAGCCTGGCCTGCCTCTGTCACAAAACACACGTGTCCCTGACACAGGTGGTGCCAGGTACTCTGTGCAAATAAAACACAGAGGAACTAAAACCTAATCAAAGCAGCCAATGCTGTCAAATTTATCATCAGTCACACAGGCTGAGGTGGTTGTTAAGAGATTCTGCAACAGTAGTGGGAACTTGTACAGAAAGAGGGAACACCCACATTTTCCATTACAGAAGTCGGTCTGTCTTGCAGTCTTTACTGCATCCTGCACCACTTCCTGTGCTGCGTGAGCATCATCAAAGGATTTCAGTGTAAACGTGTGAAAACTTGCTGAAATACCAGTTAGACATTTTAAGGATTTTGTGAATTTATACAAAATGCCAACAGTCCTGGGTATTTTCAAGGCCTGCTTTAAATATGAAGACTGTTTACCTATGAAACAAAAAAGAAAAAGAACAGAACTTGTGGATCTGATGTTGGCTTGTTCATTTTGCTGTATTAAACTAAAATTTCATGGCACTGTCTTAATAACAATATTTGTTATTGAAACTCACACAAGTTTACTTTCATGTCATAATTTTTTGTTTGCTTGGTGCGTCTTAATCATACATTTTCTGTCATGCCGCTCCAAAGCTTGACTCAGGTCCAGTGTGGTTTTTCCCAGCAGACCATCTGCTTTCAGGGTGTGGTGACTCCATACTTTGAAATCCACCTGTGTGTGTGGTGTTACAGACCTACAAAATCAGGAACACACAAAAATAACACAAGTGTGATCACAAGAGGACCAACAAAAACAGCTCATAAAAGCATAGCTAGAACAATAATATTTTCCCCCATAGTGCAGAAATGTAAAGATGAAAATAAAATAGGGTTTTATTACTTTTTAAAAGTAGAATTGACTCAGTAAAATAAAAAAATCTTAGATTTTTTTTAGGGCTGTCTTTACACCAACACTGTTTTCAACATAAGAGTTCATAAACTTGACACAGTAACTATCTTAGATATTTGAACTGGTTTTTACCTGCATAAACAAAAAAGGGATATTCAGGCAATTTGAAAGGGGTATTTTGTGCAAAGGTTATGAACAGTCAATATCTTGCTTGTTACAGATAGCTTCCTAAAGGACTTTAGTTTAGAGAAATTGGCCTGGGGAGCTAATAGCTGGTCTGTACGCAGCGGTCTTAAAACAACTCCAACCTCTAAAATTTCATAGCAGTTCATGCTAACACTACCTTATTAACCTTTACACCAGTGGTTTCCAAAGGACTCCACTGTAGGCTATGAAACACAGAGCTGTGGGTCTTAAGATCTACAGAAATAAAGTTAACTAAAAAAACAACAACTTCCCAGTAGCTTATTTAGCCTTAACTGATACAAAGAGATAAAAATAGTGAAAAATAATACAATAGAAAGGACTCTGTTACTTCAAAACAGCAACTTTAAGGTAGGACTAAAAAATAAATAAAGCTCAGAGAGAAATGAAAAAACATGATATACCACATTAGGCAATAACATCTAAATTCATTTTGAACCACATTTGCCTTTCAGTGTGAGCTTCACGCAGCATGAAAAACAACTACTTATACTGTACTTGTTCTTCAAGTTTCTATTTTTCAAACATCTGCTCCCAGTGAAAAGAGATCTCAGAAATTGAACACATCTCATATAAGGCCCCCGTTAGACAAAATGAACACAGCACAGTGCAGTCATTGTCTGAAGGGCTGAGCAGATCAGTCCAAAGACAAACATCTAATATTACAATCTGAAAGTCATGAGAAGGACCAACAGCAGCTTGCAAAACCGCAGTGGTGCAAACACGATTACAAATACAACAGCACTCTGTCTTGTCTGCAATAAGTACCCAGTCAAAACAATTATTATTTGCAAAAACTTGTTTCTGGCATTTGGTTGAGGCGTTTGCCAGAGAGCTGCAATGTTGAGGCTGCTGGCTTTCCCCTGTGAGATGACACAAAGAGCTCTGTGTGTCAGACCGCTGCCCTCCCCCTTTCCAAATCAGATGAGCCACCCCAGGGTTCTCATATAATTAAACTTAGAACTTCAAAACATTTTCAACAACCTGATTTTGATTGCAAAAGGTGCAGTGCAACAAATAAGATCCAAGTAACATAGAAAAAAGGCACAGGAAGAATGAAATAGAAAATATCTGTTGCTCTGAGCCATTTTTGAAATCACTTTTTCCAAGAAACATTACAAGAAATGAAAAAGAAACAAGTATCAAATTAAAGTAAAGCAATAACATGCAAACAAAGACACAATAATGCTTCTTACAGAGTGAGTCTTTCATCCCATTTAGGGCTAGAGGAGCTGTGAGATTTTGCAGTGCGGCGGCTCTCTCCCTCTGCTGTCACCTCCACATAAACGGCAGCCCCAAAAACGCTCTTCTTCCTTTTAAGTTTGGCACAGGAAACTGGTGGAAAGTACGCAAAGGAAGCAGTAAGACTTACAAAAATGCTGGCTTTCTAAATTTGTGCTTCTTATCTCGTGACTCACCAATGGCATGGAGCTGTGATGTGCGTGTGTGGTTATGGCTCGTCTCTGCTCTCAATGAGGCCGTGGCCATGTCATAAACCACAGTGGGAAGCCTGGAAGACACACAACAAAATGTACTCCGTCAAAAAAATTAAATAAAAACCATCTGTAATGTTCTGAAGAATAAAGCAGACAAATCCACAAAGCAGCATTTTCTCAATGTTTGTTCAGGAAGTTTGTGGCAGAGATTCAACCAGATATTAGCAGCTCCTGAAGGCTGGATTACAACCGGTACTCGTTGCAAACTATAAAATCAAACATAAATAGATATGTGAATGTGAAATGTGGGTCAATCCTTCATGTAATCAAAACACTCAGCTGAATTCAACATAAACCATGTTGAAGCTTCAACCACATGACCTACAGCACATTAGGCTGGTCAGTCTGTGCGGGTAAACAAATATGGCTGAACAGGACAAGTGTAGCATCTCAGAGAAGATGTTTAGGTGGAAACATGAGGGAATCTGCTGCTAAACGCAAAAAAGAAGTGAGACAACTGTCAAGGATGAATACTAGGGATCATCGCAGGACAGTGGAGCTCCATAAAGACAGAGCTTCGACACACGGCTTCAGAATAAACCTGTTCAAGATCGCAAAGTTTAGTGTTTTAACCCATTTATCTGCATACTTTGATCAACTAATCTGAGAGTTAATAATTCATCAAGAATGTCAGTCTTCTCCATCCTTAACCATTGTTCACCTATTTTCAGTCACTTCGGCTGTTTCTATAGGGTAACAAACCCACCCACACGGTAGTTGGCAACCGGTCACAGATTTTGCTTAGAAATTTTTGATTTTAGGACACATTAACCATTTATATGAGAAAATAATTGTGCAGATTTTGTTTCTTACTTTAGGAATGTTTTTGACCAGTCTTTCTGTCTTTGCAGTCATGTAATTACAGGTGCTGGTCATAAAATTAGAATATCATGAAAAAGTAGATTGATTTCAGTAATTCCATTTAAAAAGTGAAACTTGTATATTATATTCATACATTACATACAAACTCATATATTTCAAATGTTTATTTCGTTTAATTTTGATGATTA
>NC_051450.1:5168117-5178301 GCF_001649575.2 Kryptolebias marmoratus | reverse complement strand
CATCAAAATTAAACGAAATAAACATTTGAAATATATGAGTTTGTATGTAATGTATGAATATAATATACAAGTTTCACTTTTTAAATGGAATTACTGAAATCAATCTACTTTTTCATGATATTCTAATTTTATGACCAGCACCTGTATGTTTCAACACTTAGTGTTAAATGCAACACTGTCAGAAATGCCTATTTATATTTCAATTTTGAACAATTAGGGAGATTTTTTTTCTCTACACTTACCACAAATGTGTTTTGTTAGGCCCTTTGGTTCAGCCCACTCCGTGTCCCATGGCTGCACTGAAAAACAAACAACAAAAAAAAACACACACTTAGTGCCAAGTTCCCAAAGCGATTTGCCAACTTTGAAGCAGAGAAAATGAAGTTTTAACTTCTCAGGGAGAATAGCTAATCAAACTCTAGAGCATGAACCTGCAGCAAAAACAGGATCTCTGGAGAGATGCGGAGAGATCAGCGGAGAGATGAGATGCGTGCCTGGATTGAAATATTTCTGTTCTCCTGTACTTTTAAAAGACAATGTTAGTAAGCTATCTGTTTGGCTGCACATTGAGAGATTTTCCTGTTTTTTTTCTGGTGATGTGTGACAAAATATCTCCATTACAAAGACTGAATGAAAAAACTGCTGACTGTGCGAAGGACAATAAATAATGATTACTGGTGAAGCCTATTTAAAGTTTGATCTCTTTAATCAATACACAACGTCTGAATCAGTATGAGATCTCTTAGGTAATTTTGTTCATCTTCTAGTATGAATAATTTCACATATTACATCTAAAAACATGGTCAATAATCAAGGTTAGTGCATCAAAACTGGGGCTGCAACAAATGATTATTTTAGCAGTCGCGACTAATCGGTCCAAACTTCTTGGAATGGTCAACAAATATTTTAATTAATCTGCTTCCTGTGGGAGCTCCTCCTGTTCACCTGATTTAATCTGCCCACCTGTGAATGTCTCTGCATTAATGTAATATAACCTTCTACAGCAAACTTAAATAATAACCTGTGAAACATTTGAATCTGAAACTAATCAAATGTTTTTATCATTTTACTTAATGTGACCATCACAAACACATTAGTAGTAAAGATTAAAATTAAAGTAATCTTTGTCATTTTAAACAACAACAACAACAAAAAACAAGCAAATATGTACCCAAAAATGGCCGAGACTGGGTGTGGAAGTTCAAGAATTTTTAAAGAGCTTCAAATGAAATGAAATAACAAAATAATACTAGTGTACAGTTTATAAAAAAAAATCCTTAAATTTACTAATGCAGAGCAGCCCTGTATTTTGCCAATTTAACCAAGTAACTGATTAAATATCCTTCAAATGAATTATTTACATTAGGTGGAAGAGGTTTATTATTTACATAAATGTGTGGGGTGCAGAAACACCCCCTCACTCATTTAGTACCCAAGACAACAAAAGTGAAAAAGTCAGTCAGTATCATAGTGATGGTCATCAGAAGAAAAGAGACTTTTCTACTTTAAACATTTAGAATTTCATGTGTTTAAAATTTCACTTTTACAACATGATGTTTTTCTTTACAGACAGACAAGGAAGGATCCCCACTTAGTGACTGAACAAATCAAACTTGCTCCTTCCTCCTGTTCATGCAGCACTTTATTGTATTTCAGAAGTTTGTCTTTTTTTTTTTCAGTACTCTGACATCAAGATCAACAAAACCTCCAAAGTCACCTGTGAAACCCTACTCTGCACACGTACAAAACGATCCATTTTTGGTGGAAATGTCTTTGATTTGATACACGTGACTGTGACAAAGACTGGAGTGAAAGGTTGAACACAAATCATTTTGACCCTTATAAGGCTTATGTTGTTTTAAATTAGTGTTTTGCGGAACACATGGTTATCCTTGTATATTATGTTTTTTTTTTTAGTTTTATGTGACCCATACCAGTTTTCCCCCCCTTAGTGTTGACAGCAGGCGGTGTTGCTGTAAGGGTGGATATGCTTACAAAACAGCTCCTGCCATAAAATGCCCTTTATATGTTGTGCTGTAATTCTGCACGTGTGCTGCTACGTGTCAGTTCTGCTTTGCATTATAATATTTTTACTATATGAGATCAGGGGCCATCAACAAAGTTTACTAGGAGGCCAGAATTTTTCTGATCAGACTCTGTGAGGGCAGGCTTTTGATGAATTATTTATTTAAAAACAAGAAATGTAAAAATCAAATGTTACAAACGAGAAATAAAAGATTATTAATTGAATACAAAGTTGTTGACAAAGAGTTACAGGTTTGCATGTATTTGACATCATTAATTTACAAATTCAACCCTACAAGCAGTAATTGTACATTTTATTTTTATTTCATTGTTAATCAAGGAAGAACCAGAGGAACACAAACAGCCTTAAGGTAATTTCTCACCGGGCTGCGACTAGTTTGTGAACGATGTTTAAGAGGGAGCGTCTAAAAATGTCTGAAAACATTCACAGGGTTGCTCAATTTCCTTGCGTGAGTCGCAAGGACGCACAATCTTGTCGCTTGAATTTTGAACACGTTCCAAAAATTTGTGCAACAAATTCTCTCTTAATTGTTGCGGCCGTCTTGAATCCGGTAAATTAAATCACAACCATGGGGGCAACTGTCAAGGTGGGTAAAAGGTGGCCCGAGGCAGGTACAATGTGGGTGATGAAACAGTGTCCGTGGCCAAGGATAAAACTGTTCACACACACACACACACACACAAAAATTGTGATTTTCAAAAACTGGCTGCGCTGATTGCTGGTTTAAAACACAATATGAATAGAGCAAAATAAACACAAGTTTAATCGAATTAACTAACTTTATAGTGGTTAAAGGCCAAGTTCTGATTAAACCACAAAGCCCCGAGCACTATCTACAAGGTCAGTAGTTTATCTTCAACCACTCGAGTGCAAAACCTTCCTCAAAGCTGCTTCCTTCAGAGATTCGTTGGAGAAACAAACAAAAAAAAAAGCAAACAAGTACATTTCAGAGCGAACAAGCAAAGGTTGCAGCTCAGATGAGTGTGTGTGGTGTTAATATACACAATCTGTGACAGACTGAGCTGCCAAACCTGAGCTCAAAGCAGGGAGACAGGAGGACACACGCAGTCCTAAAGCACAGTGGCAGAAAATGTCAAAATAAAAGAAACTGCATCAGGTTCTTAAGCAAATCCAGTGTTGTGCCATTGTTTACAAAGCAGACAAAGTGTTAAAAATGAAAAGCAGAGGCTTTAACCTGTCCTGTGAGCTTCACTTAAACAACACTGCAGAATTTTCTTACACATCCACATACACGTGCAGTAAAAGACAGATTTTCACAAACACAGGTAGGTTTGTTTTTTCTCTTTAGCAGGAGCTCTGCAAATGATTTGTGACAATGCTTTATTAAAAAGCAGCAGCAGCTCAGGTCTGTGTTAACCTGTATTAAGGTACGAGCAGGATTTAAACTAATCACTTCAAAGGCAACAAACTTTAGCAGGTTGAAAGTTAACCGATGTAAAACTCGACCACAATGATGAAACGTCTGATAAACAATATCTATAGAAGACGCACACTAAAAAACCTGGATAGTTAAAACACTGACCATAACACCAAAACTAATCTAGTTAACAAACACTGGCTAACTATTGATATTCTCCACAATAATACGGTTGCCTTGCAGGTTTAAACACTAAATATTAGACTCAGAGACTATGTTTCTAAGCTAAGGTGTATATACTACCTGTCACATTGAAATAACATCAATCAGGTACTCCAATAACTAACAGCAATGCAGTGCTAACAATCTGCAACGAAAGCTAAGTATGTTAGCTAGCTATCGATAAACTAGCTACAGAGGGGAAAAATCGATTTTTAAAAATGTTTCATGAAAATTTTAACTACCTCAAAGCTAGATTACTGTCTTTAGCCATCTTTAAAATATCCAACACACTGACCGAGCGGTGGTGTTCAAACAAGCACGAAAACCCAGCATGTTTATTTCTTTACCTTGAAAGCGGACATAGCTTTTAGCAAGCTAGCGTTACAAACTTATCCACTTTAGCCTGCAGTGCTAGCCGAGTTGCTAAGTAACTTACTGAGCTCAGCTCGGCTAAACCGTTCGCCATGACGGAGAGGTAGTCAAAGAGTAGGGCTGAGAGAGGAGGACGTATTTCTACGATATGCGGTCAGAAGTGCCCGGTAGTCGTTCGTGATGGCTTGACGCGGGAAGGCGCCGCTGTTTTACCTCGTTGGCTGATGCGCTCCTCTCCTTCAGTAGCGTGGCGGTGTTCAGCAGCCGTACAGGCCCCGCAGTCCGCTACTGCTCTGCTGCCATCCCTGTACGGAGGCTCCCGACGAGCCAAACAGCCGGGCGACAGGCGCGCCACCCCGAATACTGCTGTGTAATAACACGGGACATCAGGGGCACCGAACAAAAACACAATGTTATGTATCTGAAATAATAATTTTTAAAAATTCACAAACTGTGTATTTTGGAATTATAAGAGTTTGGAAAGCACCTTCCACAGCAATGACACAATGTTGAGTTGAATTGGAGACATTAAAAACTTTAATTAAAGCTGAAATCCTTATTAGAACATTTAAATTAAATGCCCATATTGTTTTGACAGATTTAACCCCAGTTCCTAAAGAGAGGGACATTGTGTAAAATGTAAACAACACAAGGCATGTATTTGAAAATTTCAATAAACCCACATTTATTTCACAATAATACACAGTAAATAGATCAAATGTTTAAATCAAGAAATTGTTGTTTTATTTTGGGGAAAGAAATGGTAGTTTTGTACACATGTGAAGCATCTCTTATTCTTTTAACAAGTCTGTAAACATGAAGGACCGGAGGAGAGCAGCTGCTGGAGGTTTTAGAGGGAATGTTGTCCCATTCCTGTCTGATGGAGGATTCTAGCTGTTCAACAGTCCTGGCTCCTTTTTGATGGATTTATTTTTGCTGGATGGGAGCATCCAGCACATGTTGTTCTAACACCTGTATGTATTTTTCTTCACTGAGTGTGCCTTTCCAGATGTATAACCTGCACATGCCAGAGGCACTAATGCAACCCCATACAAACAGAGAGGCTTTTGAACTGAGCACTGATAGCAGGCCAGATGGCCCGTCTCCTTTCTAGTACAGAGGACATGGCGTTTGTGATTTCCAAAATTAATTTCAATTTTTCAAACTGAACAGTTTCCCACTTTGCCTCATTTCACTTTCAATAAGCTTTGACTCAGAGAAGATGGCAGCGTTTCTGGATGTTGTTCACATATAGCCTCTTTTGTTGCACACATAAATTTCTCCAAAATCTTGAAATCATTTGGTGATATTATGAAATCTAGATGATGGAATATTAAAAGTCTTAAAGCCTTTGGTTGCTCCTGTCTCATCTCGTTTGAGATATGTTGCTGCCATAAATTTGAAAATGACTTTAATTTGATATGTTTACCATGTTTCATTGTGAATAAAATACAAGTATATGAGATTTGCAGATAATTGCATTCTGTTTTTATTTACATTTTCCACAACATCCCAGCTTTGAAAGAATTGGGGTTATAAAACATTAGAGTAAAATATGAAATAAAACCAAAACTATCCGTTAATTTTGTATTGGGGAATGTGTCTCTGAACATTAGTGTCTGATTGTGTGTGTGGGCTTTAGATGCCTTCTTGTGTAAAACAATTTGAACTTTTTTGAAATTCAGATAAAATAATAATAATTAAAAAGAAAAACCATTTAAAAACATTTTCTAGTAGCTAGGTCATGGTACAGTTGTGAGGTCCTGTTTTTTTTTGGCATGAAGCCAGTCCACCGCAGACGAGGGTTGGAGCGGTGCTTCCCTTTTAAGTGATCCGAACTCGAGTTCTGATAATAATTCCCACATCGAAGCTTATGGATTCAAATCTGATGAAGATTTTTATCTTTTGCAAAGCCAAAAAATGAAACTCCAGTGGTATTTTCTGGTCAGTTTGAACAACTAAATCCAAAGTCCTGAACTCTATTGTAGAGTCTTCATCCACTCACTGATGAATGGCTGAATGCTGTGAACCTCAGCAGGTCGGTGGACGTCACACATCAAGGGGGTCATGGAAAAAGCTGAAACCACCCAAGTGGTTTCTTCAATGTTCGGTATTAAAAAAAAAAAAATAGTATAATTTTTTTTTTTTTTGGAAAGTTTTACAACAAGCATATTTTATGATTTTCTTTCAACTTATGTTGGCTTCAAAATACTTTTCAGTTCAACTTTAAAGGCTGCACTTGTTTCTCATATAGACAGTTTTTACATGAACAGGATCTGGATAATTTTTGTCTGATGATACAATATATTAACATTTTAGAAGGACCATTTCACACAGAGTCATTTAAATGCA
The DNA here is from genome assembly GCF_001649575.2 of Kryptolebias marmoratus. Lineage (NCBI taxonomy): Eukaryota > Metazoa > Chordata > Actinopteri > Cyprinodontiformes > Rivulidae > Kryptolebias > Kryptolebias marmoratus. The sequence goes on along the minus strand of NC_051450.1, from coordinate 5,171,930 downwards.
TCAATCTGTAGTGATCTTGAGACATTTTTAGCAGGTCATGTGTTTGTAATCCAGAGGTTTCCTGTAGGTATGGCAAGTACTTGAACCTAAACTTCAGATTCTGATTTAAAACAGAATCTATCTGCAAATCTGAATGACATTTTTTGAAACATATTATACATGTTTTTATCATTGTTTTCATTCAGTTTGCCATTACAGTTGTACAGTTGTACAGTTTGTATACTGTTACAATCTGAACAAAATGTGTTTAGCCTGAATTAATAAGATGTTTCTTTTTATCTCATCTAGTATAAATAATTTCAAAGTTTCCTTAAGCAATTTAACTTTCAGTGTTTACTTGAGCTTCTCTGAATCAGGAGATCTTATACAGATCTTTAAAAAAAAAAATCCAAGAAAGACCTGAGAACACAGAGTTTTCAGATACACCATGTGAAACAATTTAATTACAGGCCAGAAAAACTCAAAAGGTCAGGTCATAAAAACATCCTACTATTTCAAAGACTAGGAGGGAGCCCAGTGTGAGAGCAGATCACTATTCCTTCAGCTGGGAAACTGCAGAACATCTTGCTGCAGCTTCAGCCCGGATTGATAAAAGAAATGTGTACCCTTCAGTAGAGAACCTAAAGCTGTGTGCTGCTGTGATATCTGCTGCGCACCACTCTTACACTGGAGAGAGCGCACCGGCTGGGCCAGAAAAGCACATCAAACACTGCTGCAGCAAGGACTCTTATTATGACGTTCTTAAACTACAAAGATAAAGTAACGGTGATAAGAGCTGCTAGGACGAAGGGACAGATCCTATTCAAAGACCATCCGGTGAGATTTTATGAGGACAGAAAGAGTTTGATGGCGTGAGACAACAACTCTGGGCCATGGGGATACAATACGGCATGATTCCTCCTGCTCGATTGCTGGAGACACACAACAGTCAGTCTTGCATCTTTAACCAACCAGTTGAAGCAGAGAACTTTGTAATGACTCTAAAAACAGAAGGCGGACCTGGGTGAGACAATGACGACACCATTACATCGCAACATATTAACAGGGATGGACAATTATGGTATCTAAAGTTAAGTAAAATAAATAAGGATAAATAATTTGCTTATTATATTTTATGTATGCTATCCCTGAGGCCCACAGCCAATACCCTATTGTTATTTATGTATTTCTTATTTTTTGGATCCATTCAGTAATGAGTTTCTTATGTAGCGGGGCGGGGTAGGAGGGTGGAAATATTCAGGCACAGTTGGTTGTTTCTCGCTTTTGTGTGGAACAGCCTCCTGCTGTTATATAAGTACTTTAGTATTAAAGGGGGAGGAGGGTGGGCAACAGAATTTGAAGTTTAAAGGGGTACACTGTTCAGGGTTCATTATTATTATTATGGATGTAGTTTTTAACATCCAGGTGTTTCTGGTTTCTTTGTCTTTAAATAATTTAAAAATACTAGGAAGCCCATTCAGGGTTACACAACATGTCTTGTGGGTTAAGAATTAAGATGTCTACTTGTGAAGTGAAAAAATGAAACAAGTGAAAAAAATTAAAGATGAACTAGCACCTCTAGATGAACCAGAGTCTCTAGACAAATTTCCTAAGCTTAACCCCTTACCACTCCACCTCAAAAAGCTCAAGAAGCCTGGAAAAGACGTACCCAAAATAAATTAGATGCTATTCTTCAGCCTTTTGTGGTTCAAACTAAAGATTAGGCTCCATGTGAAGTTAACACTTTGAATTTTTTGCCTGAGCAGTCAAAATGATTGTAACTTTAACCAATCAGTAGTTATTTAAGTGGAAACAGAAATTTCAAGCATTTTTTTCTCTCCTAGATTTTTCTCTTTTTTCATCAACTTACTGTACATGGAGGAAGGGTGTTGAGACCGGAAGAACCAAATGAGGCTGTAGAATGAAGTTTTATTGTCGTGGAGCTCAAATTTTAGAAAATTAGCACAAAAGAATCACTATAATTGAGATGTTTTTCTAAGGGCAAGTCCAGGTCCTACCTAAACTGTGCCAAACTGTGCCAAATGGATATGTAACTTCAGAAAGCTCTAACTCCTACATGCTTCAACATGCAGGCGTCAGTGAGGACTCAAATGAAAGGTGACGCTGAGACGAATCCTGTTCTGCAAATGAAGTCACTCTTAATATGATTATTCTACAGTAGAGGATAAATAAACACAATAAAATACTTATTTTTTCTAAAGTACATCATAAAAAAATGTCCCAAAACAAGTTCAATTTGTCAAAACGCATATTTACTGAAAAAATATGAAAAAGTAATTACATTGAAACAAACTAGTCACAAACTACTGCCACACATAAACTATTTACAAACCATTTCACTGTTTCTACTTTAAATTCAGTGTCCAGTTACATATTTTTAGGATGCCCCCTTTAGTTGCACAAAGCTCCGGAGCTTCGCTGACGTCACAGCTGCCACCCGCTCCGAATGCTCATTCAGCTCTTCCCGTTCTGGCTCGGAGTCACTTGCAGGCCTCAAACGACAAAAATAATTTGAAAAAACAATTCTTTATTCATTAGTTATAAATACATTCAAACACACACACACACAAATGGCTGTGCTTCGTCATGTCCGCCCGGACTACAGTGTCTGCCCTGGCCAAAATGTCCGACTGTCGACTCCCCCCCCCGCACCCCCTCACACATACACACACACACACACCCGCCTCACACGAAAAACAAGATGACAATGCTACTTCGTGTCCGCTCACTTAGAAGCGACCTGACCAAAATGTCCGCCGCCTCCCCCCTCCCCCCACCATGCCGTTCATGGAGAAAATAAAAAGAAGGAGCTTCTTCATCCATCCTAGCCTTCACGTTTTCATTCACACAAACACCTCTCCTTTTTCTGTCAGCTGCTCTGTTTTCAGGGGTCTCCACAGCAAGTCCCCCGCTCCATCTAATGTTTCTGTCCTCACACAAACACCAATTCTGCTCTGCTCTGGAGGCCAAGGTAGGTAGGTAGGTACATTTATTTATATAGCAGTTTTCAGCACAAGGCGACTCAAAGTGCTTTACAACACAAGAACAAAATTACAGACAAAGGTGTCACTCACCTCCGGTTATCACCCCCAAACCAACGGACAGACGGAGCGCATGAACCAGGAGCTAGAGGCTACCCTGCGATGTCTAACTTCTACTAACCCCCGACGATTGGGCCCACTACCTTTCATGGGTAGAGTATGCGCACAACAGTCACATCTCTGCAGCCACAGGCCTCTCCCCGTTTGAAATTGTGCTAGGGTATCAACCACCACTCCTGTCCTCCGAAGAAACTAACATCTCGGTCACCTCAGTGCAGAACCACATTCGTAGAAGCTGTTAGATCTGGAATGACACCAAGCTGCTCTCAACAACACTTCTGCACTTAATAAACGCCTGGCAGACCGCAGGAGAACGCCCACTCCCACATACTCCGTAGGCCAACAGGTGTGGCTGTTTCTCAGGGTCTGTGTTTTTTCTGGGTTTTTTTGTTTCTTTTCCCTTTTTTTTGGTTTAAGTTTTATTTTTCTGGAGTACCTGCTACTCCCCGTAGCATCCACCAGATGCCGCCGGTGGACAGAGCCCCTGGAGAGGTGCGGAGCATGTGGGTGAAAAGCCAGGTATGTCGCACACCGAAATGACAGTCGGAGTCGTTGGATTCCAGCCAAATACACGGGGGATTTTATTGACACATTTACTCTTGATCAGCTTGCCCCAAAATCCCAAAGTATCTTTGAGAAAGGGCGTATTTATACAGAAATCAATGCATGATGACTATGCATACTTCTGACCATTTACGTAACTTCTACGACA
>NC_051450.1:5151038-5155537 GCF_001649575.2 Kryptolebias marmoratus | reverse complement strand
ATTTACGTAACTTCTACGACACTGGGTCTAGCTCAACCCAGTGTGTTTCCTGGATTCTAAGAACCAGACAAATCCTGTGTTCCAGGAATCCTCCTGTTATCACCTCCCACTGTTCCCAAGTTCTGGCAAAAACATCCGGACATAACTGGCAAAAACAACCGGACATTCCTAACAAGGCCTGGTGAACTTCTGCACTCTCTATTCTCCTCCACAAGCAGACCCTGTAGACACACCTGCAGCTCGTTTGGAAGACGCAGTCTGGGTGTATATAAGCAGCGGCTGAACGACTTCTCTCCGCCTGAGTGTTTGCTTACCTTGGGAACATTCGTTCCAGAGAAAGGCCCTCTGTGTTTCCTTCAAGCTAAAAACCTCTGTGTTGTTCTCCTCGCCAGGTGAACCTGTCGTCTCCTCATTTTACGAGTGTGCCGCCTGCCCTACACCTCCGGCCCGTCTCCAGTGGGTTCCCCTTCGTGACGCCACAGGTTGTACCTGCCCGTGCCCAAAAACCATTCTGAGGCTCTCTACAGCTGGACCTAGTCGGACTCCGTTCTCTCAGCCAGGTGCCAACCTGTCCGCTCTCCAATGAAGCCCTCTTCTCTAATGCTCTGCCACCAACCAAACTCATCCTTTCCAAGATTCAATAAACTCATTATTGTTCTTTGACTAGCCTCTCCTGATTGTGTTCTCGCGTGTGGGTTAAGAAACTTGGAACCAACATGACAGTTACCTCCTTGGTGTCCTCGGAAACAGTAAAATTGACGGCTGGCTTGGTAACCTGTGAGCTTGAAAACCTTTCACGTTGTCTCTCTCTTAAACGATTGTCAATCCGGATGGTTAGAGTGATCAGTTCCTCCAAAGAATGGGGTTCATCCCTCCCGGCTAGCTGGTCCTTTAGGGGGTCCTGTAGAGCATTCCGGAAAGCTCCTTTTAGTGCCTGATTCCAACCAGAGGCTGCTACCAAAATCGATTGCAAATTGTGCTGCCGAACGATTCCCTTGCTTTAGTGTCCATAATTTCTGTGAAATCTCTGATTCGTTGAATTTAATGCCAAACGTTTGTTCAAACTCCTCGATGAATTGATCAAAAGGTGTCAGGCTTAAGGTCCTAAAATTGTATTTGGCTTCCGCTCATTTTAATGCCTTGTCCCTTAACAGGCCAATGATGTAGGAGATCTTGGAGGAATCTTTGGCAAAGGAGAGAGGTGAATGGAAAAACACCAAGGAGCATTGAAGAAGGAAGCCCGCACACTTTCCAATCTCACCGGTAAATGGTTCTGGCGTGGGTGCGGGAACCTCCCGGTCGTGAGCCGGAACCGGGACTGGACATGACGTAGGGTTGGTGGCGGAAACGAAAGTCGCTGTGGCTGATGGGGGTTGGAGTGCTAATGACAGTTTCTGATGGATGTCCTGGGTCAGCATCGTTAGCTGGTCGAGCCTTCCGGAATCCGACCACTGCTGTTCGCTTACCGAAGATGCTCCAGCGAAGATCTGATACCGACCAGGGGTTTAAATACCAGAGCTGCTCGTCAGACGAAACAGCAACAGCTGTGAAGGGAAAGGGTTAGAAACCACGCCTAAGCGCGGGTCAAAACCAGATCCTCACAGTGGGGCCCCGGTGACCCGCGTCCGGGCGAGGGAAAACTGGATCCAAAATTTTTATTCATCATAAGGGGTCCTTGGTCTGCACTTTGTCTGATCCCTCACCTAGGACCTGTCTGCCTTGGGTGACCCTACTCGGGACATGAAGCCCCTGACAGCATAGCTCCTAGGATCATTGGGACACTCAAACCCCTCCACTACGGTAAGGTGGCAGGCCAGGAAGGGATGACCATACATGGTCAGATTTATTATCTTAAATCCTCATAGATTAGTGACCATGCACCAAATTCACTAATTTATGAGGATTTAAGACTAAGGAGAGACCCTCCTAGATGGAGATTTAAACAAAAGTGGCTGCTAGACCCAGAATTTATGTCTTTCATAGATAATCAAATTAACATCACAGATGAAATGCCACCCTCTTCAAGGTGGAAAGCATTTAAGGCCTATAAAAGGGGTCAGATAATTAGCTTTACAAGTTATAAGGCAAAACAAACCTATCAAAAAACAAAAGAGTTGGCAACGGAGATTGAGCTGCTGGAGAGGGATTATTATCAAACGCTATGCCCAAACATCCATAAAAAACTTCTAATACTAAGAACACAGTATAAAGAAATTTCTGCCTCTAAAGCCGCTTCACAACTTTTATGTCTTAAGCAGTCGTTCTATGATCAAGGGGAAAAGCCTGGGAAATTATTAGCCTGGCGACTACGACAATTACAAAATGAGAAAAATATTACTTAAGTTGAAATAATGAGGGACAGATTATTACCAATCCATTAGAAATCAATTACATTTTTAAGGCCTTTTTTGAAAAATTATACAGCTCAGACATAACACATAAGGAACAAGAGCAAAATGTTTTCTTAGATACCCTCCAAATGACCAATATCTCAGAATTAATGAGTAAAGATCTCGGCGCAGATATAACTAAAGAAGAAATATCTATAGCAATAGATCATTTGAAAACAGGTAAAGCCCCAGGCCCAGATGGGCTGCCGACAGAATTTTATAAGAAATTTAAAGCTAAACTGCTAGCCCCCCTTTTCGACATGTACTTGGACTCATTTGATAAGGGAATTCTTCCTGCTTTGTTAAGAGGAGCCCTGATTACTTTATTGCCCAAACCTGGCAAACCTTGTAATAAATTTGAAAATCTAAGACCAATAAGTCTTTTTAATGTCGATTTAAAGATTCTGTGTAAAATTTTGGCTCGAAGACTGGAGAGAATATTGCCCGAAATAATTACTTGTGACCAAAATGGGTTTATTGTAGGAAGACAGGGATTTCATAATGTGAGACGAGTGCTGGATATTATTTATTATATGGAAGAGAAACAGACACAGCTTTGCTATCATTGGATGCTGAAGAGGCCTTTGATAGAGTTGAATGGCCCTATTTATTTGAGATATTGAAAAGATTTGGCTGTGGGAATAATTTTTGTCGGTGGGTTAAACTTTTATACAATGAACCATATGCTGAAATAGTAACAAATGGAGTTATATCTAAATCATTCAAAATTAAACGAGGTTGTAGACAGGGTGCCCCCTGTCCCCTTTATTATTTATTCTAACAATAGAACCGTTTGCCATTGCGGTGCGGTCTCATAAAAACATAACAGGTTTGACAATAGGCCAACAGGAACATAGAATTGCTTTATTTGCTGATGATGTTATTCTTTTTTTGGAAAAATTGAAAGACTCTATTCCAGCCCTGTTAGATCTAATAAACACATTTGGAAGAATATCAGGATATAAAGTAAATAAAGACAAGTCTTTGTTAATGCTACTTAATTCAGAAGAAAGAAACAGTGTCTGGAATCCTTTCCAATTCAAAGAGGTAAACTGTTTTACATATTTGGGGATTAGGATAGTACCACGTATAAATAACATTGTTGTGGTTAACTATAACCCAATGATAGACTCAATTGCTGCCTCTGTACCTGCCCTTGTCACTAATAGCATGAATCAATGTTCTTAAATCCAATATAATGCCAAACTTTTGTATTTGTTCCAGAACATCCCATTGCTGCCTCCTGCCAATTTATTCTTGGCAATAAAAAATATTTTCATACGCTTTCTGTGGAATAATAGAAGACCAAGGTTACGTTTATCACTTTTGTATCTACCATATGATAGAGGTGGTCTCAGGTGCCCCAATCCACTTTGGTACTATTGGGCAGCTCAATTGAGGACCATGATGTATTATTTTACAGATAAATCTCTCTTGCCTTGGGTGAATATCGAAAATTGTTCTATACCTCTCCCTCCACCCCAGTACATTTACTCAGCAAAAAATAGAATCCTAAAAAATAAGACAAAAAACCCAATAGTTAGAAATATGATCTTGGTTTGTTATCAGGTTAAGAAGTATTTAGGTGACTCCTCCTCTTTATCCCGCTTCAGTCCGATATGGGGTGATCAGTTTTTCCCTCCTGGCAGGGCAGATCCTGGTTTTAGGAAATGGGCTGGAAAAGTATGGATAGAAAATGGTTCCAAATTACCTGTGCATGGGTAAAAGGATTTGTGCGTGTAAAAATATTTGTGCGTGTGTAAAAGGATTTGTGTGTGTATAAAAATATTTGTGTGTGTGTAAAAGGATTTGTGCGTGTGTAAAAATATTTGTGCGTGTGTAAAAATATTTGTGCGTGTGTAAAAGGATTTGTGCGTGTGTAAAAATATTTGTGCGTGTGTAAAAATATTTTTGTGTGTAAAAATGTATTTGTAACTCGTGTAAGCATCTTTGTGTGTAATTTACAGATGAATCATAGACATTTCTGTTAACATGTACAGTAAAAATAAAAAATCACCTCCTCTTTGGAGATGAGATGGGAAGCTGAAGACAGATGGGGTCACATCATCTCTAAGCTGGTCCTGTTAAAGTCCTCTGGTTTGAAATGTT
>NC_051450.1:5146329-5149938 GCF_001649575.2 Kryptolebias marmoratus | reverse complement strand
TTACACACGCACAAATATTTTTACACACGCACAAATCCTTTTACACACGCACAAATATTTTTACACACACACAAATCCTTTTACACACGCACAAATATTTTTACACACACACAAATACTTTTACACACGCACAAATACTTTTACACACGCACAGGTAATTTGGAACCATTTTCTCTCCATAGAAAAGGTTCAAAGACAATAGGAGATCTTGTGGAATCAGAGGATGGGTTTATGATGTCATTTGAAGAGTTGAAGGCCAGGTATGATATCCCAAGTAAACATTATTTTAAATATTCACAGGTGAGAAATTTTATTAGATCATCTCAAAATCAGTGCGAGTCCATCCCCCCGCTGTCTACTTTGGAAATTGAGATGAAGAATGATTGCTTTGGAAAATAAATTATCTCTAAACTATATAGCATGTTAGTGGAGGGATCCTCTGAGTCTTCTTTATGGAAGCATAATGCCTGGAAGGAGGATTTACAGGAGAACTTGCCTTCAGAGGAATGGGAGAACGTGTGTGCTGAAGCGCAAACACAAACTACCAATACACGCCTCAAAGTACTGCAATATAATTGGTTAATGAGAACATATGTGACACCAGAAAAGCTTAATAAGTATAATGGTGCCATCCCAGACCTGTGTATTAGATGTGGAGAAGAGAAGGTAACATTCTTCCATTGTGTCTGGAAATGCAAGAAAGTTCAACAATTCTGGAGGGAGATTAAACAAGCTCTAGAGGCTATATTAGATATAAAACTAGCTTTCGACCCTAAATTGTTCATTCTAGGTTTATATCCTGATAGACATTATATGTCAAAAAAAATAATTACTGCTGTGGATTTATGTTTACTACTTGCAAAAAGAGTCATGGAAAAAGAAGAGTTTGCAATAATGTCATGGAAGAGTACCAGTAAACTGAAATTCATTATCTGGTTTAATGAAATGTCCACAACATTACCAATGGAAAAGATTACTTACATTATAAAAGGGAAACTATCGCTATTTCAAAATATTTGGGGTTCTTTTATGCAATATATAGTGAGCATGGATATGAGGGGTGGTGCAGATGAGGGATAGTTACTGGTGGTCCCCTGCAGTGTCCTAAGATAATGTCCTTTATTTGTACACTTGACTTCTTTACTTTGAATTATACATTCAGGTTTGTATTTTCTGAACCACGTACAATATTAAAATAATTTGGGCTAGCTCCTGAAAATAGAGAAACCGTTGTTATTGTAATTGTTGTTTTTTTTCAGGGTTGTCAGGGGGGTTTGGGGTTAGGGGAGTTGTTTATCTTTTCTCATACACTGTATGTAATAAGTGCTGCTCTAAGAGATTGTCATGCTCGGTGGAAACGGAAACGAACCCAGAATGCAGACTCATACTTAAACTGAAAAAACTAATTTATTAAATAAAGAAAATAAGCAAAACAAAAGCTGTTGAGGCAGCAAACTAATAAAAATAATAAACTAAATCAAAAACTACAGGAAACAAATACGAACAAGAACAAGAACAAGAACAGGATCGGGAACGGGCAGGACAGAAACTAACAACATCAAACAATGAACCAGCGGAGTGTGGAAGGCAATGACTGGGTTTTCAAGACTGCGGATGATGAGGTAAGTGGAGACAGGTGGAGTGATAATGAAGTACAGACAGGTGTAGGTGGGTGTGGCAAGGAGAAAGAGAGAGACTGAGGAGGAGCAAATGAAACATGAAACAAGAGACAAGACAGAACCCAAACACAAACCAACAAACTAAATAAAAATAAAACAAAACCATAACACAGAAAAAACCCAAATCACCACAGAGATCTCATAATGTCCTGGCTGGGAAGGAAAGACGAGTTGAACGCTGGACAATAATTTAACTACCCTTGACTTTTCCTTTTATATGAGAGCACACTTATGTCCTGTATATTATTGAAAGCATTGTTGTAAAAACAATAAAGATAATGTTGGAGAAAAAGAACGGAGAAAAAAAATTTTTTTTTTCAACTTCTTACTCATGTGCTGATCTAAATGTCTCCGGCATCAAACACTCCTCCTTTCCTGCAGGTCGTACAGACAGTACAAACATCTTGATCTGCGGGTTTCTAAGGACTCTGAAGTACACGTTTACAAATAATCTGTCTAACCTAATACCTACTGTAGGTAATGACGAGCTATCACCCTATTACCAAACCCATCCATCATCCTATCTGGCTGTAGGGAAATGTGTATCTTCTATATGCACTTAAAGGTAGTGTTAAATGCACTGATTGTGTAATGTGATAACAGAACCTGTCTGACTGGATGACCATCTTCAGAGCAGAGTTTAATGCATGTAATAGACTCAAGCCTCAACAAAATTTGCTTAAGCGGATAATTTAGCTACTTTGAACAAGAAGGTTTACGGAAATGGTACGAGCAATTAATAGCTTACCTCTTTTAGGTAGCCCTTTGTAGACTTCAGTTCTGAGAAAAAAAGTAATTCTGACCAGACTGACAAGCTAACAGCTAGTCAGAGCAGGGCCAAGAAGACCAATGTGGATTACTGCCATCTAAAAACAATTCCAAACGTTCAAAATTTCTGTCACAGTTTGGGTCTTCTTGGTGCAACTGCAGTCACATGGTGAACAAAGGTTGTGGTAACTTATTTCTTTATGCATTTTGTTATTTAAATATACACAAATGAAATAACTGGGCACTGACATATTTATGTAGCATGTTTCCACATTTTTAGCAACTTTAGTTCTGTGGTTAACTATTAGGAGTGCACACATTTCGTTGACTCTCCTTATCTAAATTTTGCTGCAGTTTATTTTGCAACAATTTAACTTTTGTTTTCTTTTGAGTTGTTGCTGGAGTTGCCCTGCCAATTATTGGAGCTGCATCAGAGCTGCTTGGAGATCAGATTGACTGAGTTGTACTATGTTTGTGTGTAGAGGGAGAAGGTAAAATGTTGGATCTCTTCTGGTTTTTTTAGACCAGGTACTTTTGATATTGTAAATAGTCTTTCACAGGCAACTACTTAACACTACTTTGATCAGTTGTGTTAGTAATTTTGCTTATTTAATTTCTGTTTAACCCCTGCTTGTATCAAATTGGCCTGATCAGCCACTATATAATTATATAATTAGTTTCGTATGTTGGTACCTGAGTCAAAGATTTTGGTTTGTTGACCTCTTTTACAGGCCAAAAGTGGAAAGGTATTTTGATTTTTTTGTACATAAATTGGAAGTATTTTTTTTTTTAAATTTTCTGTATCGCTCTTGCTGGTTTGTGCCCCCCCCCACCACCACACACACACACACAAAATATATTAAGGTCTGTACTTCTGGCGGTTTTGAGATCTTCCTTTCCTCAGGATTACTCATGTGAGTAATGTGATTACTCACATTACTCAAGTGAAAAAGACAATAATTTGGTGTATGGTGGGAGATCAGCCACTGTGCATTGCTGTTGTGGGATGCCTCCCTTTCCCATATGCCTCTCCAGTATTGTTCGGTCTCCAGCCTTGGTGGGTCTGTTCTGTTGTTGTTACCCTGCCATTGAGAGTACACTTTAGCTGGTTGGGTGGAGAAGAGCCAGTTAATTCTCCTGGCTTCATTCTCTCTTGTGTATC
>NC_051450.1:5133542-5144082 GCF_001649575.2 Kryptolebias marmoratus | reverse complement strand
GACCACAGTGGTGCCTGTGGTCATCGGGGCCCTAGGGGCAGTCACCCCCAAACTGGAGCAGTGGCTATAACAGATCCCAGGAACAACATCAGACATCTCAGTCCAGAAATGTGCAGTTCTAGGCACAGCCAAGATACTGCGCAGAACCCTCAAGCTCCCAGGCCTCTGGTAGAGGACCCGAGCTCAGAGGATGAAACGAGACCACCCGCGGAGGGTGAGAAGGGAATATATATATATAAATTACTGTGGCAGTGTGTGGAATCACTTTCACTGGCCCACACCATGCATTCAAGTGGGGTTTTCTCCCTGTTTTGTTTTTCTGGTGTTTGCTCTTCTCTCACACTGCAGGTTGGCTTTTCAACAGCAGCAGATTGTATTGAGAAAGTGGCAGTGGCACGCTGTACATGGGTGGCAGCTGGCCCACATGGGCACGCAGCTTTGGTCAAGTGAAGAACACCCACTGACTGCACAAATTTCATTAAACTTTGCTGCAAGGAACATTCTTTTGAAAAGGTGGAACTATATTCTGCTTCAACTGGAAGGTGAAGAGAACACAGAGATCAGAAAAACAGAAGTCTTTAGCTAATATTGTTTCAACTTCATCTTTGTTAAGAAGATTTATGGTTTATTCAAAGAAAGACAAATTCTGATCAACTTTAAGCCCTTCATTTGTCTTTATTCATGAGACGATGTGTGGACAACTGTGACTCAAAGCCACCATAGTTTTCCATCACTAGCAGATCAACACACGTGAATCTTCTGCTGTTCATACTGTCCCTCTGGCAAACACTGCCCTCACTCTGACATGGATCCCTGCTAAAACAACATCTGAACCATTTAATTTTAAAAATGCTGCAGAACCTCTTTTTCAGAACATGCATTATGTCCAGCCTTCAGTTGTTTAAAGTCTCTCTTGTGTTACAGACCGAGGAGTCCTGATTAATCACCAAGCTGGCACATTACTTCCCGTAATGAGGTAATAATCCATTCTGTGGTGGGGTAAAAGGTACATGTGAAAATACTCTTCTACAAGTACATCTGTAGAGAAGTAAACCCTTCAGTGAATATTCTGCCAAATGTTGGTTTAATAATTGGCTATAAATGTGTTTTTTAAGTTGCTGTTTGTTGTAAATGCTTATGATTTACATTAAAGATGAATTACTGAAAATGACTGGATCAATTTCATTGCCCAGTTACTTATTTAAAAAAAATAAAAATCATATTTAGCTAATTAATTCAATTTAACCCACCAGTCCGGCCCTTCACAATAGTTCCTTATGTGGCTCTTTTGGGAAAATAATTGCCCACCTCTGCCACAGAGGATTATTTTTTTCTTCTTGAACCCCAACCTAAAAAATAAGGGGGAAAAAAAGCCTCTTCATCACTAAAACCTATTCAATCAGATGAACTATATCTAAATGATCACATTTGGATATTCTATAGGAAAAAAAAGTTTTAACACTTGTGTTTAATTTTTCGCATAAATCCCATTTTAAACAGAGCTGTTCTTATAACCTGTGTTAAGGGATCTCTGTAGATAGGAGCCACAGTAATCGCATCACCTACTCAAGCAGGAAACACTAGGACTGACAAGTTAATGACTGTGCTTGTGTCTCAGAGGTTATTTCCTAACAGGAGAGACAGGTGCCTTGGGGCTGGGTTTCTTGTTTTACTTGTATAATTTATTACAAAATCATAAAAAGCTGTTTTGTTTTAGTGTTTATTCTCTGATGTGATACAGATGGTGCTAGGCTGCAGTGTGGAGCAGGGATCATTGTGCCAATCAAACCGGAGATAAACCAGATGCTCAAGACTTTCCTTTTGTTTTGAAATAAAAAGTATACAGTGGTGCTTTGAACGCTGACGCTGCATAAACTCCTCCACTTGAAATAAAGACAAACTCTGCAGCAATAAAATCTGCAGGTGCAGCTTCTCATTAGGTACTGTGCTGTTTTAATGTTTTTATAAGATTTTAGTGTGAACTGTACTACTTTGTGTGATGACATCGCACTCTAATTTTTGACCTGTCAAAACTTTCCAAAATTATTGCAAACTCTTTTTTTCCCAACAATTTTTACACTTCTTAAACAGCTTAGACAACAAAATGCCAGCATTTTGTTCTTCTTCCACCCAGTGTGTTTCTAATATGGGCTTTACAGTTTTCTCCCAATTCCCCTCAGAGTTCAGACGGCACTCACCCAAACTCTCACTGACCTCCAATATATCTGAGCCCAGAATTTATTTTTTTAACTGGAACTTTTGAACTTGTCATATCTCCTATATAAACCACTGAAACTTCTTCTACTCAGTTCAAAAATGTTTTTAACACAACTCAGTGTACACAGTGACTATTTATCTGAGACTTACATTCAAGTCAGTGTTTCTGTCTGCCTGTCTCATTAGGAGGGCTGTTAGTGAGTGACAAGTGTGTGGTTTCCATGGTGATAGCAATGGGCCACTGACTGTTGCATTACCATTTTTTTTACCCATCAAATTTTCTTTATAAATTTCAAGATATTGTTAATATTATTCAGTTTTGCATAGCTTATCTTCTAATGTAGATTTTTAAATGGAAAATATTAATCATACAGAAACACAAGATTCATTAAAAACCTTAATTCACACTCACTCGCCTGCGCTGTGAGAGGTTTTGGTGTGGGTGAGCGACATGTATAGCTCTGGTTGGCGTTTAGAGTTTAGAAAGTCCAAATGCAGACAGAGCAAACAGCAGACTGGCGGCTTCTTCCTGACGAGCCTGTATCACGTTGTGTTTATGCGTACACATGCAGGGTACTCACCCCTTTTTGTCTGAACACCCCTTTGCTGACCGGCATGGTTTGAGTTAAGATTGCGCACACGTACTACCAGTTCTCCGGCTTTCATCCTACAACTCACTTTCAAAATCTTCTCATGGTTTATTTTATATAAAAAGATGTTTGTGGCTTTTTGTCACTGATATCTGTTGGAAAACAGTTTATTATTCTGAGTTTTATAACATTCACAAAACTGTATTAATATTGAAATTTAAAATACAAAGACACTAAAAATACATTTTTATTTAGTTATTACTAAATTAAGTCTTATACAAGAGCCTAGGCTTTTCTAAAGGTTAAAGTGTCACTATGTGTTATGTTATTTGAAAGGCTGACCTCGATATCTTTAAACTACACAGAACAATAACACATGGATGTATTGAAAGATCACTTAAATGTAAACCTAAACCTGTGTGTGTTTGTCTGTAAGCAAAATAGCTCAAGAACTACTTGATGGATTTTACCCAAACTGTCAGTAATCATTTCATGTCCATCTGATTGACTTTAGAAGTTCATTCAAGATGGCTGCCACAGCTAATCAACCTTAGCAAACACAGAAATGGCTACAAATACTGAGGTAAAATAGGGTGTGGTGATAGCTGACAGTCATCCCTAACACATACTCCAAGTACTATCATACCACATAAGAACTTTAGCATGTGAGGCAATGGGTGCTTTTATTAATTACATGCATTCATGAGGGTTGATTTGATGTTTATTGTCAAAATACGTTGAATGCACCGCACATGAGATTATTGGTTATTAAATGTTTTGACTCAAAATAACGAGGTGCATGAATAAGGTATGAAAAAGACTCAGATTTTTTCTTGAGTTAACTGTAGAAAAGTAAAAACTGGTTTTAATGGAAACATGCTGTTTGGCATGTGAAATGGTGCACTTCTCGTTTTATTTTCTTCATCCATTAGTTCATTCGAGTTCATCCATTGTTTAAATAGTCAAAGTCTGAACAGACAAAAATGAAACAAAAAGGGATTTTTAAAAAACATTTTTAGAGTGACTGAACAGTTTGGGTTGAAGTTAACATCTTTGGCTGCTTTCTTGAATCAGCTAAATAACTGCAAATGAAAGGCTTCCCTTTGTACGAACAACTAAGTGCATCAAAACAGGCACTTCAGGGAACACATTCCTGACTTTCTACAGCACATATCGCCCCGAGACACGGGGAGGAAGTAGTTTTATCAAAACCTTAGATTTGGAATTCCATAAGAAATAGTTTAGCAGCAGCAGGTTTCCTCTTTGACATGTTTGACTGGGAGAGTCTCAACAAGCTGCTGGTCCACCAGTTTGTTTGTTTTAATTCCTGTAAAAATACCCTTGTTGCTCATTATCTGTGACAAATAAGATAAAAACCAGAAAATCTGGTCTTGAAGCTGCCAAAACAACTGATGGCATGACTCCAAGGCCCATGTGTCAATCTCTTTTGTTCTGGGGCCACTCTCCTGCATGTTCACCTGATTTAAATGGATGACTTGTGGACATGCCTCTGGAGAACTTGATAATTTGGTGAGGAGGTAATCTAACCATTTGAATCAGGTGTGTTGGAGCAGAAAAACCTAAAACTTCCAGTAAAGAACACCTGACAGGTTCTCCTCACCAGCCTGTATACTGCTCAAAAACCATTGACATTTTCAGTATCGCCACATATTAGCAATTTGATGTTTATCTTTGCAGCGTTTCTAACAGTAGGAGTATGAACCAATCCTTAATCCTTAATTTGTTGGAAATTGTTTAAAGCATTCAAGAGGTTATGAATGAATTCGTCTTGTATACCAGCTGTCAGAGGTGTTGAATAAATGAGTGAAAACTGGAATAACCTTCATTCCGCTTTAATCAAGAAATCCAGATAAATAGTGTCAAAATTCAAAGTTGCAAGGTATAAAACAACAAGAAAAGAACAAAAACAACAGAGTGGTGGTAGTATTGTATTAATAAACTACACAAAATAAAAAAAGACCTCGTATTCTTAGCCCCATATTGTGTTTCTTATCAGCAAAGTTACTGAAAACATAAGAACAGAGCAGGAAGCATTAAAGGTTTTTCTGATGATAAAAGAGGCCATAGTTATGTTTCTATACAAAGGTGAAGTGGTGATATTTGCAGAGAAAAGGCTGCGATACGTTTGATGAATCAAAACAAATCCCAGAGTTGATGTCCACATGAGCAACGCCAAGTACTTCCTGTTCATGCAGCGTAAAGAAGCACTGAGGGATTAAAAATAAAATGAAATCAAAGCAAATAAGGAAAAAAAAACCTATTGTTTCACGTTTATGAATAGCCCCCCCCCCACACTTTTTTTTTTTACAAACATTTTTTTTTTTTACTTTTAAAAGGCTTTTAACACATCTTAGACCAAACAGTGTAGTTTTTAACAAAACGACTACAATGCAGACTTTAAACAGAAGAAAAATATACGTAGGTATTCAGTATGTTTCTTTGTGTTTGATTGCATGGGAATTAAATATTTTTTTCTGATCAAGACCTCTGCTATAACACATGTAGGAAATGTCATAATATGTCAGGCTGATCAGTAAGATATCCCTTTAAATATGAGGCATTATTCTGACACCAAAGGATTTTCATATATGTTTTTATAGTGCAATTATAGGTGTATATCTGATCTAAGACTTAATTTATGTAGGGTTTTTTTTCTATTTAAAGCAACAACATATTTATAAGTGTTATTTAAAACATTTCCATCAGAGGGAGACAGAGGATATGTTTCATGTCTGGCACAAATCTATAAAGCCATTTAAATGCATCACCAAAAAAAAACAAACAGGCTAAAAGAAATGTCTTTAAGGCACTTAATTATGAGAATCAAAATAGCTTCAGCAATGAAAGAGGCATGGGTTTTGTCTCAAACAAGTAAAAACAATATCCAAGCAAACACTGCCATTCATTCATAAAGTGCATTAAATGACCTGCTCCAGGCTGAGTGCCGGACTAAAGATTTTATAGTTTAAAATCTGCGGAAGCCACAGATGGTCAATGCACACCTTCATCCCGTGAAGCAGCAGCCTCTTAAGTGCTATTCAGGTAGAAAATATGGCTTGTGTGGGCAATTTGTTAGCCAGGAACAGTCGCGATGTGGAGCCTGACGAGTTCAACAGTGATGTATAGATCCAACTTTGTCCTGGAAGCATGAACTCCATGAGTTTGCGTTGTGTCTTCAATGCCCTTAGTTGCATAAAACCAAAGATGTGCCAATAAATCATTCTAATCCCCCAGGTTTCCATATTAGTGGTTTATTAAACTCTCAGGTGTAAAAATTCTCAGGTAAATTAAAACCACTATAACATAATAAGGGGGTTTGTTCTGTTTTTCTTCTACTACGCTTTATCTTGGCTGAAATAGTCCATATGTTCATATGTCAAACCACAGTAAACTAACTTTAGATCAGCTCAAACCTTCTCTGTATTAAAATGATATTTTGGCCATTTTGCAGTGGGGTTCTGTGTAATGAACAAATAATATCTCAGCTGCTATAACTTTCTGAACATCCTCAGTTTAGAGAAATTCTTTCATTCTGATCAGCTTGATGAGCTCACAGCTAGTCTGTGTGCAGCCAAGACCAAAGTGGGTTGCTGCCATGATAAAACACCAAAATTATTTTAAATTTCAAAGCAGTTCATCTAAACGCTATTTCACAGCAGCAGCAGTGAACTGTGGCTCTCAGTACTTTCTGCCAAAATAACAATGAAATGCCTAGTTGATGGAATTATAAAGATTTAAATAACCTTTGCATGATCTGCTATAAATCTTTTGGAAATTAAAGTTATTTAGGACAGTAAACCCAACTTTGGCTGTGGGACTGCTTGGACAAGCCTTTATCAGCTCAATTCTATAAGAAGTAAAGTTTATTTGTCCAAACTGAGTCGATTTAAGGAACTATCCACAGCTGTATGATAGTAATCATTTCCACATTTCAGAATGGACAAATATCCCTCTAACAGGCAAGGTACCATTAGTGTGTTGCTCTTCTCTTTATACCAGTCTCTGGTAGAAGTTTGGACGTGGCGGTGAAATAATGTCACGTGCAGACAAACTGCTTCCTGCCTTTTTCTTGGTTGTGTCTGGTACAGTAAGCTGCAGGTGTTACTTGTTTACCACCAGTCACACTTGGCACTAAAAAGAAGAGGAAATGTTGGCTTTTTGATGCAAACTGACTTACAGAGGAAACAAGGTTCTCAAGAAAGGCTCGTCTCTTTCCAGTAACAGGCAAAAGGAAGCACAAAGTCATGACACAAAGCTCCTGCACAAGCATCATCTGACATGCCAACCTGATGACTGGTGTGTATCCTGAGTGAGATTTAATTTATTGAGATGTATTCAGATATCCACATGGGGGGTAGAGGTCTCTGGTTGGAGGGCATCCTTTTACAAGGCAACAAATGTTGATGGTTTACTTTGTGTAGATTGTCAACTCCGAAAGTCATCAAAACCTTCAAATTCATCAGAAAGTGTTTTTTTTTCTTCCTTTTTTGGTCAACTAACCAAACCTTGTGGTGGCAGATTCAGACTGATCGATCTGGCAACTGCAACAAAAGGTTCAAAAGCAAAACAAAAGAGCCCAGCCTGAGGTTCTCGGGGTTTGTTTTAAAGTGTTTCGTACGTGCTTGATAAAATTCCCCATGACTTATCGTGAGGTGAAACTGTTTTTTTTTTTAGTATACAACCCATTTCTGCTCAACTCATTCCTGCATGACATCAAAATCAGACGCACTGAAGTCAAACAACTGTTTCAATCCCAAACGCTGAGTGGAGATGATTGGTGAAGGTTTTATGTGAAAATAAAAAATCCCTCTTGCATATGAACAAAAATAAAAAAACAAAAAACAAAACTTGGACTGGAGTATTTTTGAGAGAAGGGATGATGGAGTCAAAAATGCAGACGAGAACAGGGCTCATTGTTAGTGTTCTGAGTTGTTGTGGTAAAAATGAGTGACCTGGATGACTGGAGGAGAGACGCTGAGTGATGGCCTGCACCAACAAGCAGAGGATTGAACCGGTTGGACCTCACAGCTGCCACTGCAGGGACAAAAAACAAAACAAAACAACAAAAAAAGCACAGCCTTCAATTAGTACCAACTGGAAATAAGATGGGAATTTAAAAAATAAAAATCTGAGTCAGAAAACACCTGAGAGACTGAAAAAAGGGGACATTTAAAGCTGAACCTCTGAACCATCAATGTGAAAAGATCACAATCTGAAAGGGATGTAACGATACATGCATTTAGTCTGAACCGACAGACAGAACATGTTACCTACAGGCGATCAGTACTTTAATCTAGAAGAAGGAGAACGTGTTTTCTTGTTAACAGCCACAATGGAAGAGGAGAAGAGGAAGATCTAAAGGTTCCACAACAAAGCAAAGAAAGCACGGTGTATTCAGATGAAACGCCTTTTTGTTTCAAATCAGCTGCGTGGAAAAGTTGAAGATCTCAGTGGTCTATGGTGGCAGAGGAGAGCGGGAGATTGATCTACGGAAAGTCAAAAGGGTCACACCCTGGGAACGCTCAAGTGTTCTCTGGAGTCTAATAAACACTTAAATACACAACAAGCATTATCTGTGTCACACGACACACGAGCGCTCACTTAGCGGAGAAGCTAGAGGAGTATTTAACATTTCATTTTGGAATTTTACATTTGTAATTACATTTTATTTACATCACATTTGGGCTAAATTAACTTGAAAAACCCTTTTTTGTTCTATTTTTTTTCACAAAAAGATACTTTTCAATTTTGTTGTGTAGCAAACTTTTTGTTTGGCCCATGGTCTGTAGGACATTTTACTATTACTAAGTTGAACAAATAAGGCAGTACAATATAACTATTATGTTTTAATTTTACAGTAAAGTTACCAGTTGATGAATCCTACTTTGCATTACATGACTTAAGAGCCTCCCCACTAGAAAGAGTAGTTTGTTCTTCTGTCTCTGTAAAAAAAGAAGTAAAAAACCCAAGAATTTAGTATTTGCTTTTTTTACCCGTTGTACAAAACCATTACCCCAAAACTGAGATATGTACTGTACTTAAGTGTATCGTTACGCCCCTACTAGAAGGTAATAATGTCACAACACCAACAAGTTACAGAGACACAGCTCAAATCAAAAGTTTGGACAAACTTACTTTTTTAAATAAGAAGGTGAGCCCAAACTTTTGATTGTTACCACAGGGGAAGACAGGTTTTCTCTTTGACTTCCTGCTATTTCACACTGCATGATGAAGCAGAATGTTTTAAAGAAGATTTTAACAAATCAAAAATAATAAATTTAACATGTGTGCACAAAGTAATGTACTTCCCTTTTCTCCTCTCAGCTGCTCTTTCTGAGTAGCTGAGACGCGTTTGTTGTCTTTATTAGAAGCTGCCAATACAGTAAATGATGAGGAAGAAAGAAAAAATCTGAAATCCAGCAGCTTGTGCTGCTTACACAGTGAGCACATACACATGTCAGGAAGAGGACAGGATGTGTTAGTCAAACAGAACACAGTGGTGCAGTTTGTTACGGCCAAACAAAAAAAGGTCTCAAAAGAACTGAACATGAACGTAGAATGAATCCACATTTCAGCTGGGGTTGATCATTTTCAGGTCATTCAACAACTCACTTCATGTGAGTCAACTGAATTCACTCAGGTAATATAACACTAAATCACATTTACTTCTGCGGCCTGCAGTCGTGTTGTTATTCTAGATGAAAGCAGCCAAGCCTCTGGAGGGGTAAAAGCCCTTCTTTAACAGATTTCATCACACTTCAAGGAAATCACCTCGTAGAGAGGCAATATCATCTTCTCTTCCTGAACCTGGTGTACTGAAAGGGAATTTACCTTGGCTTAAAAAAAATAAAAAAGATGTTCAAACTAGAAACATTCAAAACACCATACCTGCATGGAGAGACACAACAGGTAACTGCACATTTAGCATGCAACTTCTGGATTAGGACAGATGTGAAAAGAAGCTGAACCCATCCTTAAACACCCTGAAGAAACGGAGCAGAGCATCTTCACAGCACAGTTACTAGGATGCATGTTACTAGGAAGAAGAACGTGAGGAGACAGTGAGCCACAGGTTGACCTGAAGTACCTTTAATGTTATGAGGCTCTACTCTCAGACTGGAGCAGGACTGCTGTGAAATATGCAGGTAGGAAGAAAAACAACACAGGAGGAAACACAATTTAAAAGCAAAGTTACGATGACAGTAACAATAATCTGAATACGTCTGAGATGTCAGATGTATCCAAATTCAAAGAGCTCTTTTGCCAAGGAACATTTTTCAGGTATTTTTCACTTTAATATTTTGTAATTTCCACCAGACTTTTTAAATAAATGTATTTATTTTGTTCCCCTTCACACACTAAATACAGTTCCCCACAGGGCTAAAACAAACAAAAATATGTTCTTTTTAAGAAAATTATACAGATACACTCCTGATCAAAATCTTAAGACCAGTCAAAAATTGCAAGAATTTGCATTTTGCACTATTGGATCTTAAGAAGGGTCTAAGTAGAGCTTCACAATGTTAAAGGAAAAAATCAGTGCAAGAGACAAGAACTTTTGAGCAGGGAATTTTCTGCAAACTGCATTTACACTCAAACATGATATTTTCAGCTGATCAAAAGTTTAAGACCATAGTCTTTAAAAGCCAAAAGCTGTGCAAAAATCTGGATTCCATGTCATTTTCTGTCAAGTCTTTACACTGTCAAGACCT
>NC_051450.1:5126639-5133022 GCF_001649575.2 Kryptolebias marmoratus | reverse complement strand
CTATGGTCTTAAACTTTTGATCAGCTGAAAAAAATCATGTTTGAGTGTAAATGCAGTTTTCAATTAATTCCCCGCTCAAAAGTTTTTGTCTCTTGCACTGATTTTTTCCTTTAACATTGTGAAGCTCTACTTAGAACCTTCTTAAGATCCAATAGTGAAAAATGCAAATTCTTGCAATTTTTTGACTGGTCTTAAGATTTTGATCAGGAGTGTATATAAAAAAGATTAAAATGTTTATTTCCGCAGGACAGATTGTTTAGCTTTTAGTTAAAACACTTTTGCCAGCAACCTGAGCCACTTATCATGAAAACTTGGCAAAGCGTTTTATAAAAAACTAATCTTTCTTGGCAGAGTTGTTTTTTGTAAAACTAAACATTTCTGCATAATGATCCTGCCACCTTTGTGTTTTAGTGTAGGGACGGCACTAATCAGGTGATGCTCCCTGAAAACTTTCCTCCAAATCTGCTGCTGGGAACCGTGGCCGAACTGTTAAATCTTTGCTTTGTGACTTCAGAGATGCACAGATACTGACACCAGAATCGAGTCTAGGTGTGATACCACAGTACTGACTGTGGTATCACACCACAGTACAGTACTGACACCACTTGCACCTCAACTGAGTAGTCAGGTGGTACAGGAGGAGCTGTGTCTGCTGTGTGGAGGTACGTTTTTTTTAAACCAAAAAGTTGTTTGCTAACAGAAAATAACCACCACCAGTGGAAAAAGAAGCCGTGTAGCGGGATTTCAAAGTCAACGATGGTGACAAAATGAAGCGGTCTGCAAATTACCCTCAAAGTTGTCATGAGGAGAGAGTGAAATTGAGCACTTTAAGCAGCTTGATAAGCATGGAAAAAAACCAACATGACGCCAAAGTTCAAAGCTTTTACTAACTACTAACAGGAAACAGCTATAGTCTCTCATCAGGATCCAGCGAATATACGCATCTGAGCATGAATATCCCGACAATCTCAGTGCTCACCTGTGGGTGCTTCTGGAAAAGACTGTTCTGTCCTGGCTCAGTTTGAGGACTTAACACGAAAAGTCAGCTTCTCTGATTTTCAAACATATTTTCAAAGTAGGAGTAAAAAGTGCAATGGCATTTATCAGCACTTCTGTGTTTTGTTTGTTACCACCTACAAAATACAGTCGTTCATACATTCTACCTACTTATAGGTCTTACTCCATGGCTTTTTGTGTTAGCGTGTGCTTTTTACCCAGTGTCGTCGGGCATGTCTTGATCGGCCTCTGCAGCAGACGACTCCACGTCGGCATCTGCGCTGCTTTCACTGCCCTGAGCTGACAAACTGCATGGAGACTCCGGGCTCACACACTCTCCACTGCAATGCACATCCAACCGCAAGAAACAACACATTACAAACATCTGTGCTATATGCCCTCTTATTCCAACTTCTCCCTTCTTCTGCATGTGTTAATGTTTGCATGAATCAACTGACTTAATGTGTTTCTCCAGTAAGAGGATGGCTCGCTCCCGCTCCTCCAGCTTCCTCTTTAGAGAGGCAATCTCCTTCTGCTTCTCCAGCAGCTCCTTCTGGAGGCGATAGTTACTTTCCTCAAGAGTCTCACAGAACGCCTGAAGGAAGAAAAAATTTTAATAAAATGCAGCCACATGTTCTGTCATCACCATGCTCGTAACACTATCCCTGCGTTGGCTGTGACCCTCAATCGTTTAGCGGAGGGAGGGTTTGCAGGTGATTTATTGGAACATTTTGCGATCTTGATAGGTTTTTCATATACTGTGTAGCCCCATTGAACATTTTACATTTCATAGTTATTTACATAGAACTCTGTGGTTGTTTGCATGTAAAAACAGCAGCAGCGGCAGCAAGGTGTAGCTCTTCCTGTACAGCTTGGGGCACTTCTTGTAGGAATATCAATATTTTTGCTGGAATAACAATGTAATCTTAAATTAACAGAATGTAAAGGTTTAGAAAATAGCATTTGCATGAACTATTATGAAACACCTGAGCTCAGATTAGCTGTCAGCTCAGCAATCTGGTAAGAACTTAACTTTATTTCTCTAAATTGAGATATCATTATATTATATATATTATTTTAGCAATTCATAACCTTTCCACTATG
This sequence comes from Kryptolebias marmoratus, assembly GCF_001649575.2. Lineage (NCBI taxonomy): Eukaryota > Metazoa > Chordata > Actinopteri > Cyprinodontiformes > Rivulidae > Kryptolebias > Kryptolebias marmoratus. The sequence goes on along the minus strand of NC_051450.1, from coordinate 5,130,922 downwards.
CGAGTCTTTTTTTATATACTGTCCAGCACCTGGTATTAAGAAGCCAAGCTGTTTCCTAACTGTGCTTTTCCAAACAGAGAGCTTTTATCGACACATCTCACCTCCCAGAAAAAAATAAATAAACAGCATCCGTTTCTGCCATCATAGTTTATTTTGTAGGAATTATAAGGCCAAAACTATTGCAAACCAACTATAAGGTTAGGCTTGAGGGAGCTTGAAGAGTCAAAGAAAAATTGAATAATCACTGATGAATTGGAGGAGTGTTTTTGCTTAAAATGTCTATCCTTACTCTGAACTGTTCCTTTAAAGGTGCCCGTCACTGAAACATATCTGGCTCAAACGAAGTAGGTTGGACACAGAAGTCAACAACAGATAACAACACAGTGTGTGAGGTTTATTTCCTGGATCGGTGGCACAATAAGGAAGAAATTTAGCCAAGGCTCCCTGGCACCCAGTAAGGTTTTCCATGGAACAACCTACCTGTTGGACCTGTTGGACCAAACACCACCATGAGGGTGGAAAGTCTGCCATTAAATACAATAAAGCCACTTCATGTTTGCGTAAAATAGAAGACTGAATATGGTTCTATAATTGTAAACATGGGGTCATTATAATACCGAACTTTACTTAAAAACACTGAAAACTGCTGTTTTACTATTTTTTTTAAAAACAAATGAGATGTTTTGTGTCTTAAGAGTACCATCACAACACTGGTAATAGTGTTCTGCTTCATGTATGAGCAAAGCGTGTGTGTCTGTTTTTAATGCATCAAATCTGCAGAGTAGTCACCTACTCAGAGGCTGAACTAATCCTACCAGAAGCGAACAGGTCTGAATAGTGGACTCAGGATGCAGTGAGCTCCAGTTACTCAGGTCCCATTTGCACATTGTTTTAACAGGATAAATGTGAAATCTGTCCTTGGTTACATTTCAGGATGAAGATCTTAAAACAGAGCAGAACTTCTCTCACACACAGGTCTTCCCACTAGGGTTTAATTGGGTTGTGATTGCAGCCGTCACATTTATAAGCAGGAGATGAAACGTCAGCTCTGATGGAAAGTGGTCACCGATTGTGCTGAAACACTTCGAGCACTCTACTTCTGACTCGATCCTGTGGAAGCATGTTGACGTGCAGAAAAACAGTTTTTCAGCTCCTAGAACTCGACATTTGCTGCCAGCAGTAGAGTTAGAGTTATCTCCTTTACCCATCAACTAACTATGCCCTTTCCTTAAGGTTGTCTACAGATCTGCAAACAGCTGGGAGTGTGTGTGCACTTACCCTGCTCTCCTCGAGACTGTCAAAAGGCCCAGGTGGGTCGTCGAGACAAAGAAACTCTCTCACAGGCAGGCTGTAGAAAAGAGCAAACACCAAAACATAAATCTGTGTGAACAAGTGAACAAAACCATTTCAATTAGTCAAATATTTCTGTCACTATTGGTTAGGGTACTTCTATAAACCACCAACGCTAAGGCAAAGATGTCTACATCCCAGTTTTCTTGTTGCAGGGAGCATTTTGTTACACTCTGAATGGCTTTATAACATCAGAAATAATCAATTATGAAGCTAACTAAAAAACACTGTTTGGTTTGTCTTATACACCAGTTAGATATGTCCTTGTGCGCAACCAGATTCTGCAGAAAGGCCTGAAGTCCCAGCTGTCTGTCGTCCAAGAAGTCGCTGTCGTAGTTGTCTTTAAACCACCTCTTAGGGGGCAGCGAGAGCCGGAAGCCGGGAAATATTTCTTTTAGCTAGAACACACACACACATCATGAGGAATGAGTAGCACAGGCTCACTCCTACAAAATGCAACAAAAGATACAATATTTATAATATTACAATAAAGCACTGATAAAATCTAAATGTGGCCTGAAGACCCGAGGGGGTTTAGACACTCCTCACTAACTGTTCCCAGAGCTCCTGGAGCTGAGAACAAAATGTTTGGTGCTTTTCCTGAACGGCCTCCTATTATCGCTGACCTCATTAGGAGCCTGAGCTTTAACAAGAGGAGCTGTGGGAAAAAAAAACAGGATCTGAAATTTCACCCGCAACTGATCGGTACGTTTAAAGGTGGCTTCGACATGAAAACATGTTGAGCAATGTCTGCCAGCTAAGCAAGCGTTTCAGAGCTGGGCAACTTAGTGGTGCACGCAAAAAGTATTTAAAATTTTTTATACACTTTTTTTTCCATCCGCACCCCCAAAACCGCTACCTTTCTCTACCACTTTACACAGTAACACCTACTACAACATACAACATGTCATGGAGAAAGGGTCAAAAGACGTTGGACTCCTTTTTTTTTTCGAAGTCAGAGGAGTATGAAGAGCCAAAGCAGACAAAAGTTCTACGTACAGACCCGCGTGCGAGGCCGAATGAGTTGCGCGCAACACCCAATGATATGCGCAAGACAGTGAAAGACATTTTTTTAAGAAAAAAAAAAAAATCAAAAACCTATTTCAATGTAATGTATGTGAAAATGTTTTTATGGACCCCCTCTTTTCTTTGTTTATTCTGTTTAAGTCAGTAAAGACAAGACTGTTTCTTCTTGGTTTGAGTATACTAAAAGCAGCAATCCTGGAAATTCTCTCAACACCAAGAAGGTGTTGAGAGAATTTCCAGGATTGCTGCTTTTGTGGACCACTTTTTTAGGGTCTTCATTGAAGCTCCTTGTACAACGTATAGGCAATATGTGCTGAACGTGCATATTGGCTCGCTCCATCATCAAACAAGCATTGAGATGGCAACTCAAAAGCAAAAGTAAACAGTAGCTAAAATGAAAATACATTACACTGACTAAAATGAATTAACCAACCAATAAATAAAATGTAATATCTCTAATGTTTTTCATGTTCTTGGCTTGTCAATCAATTTGTATTTATTTTAACTGTATTTTTTTTTTAAGTATTACAAATGTGCCTTTTTCGTAAAACTGTAGTTATGTAAATATCTGACACAAATATCTTACAATATCACATAATAAACAGCCATATTTTCAACTTTCCTAATTTTTAAAAAATAAATCAATCACGGTCGGCCAGCGATCGGCCGGCACCACCTACCACCGGGCTTATCCTCTTTTCTGGGGGAAACCCTGAAAGAGGTTACAAAAAATTACACCTAAGGGTTTATTTTAATAAAATAAAGGCTCAAGTTTAAATAAAACCTTAGTCTTTTGTTTTATTTGTGATTTTGTGAGGCATTTGGGTTCCAACTGATTGCCCTGTACTGGTGTGTTGTGGGCGGAGCTTATAAAGGCAGGTCATTTCTCTCTCCTTCCAGCCAGCAGCACCTTAGGGTGCTTCGTGAATCGTCCTTTTTTCGGTCAACTGACAGCAGTTTAAAGTCTAAATTCTCATCTGGTGTCCATTATTGACTAATACACTTTATAATCTACTGTGATGATGGATTTTGCTACGTGAAGCTGTGTTGGGCTTTATAGAATATTAGGATTTTGGTTTTTGGTGGCGGCGTAAAATCACAACCTTTAAAGTCAGAATCTTAATAACTCTAAGCAATTGCCAATCATCCAAAATCTAACAAATGCAACATGAACTTTACATTACCTTTTGTGAAAATCAATCTAAATACTGGCAACCATTCGCACTGATTATCAAAAACTCACTTGAACCCATTGGATATTTACAGTTTAAAGCACAATCAGGCACTTCTGCAAGTCCAGCACCTGTGGAAAAGACAGGAAGAGACAACAGGACATACAGCAGGGCGTTCCTGTTTGCTTTTTGTGTTTGTTTTACTTTTGTGGTATAAAAGAAATGTGCATAGCCCTGAATGTCTATGCTTGCTTCTGTTCTGTTTGACTTTCTGTCCTTTGTAAAAACATGCCACTCTTCCATATGAACGACCACTAATAGGCTCCAAATGTTCCGCTTCTGTAATCAGTGATAAACACTCTTTTTTTCTGAAATCCTTGACAGAACTGTTCCCCTAGTTGGCTTGGGCCTCTGAGCGGTCCGTTTGGAACAGAAGGCCTCTTTGTGCAGCTCGGACTGCTTCCACTACGAACTCAAACACAAAGCAACCTGACAGCAAGTGGCCGATAACTAGTGCTGGCCGATATAACGATACATATCGTGGGGACGATAGAAAAGTGTCTATCGTGATATATTTTCTTCTATCGTCTCTATCGTTTTTATCGTCTCTACCGTTTCTGTCGTTTCTATCATAATTGTATCAATGATTCATGTAAATATTTCATAACGTAGGCTACGACGAATGTATTAGTGTTGTCACTTTGCATACATTCAGTTTATATAAGTAATAAATAA
>NC_051450.1:5120699-5126102 GCF_001649575.2 Kryptolebias marmoratus | reverse complement strand
AAAGTTCAGTTAAATGTCACTTCGAAATAAAGCTTGAAAAAGGTAAGAAATGAGATTATTTTTTTCATATTTTTCAGAGAATAACTGCCAACGTACGTAATTGGGGTATATCGTGATATATATCGTTATCGTGATATAAAATTATCTATATCGTAATATAGGATTTTTTCCATATCGCCCAGCACTACCGATAACCACGTGTTTGCAAACATCTGAACGCGATAACAGAAACTGAGCTTCAGACAGCCTTGACCCAGTTTTCATGTCCCTCATGCGGTCACGTGTACCTTGTCGTTGAGTCTGGAGAAGTCTGTGTATCGTCTGAACACAACCCAGCTTTCATCGCGGGTCTTCTTCACCAGGATCTTATACACCTGCAGCAGAGATGATCAGAAGCACACACAAATTCTCTAATCTAATGTAATCTGTTATCTTGTATAATCAGTTATTTGTGCTTTTTTTTCTTATTTACTGTGAACTTAGCTCTCTCCTCCATGACCTCGTACCCCAGCACCGTCGGGGTTATCGGCCTCTCCTCCGCTTGCTGGCTCCCAGCGGGATCTGATACGGAGCGAGGGCAGCTGGAGTACGCTACAGACGGCTCCAGGGACCCGTTCAGCTTGGCCCGCGTCACAGGGCTCTGGAGGGGCGGCGGCGTCCGGCTGCGGCCTACTCTGTCTTTGCGGCGGGACTGACGCTGAGAATTTCTTTCATATTCCTTCCCGGCGACAAGCGACGAGGACTCCAAGCTGCCTGAGACGCTTCCCAGAGAAGCGGCTCGCTGTGGCCGCCTTGGCTTGTTTTTACCACCTAACAGGGATTTGTCCAAGGGGACAGGGACAGGCACAAAGGGTGAAGCCATGTTCATGAGTGGTGTACTCCTGCCCCTCCACTTTAGCTGCCAAAAAGGCTTTTCACACCAACCCCGACCTAGCAGTGCTGTTGGATGATGGGGTCTAAGAATAATACTCTGCTTAAGAAGCTGTCGTTCACTTTAAAGGCCCTGTGGAAACATAAAGTACAAGATTAGTTCAATTATTTATATAATAATCTGAAAAAAGGAGGGGTGACTTCTAAACTGATAAAACTGGTCCCTAAACAATAGCACAAACGAAATGAACTGTAAGCGCAAATGAATTATTGATTATCATGTGCTGCAAGTCATTTATGTTTTATGAAACTGAGGATATTGTGTAAAAATTCAGGATAGAAACAAAACAATAAAGCAGTAGCGATCACTACCTTTTAAAGCTGACCTGCCTAAGTAATTGCACCAAAAAGGAAATTAGTTTTGACGTTTCAATTTAAGATAAACTAAAAAGAAAATTCATGTTGGTTTAAATAATAAAACAACCAGACCCATGAAGCTGATTTTAATTCACAGTGAGAGGTCTGCTGCTACTTGTCAGCTGTGTTCATTAATTCATGAGAGGAACACAGAAACCAGCAATTAAATACAAATAAAGATGGTCTGTAATGCACTTATTAATACAGATGTGGACAAGTTTATTTGCAACCTTTAGATACAGCTTTGACGTCACATATTGACATCAATTACCTACAATGTATTTAACAGGCAGATGAGGTAAATTAGCCAGAAAATTAACATTCTTCCCATAGCAGACGTCTTATTATTACCTTCATTAAATGTGACAAAGTTAAACACCACTGCCTCTTAAATTAGGTACAAGTAGCAACAGTAACACAACTGAGAGGATGTATTAGAGTGCACAGACAGACATTTTTATGTTTGCCTAGATGTCAATAATGTCATTGTAGCAGCCAACCACTGCAATTAAACACGTTTCCATCTAACGACACGACACGAATGAAAGTTTTTATCATAAAAGCTATAAGCCGAATTGCGTAGCAAAGTCCGGTGTTTCATAAAAACTGTTCCCTGGAGTGGGTTTGTCAATAATTAACGAGTTACGGCGTGTCTGCCCTAATTTTCTTCATTTTTCAACAGTGTTCGGCGAGTCCGCACTCCGCTGTCTGACCTAGCAGGGACGCTTTCACGTCACGCTCACATTTAGCTAACAAGCTACAACGAACAACAAGGCTGATGTGATACCGGGTGAACGAGACCTACCTGTGGCGTTTAAATATGTTTCCCTTAAGTTTTTATTTCATTTTACTATACAAATAAATAGGTATTTTTGTCCCGTTGCTGTTGATCCTCCCCGCCCCCGGTGGCTGGGGCCCTTCTCCGTCTCAGTTGCTTAAATTTAAACCATAGGAGGGAAGCGTCTCAAGATGACCACACGGGGGCGCTGTTTCCCACAGACGGCCACATTAAACACTGAAGTAGTTGCACCAAAATGCATGCATTGCAACAATTAAAAACAATTAAAAATGTATTGATTTAATAAAACAACTAAAACAAGCAGGATCTTTATCTTCTGTTTCCCTTTAATAATATTCAGATCGATGCTAAATAAAACGCTAAATGTGAACCACAGAGGGAACAAAACAAACAGAAACACCATAAAAGCAATTTATGTAATTTTTACTTTTCAGATTATTTAAAAAAATATATAGAATCAAGCATTATATGGCAAAAAAGTAAACTATTTTTCATATATTTATATGCTGAGAAACACCAGTTTAAAAGAAGTTCCCCAAACCTTCAAAAGTTATTTTTTTAAAAAAAGGACGCTGGGGACCTTTATCTTGCTAGAATCATCTTTATTTCATCAAATAAACAAATAAAATCGATTATACAGACAGCTACTAAAACTAAATGTTTATAATCATTATCTTAAAAAGTTCATTTTAAGGAGAGACTGAAATAATTTAATGAAAAGGACATTTAACACCAGGAGTTGCAGTTCATAACATCACAGATTAATGCTGAGCTTTGACACAGTTCAAAGTTCATTTTAAGGAGAGACTGAAATAATTTATTGAAAAGGACATTTAACACCAGGAGTTGCAGTTCATAACATCACAGATTAATGCTGAGCTTTGACACAGTTTTGATTTCATTTACATATTGGATTCACAAAATATACTTTTTATTCATTATTTAAGTTAGTACAAACCAACTACAAAAGAAAAAAGCATCAAATCAATAAAATAAAAACTACCAGGGCTTTGGGTTTTTACAGGCCTTAAAAACCTTTTAGGTATGTTCACCTTTTTCACTTTCTTTTTTCCATTTCTTGACATTTGAATAAATATGTAGAGAAAATAACACTGAGAAGGCTGTAACACCATTTTAACTTCTTTGTTTGCAAGCTTAAGTGTTCAGGATAAAGAGCAGTTTTTCTGAGCGGTACAAAGAAGAAAAACGAGCGAGGATTTTTCCCACTCCGTGCATGAACCTGAACGCGCCGAGGTTGACCATGACGTCACCGAGAGAGAGAGCGAGAGACATTTCCTGTTTTTGCTGCACAACAAGTCGGCCATATTGGGAGGAGAGACGCTGTTCAGCAAACTCATTCAAGGTAACGAGGAATCTGCGGTTTTAACGGGATTAAAAATATTTCATGGTTTAAATTTTACTCATAAATGTCTTATTTAATTTAACCGATTTTTATCAGGTTGCTTTAAAACTTTTTTTGTCTCCAGTGACCTAAAAGCTTGATAATTAGGTAAACTACATAGATAATCAGTGTTCGGTTTATAACAAATCTACTTAAATAATGAAATATATAAGTAATGTAATTGTAAAAAGAAAACCATCAGAACAAGTAATTGAATAAAACATGATTTATGAGTGCAATCCAGCAGATGCGGCTAGATTGTTTTTTTTATTTTATTTTTAATTGCCCTGCTTAGGCTGCTGCCCCCGTGACCCGACCCCGGATAAGCGGAAGAGAATGGATGGATGGATGGATTTTTAATTGTAATATAAGCAGTCTATAGTACAGCAGTGTAGTATAGCATCACAGCAAACTATCAATATTAGCATTCAAACACAACAAAGTCCAGTACAGGTGTACAATATTTTAAGAGACAAAAAATTAAAAATTATATAAATGCCTGGATTATCTAAGTAAGAAAATATTATTTTTAAAGAATAGTAATAGCTGTTTTACACAAAACTGAGTTAAAACTGTGTTTGTGAGTTACCTCTATTATTACTCGTGTTTTTAAATAAAGGACTGAACAAGTCCAGATGCTGGTGTTGGAGGTGAAGCAGGTTACCTCCACAGAAGGTAGAATGACCAAGCAAACTTTTAAAGATCTGACGTCAGAGACTGATTGTTTCAGAGAACCTGGACGTGAAGAAGATCCCTGCAAGTCCAGACAACAGAGAATGATGTCGGACATAAGGAAAGATGGAAAACAACAAGGACCTTAAATTAAATCAACCCCGAGAGAAGACATCTTAATAAATTCAGACAAAAGCTTCATGTCAGGATTTGGGTTTTATTTTGTTTTTTTCTTTGAAGTTTCTCTTGTATTTTGGGTTATTGATTTCATGTTTTGTCTTTGTATTGTTTCTACCTCTTGTGTAGAAACAAGAGACAAGAGACAAGAAACAACATTATTCACTTCTTCTCAGTTTGTCACTTGGTTGCCTGCCATGCCCATCTCCACCTGCTCGTTAGTTATCTCTCACCTGTGCCCACTTCACCTAATTACCCTCTGTGTTTAAAACCTGGTCACTTTCTCCACTTCCTCCCTGGTCCATTGTCTCTTGTTTCCTAATTGTTTTGTTCGCTTTCTATGCCTTGCCCCGCCCCGCCCCGCCTTTTTGTGTTGCCTTGGAGCACAGCGCAGCGCAGCACTGAAAACTTTAGTCCACGCCCACCTGCTGTGTGGGCCCCACCCCTGGTCCGTATAAATTACGGTGAGACCGGGCATTCGGCTCCCAAATAGCTTTTTTCTTCAGCCATTTAGGAACCAGTGAGGCCCAGAGCTTAAAGTGCTGCGCCTATACTCATAGAATCTGGGTTACAGTACGTAACCAACGTTCTATTTCGTATAGGCTTTGCCCTTTAAGGCTATCGCTAGTGGGTTAAAGGCGAAGCAGGATGTAGTCTATGCCTCACTGGGTCCATCCAGACACAACATGAAGCACCCGCTCGCACATAACACATTTCACCACTCAGCCTTCTGCATGTATAATTACGCGCTCCATGCGCAACAGTGCACCAGAGAAGCAAATGAAATCTGGTGAAGAAGGGCTGAGATAACAGACCTGCTGCTGTGAATAAGAACAACGAAGGTTACAAACTGTAACAGTGTAATGATGAGCAGAGCAGGTCAACAACTCCTCAGGAGGAACAGTTCAATAACAATAACTTCAGCAGTCATGAACTGTGACTGATAATAAACATCTCACACTGCGTCTGCGTGCAGGCAGGTGTGAGCTCAAATGAACGCTCCATGAAATAACAATCATCATTCTGTCAGAACCCTGAGAACGGAATGGGTCATGGAGAAAGTGGA
>NC_051450.1:5119351-5120474 GCF_001649575.2 Kryptolebias marmoratus | reverse complement strand
AAATGAGCACGGAGATGACCAAGAAGCTGCCGTGCAAATATCCTCCACTGTCATCCCTCCATGCAGAGCCGTGGAGGATGAAATGCCTCTGGGGGAGTGAGCTCTGAGGTTCTCTGGAGGATCCAGCCCAGAGGAGCTGTAAGCCTCAGAAATAGCCTCACACAACCAATGTGAGAGACGCTGAACGGATAGAGGACGTCCTACAGAGCTGTCTCTGTAATGGACAAACAGGCGCTGAGAGCAGCGCAGTGCGGCTGTGCGCTCCACGTAACACGAGAGCGCGCACACGGGACAGAGGAGATGAGACGTGGCTTCCTCCTCAGAGATATGAGGAGGAGGATAAAACCCATCCAGAGTTATCACTCTCGATCTGAATGAGCTTGTGATGCTTTTAGGAGTAAAAGCAGGGTTAGGACGCAGCACAGCTGAGCTGACATGAAATGGCCTCTGTCAGAAGGCGGGGAGACGGCGGAGAACCCAGAACGCAGACTCATTACGTAAAAGAATGAAAACTACTTTATTAACTAAAATAACAAACAAAAGGCTGGCGTGGCAGCAACACAAACACTAACAAAATCCAAAAGCAAGAAGCGAAGGCATGACTAGGAAGAACGAGAACAAGCAGGCAAAGCGGAATGATCCAGTGAGGATTAATGGAGAATGACCAGTTCTTAAAGACAGAGGATAATGAGGAAAATGGGCACAGGTGAGTAAGAATGATTACAAACAGGTGGAGATGGGCGTGGCAGACATGATAGGAAAAGTACTGGGGAGGTGGAAAGTGACAGGGTATGAACACAGAAACTAACAGATAACCAAAAACACAACAAGCGTTACAAAACACCAAAACCATGACAGGCCTCCACGCCTTTCTCCGTGCACCAGCGCTGAAAGGCTGCCCACTTTGATGTGTACAGCACTGTGGTGGAAGCGGCTCGTGCGCCCTGGATCGTGCGGACCACATCCTGTGGGAGGCCCAGTTTTTCTAGGCGGATCCGTTCAGCAGCCAGACCCAGAGATGCTGACCTATTTCCGGGTAACTCCTGATCGCTCCTCCCGCCTGGAGGAGCGCATCCTCCCTCCACGGCAGTTTCCACGGCCGGCCCGACATCAGTTGCTGCAG
>NC_051450.1:5100066-5119251 GCF_001649575.2 Kryptolebias marmoratus | reverse complement strand
AATCACACACATTCCCCCCAACGAGTCATTTCCTGGGCTGCTTTCTCCGTGCGCCCTGCAGCTGGTTGGTCCAGGACGGCGCCTGCTGCCGGCCTTTGGGGAAGCGCTGGGTCGCAGGTTGGCGCGTCGGGAAGGCTTGTTCCCTGGAGGAAGCCGGCGGAGGAGCAGTGCGGGAAGTCGCTGCCGCAGCTGTGGAGCGTCTCTGCTGCTGTCGTTGTCCACGGCGGTCCCTCCAGCGGCCGGAGAAGCGGGAGGAGCTGGAGTGGGGCTGTGGCGTCACCAAGTGGCGCAAGGTTCTGAGACCTCCTCGGTCTTCTGCAACTTCTCAAGGACGGTCTGGAGATTGGCCCCGAACAACGCATCTGGGGTGATGGGGCCTTCCAGCAGGTTTTTCTGCAGAGTCTCAGGCATCGACAGCAGGAGGCGGAGCCAGGTGGCCCTCTGGATCATCGTCATCCAGGCGGCGATGCGGGACAAGCAAACCGTTGAGGCAGCACACAGGTTGAGGATGACGTCGGCGGCTTTGCAGAGGGAGTTCTTCCTGTCCTCCGGCAGGTCTTCTTCCCCCAGTCTCTTGGAAATATCGAAGGCCAACAGGGCTATGTTGTTGCTTGCCGCAGCAGACTGGAAGGAGCACTGGAGTGCCTGGTTGGCGAGTCTGGTGATCAGCTGATCGGTTCTGCCATCCGATCGGGGCGGGGGAGGGGTAGGGACGGGGAGTCCCTTCGCGCTAGCGGCCACCTGGATAATGCCAGGCAGTTCCAGGAGGAAAGTGCCGACAGTTGGGAGCGGAGTGGTCGCCGGCGTCGGACGGCCCCGGGCGGCTAAACATTCGCTCGGCCACCCTGGTTCCGCTATCACGCTCTCCAGCTGGGAAGAGGCAGCGGGGCTGCTGCTAGCATCGCCTCCGCCGGAGGATCTCTCCAATATAAAGGTCTGAACATTCTTCGCTGCACTGAACTGCATACACCACTCCGCTCAGTTTGAGTTTCGGTGTTTTGCCCTTAGGGTGGACCAGCCTCTGCCTGAGAGTCCTGTTGGGTTTGAAATGTACTGGGATGTTGTGTTTGGAGAAAATCCTTATGAGTTTCTCAGATACTCCAGCAACATAAGGAATGACAATGTTTTTTCCTCTGTTCCTCTCCTTGTTCTGTTCCGTGGGTTGTTTAGTAGATTTCCTAGCTGACTTGACAAAAGCCCAATTGGGATATCCACATGTTTGGAGAGCTTTTTTGATGTGTTTTTGTCCATTTTCCTTTCCTTCTGTCTTTGTGGGTGGTGAGAGTCAAACAGAAGGTACTGATCTGTGTGGGTTGGTTTCATGTAGACTTCAATGTTGAGGCTGTCCACTCTTTTCATGTGAACCAGACAGTCCAAAAAAGGCAGCTTGTTGTTGGAATTCCTTCATGTGTATTTTGGGGAGTCCATACAGGCAGGGAGTGGCTTCGATTGATAGTTTTATCCTTTTCCAGTTTTTGCAAGTAATCCGTGACCTTCTTTTTGTAAGAGCTGGTTGGGTCCCTCTTTAAGGTCTCATAGGTGGTGCTGTCACTCAGTAATGTTAAAATTATTCCTGGTACTCAGAAGTATTGAGGACTACTATGTATCTACCTTTGTCAGCTGGTAAAATGGTGATGTTCTGGTCCTGGCTGAGCGATGTTACAGCTTTTATTTCCTGTGGTGAGAGGTTTAAAGGAGGTGGCTTGGCACTGGAGAGGGTTGCTGTTATTTTCAGTCTGAGTTCTTCTGCCTCTGTTTCCATTAAGTTGTTGTTCCTAATAACAGATTCAGTGGCAGTGATTAATTTCACAACAAGTATTTCTTGTGGAGAGATTGCAAAATTAAGTCCTTTCGCCAGAACATATTTCTCCAGCTGTGTCAGGGTCCTGTCTGACAAATTTCTAATCCACTGGTCCTGAATGTTAGAGTTGGTGACATCCACCTGATCTCACCTGGTGGTTTGTGATGAGGAAACAGCTCTCTGTTGTAATTTAGAGACTTTACCTTGTTGGTGTTCCTTGCTCTTCTGATGCTGTGACAGTTGGGCCTTTTCAACAAAAATAGAAACTTCTTCTTTCAGGGGTAGAGGAAGAAGATTAGACAGCTTCTGGTGGGTCTGATCAAGTTTGTGTGAGAGAGCTTCAATGGTGAAGTGAATCTGTCTAATTCTCTCACTAAGCAGCTTATGTTGGGCTTTTCGGAGTATTCCTTCTGCTCTCTGTCATTTGATTGTGGAATTGAGTTTTATACTGCTAGGGATGAGTTTTTCCTGTCTGCATCTCAAACAAAGCCCACATAGACCTTTCACAGCAGTGCCACGGCACAGGAAAAGTTACCATGAACTTTCTGTGTCTACTTGAATCTGAAGCTTTTAAAAATGAAAGAGGACTCTTCATCACCTGAAGATTGTAAGTGTATGTCAATCAGGAAAGTTATTTTCTTTCAGAAATGTTATATTTACCCCATTTCACATAAATACATATATTTATCATTTTCAATGTTGTTATTAGGCCTATATCATTTATAATTTAAAGTTTCATTTAAGAGTCAGTACTGGTGTAGTGTAACAAGGCAGACACCTAGCCAACCCCTATTATCTTTGTTCTAAAACCATGAATATAAAAGGAACTTTGGGGTGTTTAGGGTTTTTCAATTTACAAAACATAATTGTCACTTTGAAGATGTAAAGTATTTTTGCTCACAATGCTGCCTCAGCCGTGCTTCACAGGAGGAACGTTGTTCGCAGCATGTTGAGAAGTGTTGGGTTTTTGCCAGATATGGGGTTGTCCTTTGTTACCAAAATGTTCAATGGTTCACTCTTCCATGCAGCCCAGCTCTGCACTGCTTCTAGTGGTCCTAAAGACATGCTTCTGTCTCCCAGCTCTATCAGGGTTATCGTTGGTCTCTGATTAATGATCCAGACTGTGAGTTTTGGCAAGCCACCCTCTCTTGGTAGTTTTGCTGTGGTGGCATCATCCATTGTCCATTTGTATTGCCTACCACCATGAAAGGCTGTTGATCACGCATTGCCTGTAAGTGCATTCATTTATCTGTTAGTAAAATATCTCATGAACCACCAGACAGATTTTAATGAAACTCTCAGACAGAAAACCATCAGATGTACACTTACAACTGATCAATTTTCGGAGTCAATACAATTCAAGATGGCCGGCACAAACTGTCAACAAAATGTCTATAACCCTGTTATTTTTTTCAATTAAGCTAAAATTAGGTGTGGTGATAGCTGAAAGTCATTCTCATCACACACTAACTGTAACAGATCCACCAAAAATCTTTCTCTAAACTTTTGGCAGCGGGTGATGCGCATTCTTTCCAGGAATGTTACTTTTATTTAATAATTAATTTAATGATGCTACATGGGATGTTCAGGGTTTGGGATATTTATGTAAACAGTAACTCATTCCTTGTCTTTACGTCTCTACAGCTGCAAGCAATAATTGTAAATACACGTGCAAGCCCTATTTCTTAATTTTATATCTTTTATTAGAATTTTTTAAAACAACCCCCTTCCTCCATCTGCCTTCATTAACTTGGAGCAATTTGTGTAGCTCTATTACTAATAATAAAACTTAAAATCTAATTAAATACTAAGACAACAAAATATAGAAGGGATACCGATGAATATCTTTGCAACACATTGTAAGAATATGCTCATCTGATAAGTAAGTGTTAATTATTAATGATCTGTCCTCCTCTGTTTGTCTCAGACATCATGGCATCATCCACCCCTCTATCCAAGGCTAACACCACCTTCTCTCTGGCTCTGCTCAGAAAGCTAAGTGAGGACAACAACGCTGCAAATATTTTCTTCTCTCCTTTCAGTGTCTCTTCAGCTCTGGCTATGGTGATGCTGGGAGCCAGAGGGAACACAGCCACACAGATGTTAGAGGTAAACGTCACACACACTGAAAACTACAGGGCAACACAGAGTGTGGTGAAGCACTTTGATAAAGATGGGTTCATCTGACCAGCTGCTGTAAACTGGTGTCTTTATTAAGCACGTAAAAGTACGCTTTTTATATAAGTACAGTCACGGAGGAGAAAATACACCCTCTTTTCAGTTCTAGTGTGTTGCTGCCCATCAATCTGGGAAGGGTTAAAGTTTATCTCCAAATAACTTCCAGTCCATCGTTGTACAGAAGGAAAGAGATTATTTTCAAGTGGAACCGATTTATAACAGCTGCCCCTCTTCCCAGGAGAAAACCTGTAGGAGACTGACCCAAAGGTCAGGCTGTGCAACACACTGAGAAATGACAAAAAAAACCCTACAGAGCTCCATCTAAGAACCTATAGGTGTCACTTAGCAGGTTAAAGGTCACGACAGGACAATTAGAAAAAGATTCAATCAGAAAAGCTTGTTTGGATGAGTTGCAGGAAAGAGCCTCTTCTATCTAAAATGGACATGGTAGCATGACTTGGGTATGGAAAGTTTTATCTAAATGAATCACATGACTTCTGAAACAATGTCTTTTGGACAGAGGAGACAGAAGAGATGTTTACCCAGAATGCACAGGGCAACGTTTGTTGAAAACCAAACACAGCATATCAACTTAAACAACTCATACCAGCTTTCAAACACAGTGGTGGAGGGCTGATGAATTTGACTTATTTTGCAACCTCTTCTCTTCATTATCCAGTGTTTGAAAACCCAGGATTGTCAGGATGAAGTCCACACTCAGTTTGCGAAACTGCTGAGTGAACTCAACAAGCCAGAAGCTCCATTTGCCCTCAGTGTTGCTAACAGGCTGTACGGTGAGCAGTCCTATCAGTTTCTGCAGGTGAGGGGGTGTTAACATGTAGCTTTATGTATTTGTATTTGAGGTTTTACGGGGTTTTTTTGCATTAGAAACTCTAACAGGAACATTTAAAATATTTGTGTGTAACTGAGAGAACAAAAAAATAAATATGCAGGCTGTATTATTTTTTAATTCCACTGACTGAAAGAATCAGTGACTATGGGAGAATGCTTTAAAAACAAATTAATAATAAATGTGTAGTTTGTGTTTTCAGGAGTATTTATCAGAAATCAGGAAACACTACAACTCTGAGCTGGAGCCTGTGGACTTCACCAAACATGATGAAGCCATATTCAAGATCAACAGCTGGGTAGAGAAGGAGACACAAGGTGGATCACTACCACTAACACACACCATCAGTTCATAACATGATGCTGTCCATCCCACACAATGAAGACATCATGAGGTCCATCTGGTGGATCAGTGTGTTATTGTGATGTTGGTAAAAGCTGTGGTCTTTGTGGTGTTAGTTCTCATTGATTTCATGTTGTGCTCTGATTGTCACCAGGTAAAATCAAAGACATTGTGGCTGAGGGGGACTTGAACAACAGGACCAGGATGGTGCTGGTCAATGCCATCTACTTCAAAGGATTCTGGATGTATCCATTTATGAGATTTTTTACTCATGATGCTGAGTTTCGACTCAACAAGGTAAAACTAAACATGAAATACTTCTGTAATTTCTGTAATCTGTAATATTTCTGTAATTCTGTCCTGACTCTCCAATACAGTATCAAAAATATCATAACATAGATGTGCAGTTTTCTGGTTTGGATCAAGATTGAAGATTTAAGACCCACACAGTTGTCCTGCAGTCCCTGCTGCAGAAAACAACTTGGACGACTTAACAAATCACTAAAATATTTCACAATCAACATGTTCTTTTTGTTTTTTTTTATCAGTCTAGATTGTCTTCAATACATCCATCCCATTCTATTGAGACGGAACTGTCCAAAGTAGAAAGGAGTAACAATATGTCTAAACTAATTAGTTTTATACAGTATTTGCCTTTTATCATGTTTATCTCTGTCACATGCTTCACATACAGTGAAGTTTTGGTTATGTAGATCTCCAACTATATCCCTACACCTCCTTTTCTCATGCATTTCTGTCTTAGGTTTACACAGGTGATGCCAGATTTAGTACTAAACTAGAATCTATAAAGTATATTGTGTTCTGTTATACACTCACTGACAAAAAAAGCACTCAGAAGAAATGGTCTTTTTTGATGTGTTGTGGTCCACATACAAACCAGAGGGCATCATGAATAAAGTGATAGTTTTATTAAGCAGCTGCCAGAGCATCAGCAGTCAGAACTGTAAGTAAAGATCTTCAGACAGTGGTTGGGTGGCTTCTCCTGACATAGAGCAAGCAGCGTGCCCATACTGCCAACTCCATTATCCATTTGATCTAAGATTGTAATCACTGCAGCACATAATGTACATGTGACCTTTCCACATGTGCAGTCTCATTTTATTTCCACAACCATGTCTGGGTGCTTAACTCGTGTCATGGAGTGTACAATGATGCACCATATGGCATTTCCCTTTTCTGCCACATACCATTTGTTTTTCCTTTGTGACGTGAGTACTTCCTGTATCTGTTGTTTTTAAGAGAGACAAAAAAACAGTAAAGATGATGAAATGCGAAACCTACTTTCCTATGGCCTTTATTATTGAAGTCAGCTGCCAGGTAATCCAGCATATACTCAAAGAATCACAATTTTCCCATTGATCTAACCCTAATCAAGAAACTGACAGTGATTGTTGCTAATATATTTTATTGTCGTAATGTTTGAAACCTTCTGCTGAACAGATCCTGGAGCTGCCTTACAAAGGGAATGAGCTGAGCATGCTCATCTTTTTACCTAAAGAGATAGAAGACGATACAACAGGTCTGGAGAAGGTAGCGCTCTTTCACTCTCTCACTCAGACAAAACTCGACTGTTTATGGTTACAGACACATCTAATGATTTATATATTTTCCATCCAGCTGGAGAAACACTTGACCTATGACAAATTCATGAACTGGACTCATACAGACAAGATGGAATGGCATAAAATTGAGGTGAGCCTGCCTCGATTCAAGTTGGAGGAGACAACTTGAACAACAAGTTCAACATCCTGACCAGCATGGGCATGGTGGACGCTTTTGATGAGTCAAAGTGTGACTTCTCTGGTGAGACAAAAAGAAAAAGTTTATTAGATGTGTCTGAGTTTTATTCATGTCTTCTGAGTGAAACTAAAATCTACATGAGAAACATTTTTGCAGTATTTCAAATGTAAAAAGGCAGATAAAGTGACTACCGCCATCATTGCTGATCAAATTTTTTTATAGTTGTGATTTTTTTAAAATGTGATCTTTTCTTTTCTTATCTGTATCTGTGACAGGCATGTCCAGCATCAAGGAGCTCTTCCTGTCAAAGGTTTCACACAAGGCTTTTGTGGAGGTGAACGAGGAGGGAACAGAAGCTGCTGCTGCTACTAGTTGTTTTGTAGAAGAACTGTGTTATGTTCCTTTACAATACTTCAGTGCAGACCACCCCTTCCTCTTCTTTATCCGTCATAACCCCACTATGAGCGTTCTCTTTGCTGGACGCTTTTGCTCCCCTCAGTGAGTGTATTTTTGCTGAACATACTTCAGTCCCCCCCCCTCCACCCACATTCCAAAAACACACAGGTTAGCTTGATTCCATCCATCCATTTTCGTTACCCGCTTGTCCATTCCAGGTCGCGGGGAGCTGGTGCCTATCCCCAGCAGTCACTGTGTGAAAGGTGGGGGACACCCTGGACAGGTCAGGTTAGCTTGATTGGTGATTCTAAATTGACACTCTGTGAATGTGAGCATGTGTGGTTATCTGACTTATTTATTGGTGTGTTGACTCTGTGAAGAAATTACAAACTGGTCAGGGTCTGTACCTCTCTCCCACCTGATGGATTCTGGGATAGGTTTCAGACCCCCGCAGACCTGATTAGGGTCAAATGGGTACAGAAAGTGTGACATTGTGTGTTTTGAGAGTGATAGCTCTGAGCAGTATGAGAGAAATCATGTTGTTCAACACGCCTAAGGCTTATCAGTTCTGCAGCTTTAATATTGACTTTGTTGTCTGTCTTCATTCCATAAAATGCTTTTTCAAATACTCTAAAAAGAAGAAAAAAAAGTTTACAAACTGGTCCTGATAAAATATAATTAGGCCTGAGCAGTGACAGCGCTGTGAAGGCCTATTGTACTCGTAATGTTTTTTATCCCGATTCTTTTCCACATAGAAATGCTAATTTGGAGGTCTAAACATTTTCAAAAAGTCACCAAACTTTACCCAAAATTCTCTCCCGCAAGAAATTTTAGTATTTTAATGGAATCAAAAATGGGCGAGTCCAAACTGCTCTACAGCGCCACCTAGAGTGAGATAGGACAAACCGTACATCGTAGAGATCTCTAACTCGGTACCTAGGTAGAACACCTTAAATCAAGAAAAAATGTCTCTGGAGGTATGTCCTAAAATGTACAGGGAGGCGGCCATTTTGGGTCAGAGTGAAATTTTTGGTAATTTTTGCACACCTCGAACTTTAACAAACTCCTCCTAGGGATTTTGAGCGATTGGGTTCAAACTTGGTCAGTATGCAGTTAAGGGACAGGGGATTAAAAGTTATCAAAATTGTGAGTTTTTGAGCATGCTGAAGAGGCGGGGCCAGGCCTCAAAGTTTGCCTTCTCATCATAAATTTCAAAACGATATAACTTTCACATGGAAAAACCAAATTGCACCAACTTTGGTATGAGTCATCCATGTTGGATTCCCAACGATCCTGTGGTGACATTCTGACATGATCAAAGCCCCTCAGAACAGGAAGTACTTTCACTGACGATCATGAAATTCGGTACACGTGCATCTTGACAGAACCTACTGTCTGGGAACAAACCTCACAGGAAGTCGGCCATCTTGGATCAAAAGTTGGATTTTTACCCCATTTTCGGCGATGACAGCCTCCACATTTGATCGAACTCCTCCTACAGCTTTTGACATACAGACTTCAGAATCACTCAGCTCAGTCTTGAGGCACTAAAGGTCAAAAGTTATCAAAAGCTTTTTGCTACATCAAAGCATGTGGGCGTGGCCAAGTCTCAAAATCTGACCATTCACCATAACCTCCACATACAAGGTCGCAGCTTAATGAAACTTTCTGTGTCATAACAGACTAGGACTAATCACATTAACGTGGTCAATTTGTGACATCACTTTAGCCCCGCCCCCTTCCAGCAGGAAGTAACCTGTGTTCCTGTTGGAGGTTGTCCTTTATCCTCATACAAATTTAAACCTGTGTCGGATGACAGAACAACATGATGCAGAATCCCTCTCTCAGCACTGACTGGTGCATGAATAATGTGGGCGTGACAGAATGGCGAACTCTATTCCCTCGCTGTTTGCATACAGTTGGCTCTAAATCACACATGCATTATTCGATTTGCACCAAACTGGATATGAATGACCTTTGTTAACCTCTGAAGAGGCCAATAGGACTATATTTGAAGTTGACTCCAGTGCGCCCCCTACATTATTTGAAGAGTTATATCTTCCTGATACCTCATCCGATCTGCACCAGATTTTTTGTGCATCATCAGTGAGCACTACCAGACACATTGGTGTTGCTGTTGCATGACATCACATCAGGGTGACTCCTGCCGGTTTCTCCCTGTGTATGATGAAAGATTGAAACAGTATCCACTAACTCTTGATTACCACACATGACACGTTCAAAAGCTTACAGGAAGTCCTCGCCACAAAACAGGAAGTAACGATAGCTCTTGTCTGGAAGGTCAGATCTCTGCCAAACTTTTACGACATGCTGCTGGACTCGTACTGATCTGGACCGAAGTCGATTTGAGACCATCGCCAAAAGCTCCATCTAGTGGACGATGCGAGAACGGTATGAGTGGATAGGCGACGCTCATCACTGCTTGCAGCTTTAATTGTACTTGTAGTCATTCCTTTACATTATATAAAATATAAAAAGAATGTGCTTTGAGATCGGTCCAAAACTCATTGGCAGGCTGATGGATAACAAGCAAGTAAAAGTATAATCAATAAAAAGCCAAAGAAATTATCTGTGTGCTTAAAATTATAATAAAAGATTGTATATGTGTCTGCTTAAAACAATAAAGGAATTTTAGCATTAAAATGGAAGTAAAAAATTTGAATATGTAACATACACATTGTACGTTTAATTCTAAAGTTGATCTGTACAACTAACTAGTGATAATTCATTTGGTTTGTATGAACAATTAATCATGTAACAGATCGTACTTAATCCTTGGTGTCTTTATTATGTGAAATCTGAAGGGGTATGATAAACTGGCAGAAGACACACACCCCCAGCCAGAAAGGAATAATGATTTTATTATTTGCTATGATCACCAGTTAGTGAATATTGTGGGATTGAGGATTTTATTATGTGCTATGATTAACATTGAGGCTGAACTGAAATCAAATCAAAAAAAATTGACATTTCATGTATGCTATTTAGTTAAACACATCCACACAACATTGCAGGGACCTGTTTGACCTAAAAGTTAAATAAACTGTTTTTAGCATTTTAGTCAATAATTTAGGAAGTGGGGGGCGGAGTTTATGACAAGCGCTGGCCAAGAATGTCGCTATTGTCCAGATGTTTACTAGTGGACATAGAAGAAAAAGCCTTTTTTTGAACACGAAGAAATGTCGGAAGACTTTGCGGGAGTAATGGATATACAACCGTACCAGTATGAACCTAAACCGAAGGCTGGATCTCCAGAATCAGATGAAAACTCTTCAGATTTTGATTCTGATGATCACCAGGACAGTCATGGCCGACAAAACAATGAGCATTACGGGAATGTGGAATGGGGAGATCTGAATACCCCCAGATTGTTGTCATGACATCAGCACACGACACTAAAAATCAACATAAAGACGGCAGGAGAGAGCTAATGTTGCTAACTTAAAGTTAACCCAATGCTAACCGGATGCTAACTCGTAATTAACACGAGCATGCTTCAGAGTAGCGTTTATAAACTCTCACACCAGAGTAAACTACTCATCAGTAGTTTTCGACTGACATTTATTTAATCACACATGGATTGTTTATATTTTTTCCTCAATAACAAACTGCTCTGAATCACAAACTGATCTCAGGCTGTCAGCCTGTAAGCAGATCAGACCTAGTAAAACTTCTTGTTGCTCCTCTCCTTTTCTGTAGCAATGTCCTCCACATTTGACTTTTTGAGCTGTAAGTCAGCCAACTGCAGTAACGAGGGTCGGAGGGTTTGACCCAAGTTCTGATAGTAATTCCCACATCGTAGCTTATGGTAAAAGGTGATGGGCCTGTTGATCAACACTGTGTTTTTGTGAGAGGATCCTCTTTTAAAACTGTTGTATTTTTATTGATGAGTGACAAAAGTGAGTGTGAGCAAGCGAGGCTGACGCCATTTTCTCTGTTCACCGCCGAGTGAACACGTTTTTATCTCACCGCCGTGTGAGTGAGTGCAGCGTTTGACTATTGACCTTGAGACAGACAACGGGTGATAAGCAAATTGTCGGGACATAGACGACATAGACATAGACAGACTTATTGACCATGAAGCCTGGGGGAAAGGACCCTGGGTTTCCCTCCGAGCCCAGATTGACGAACTAGTGACTTATCTGACTGAACACGAAGAGGAGGAGATAAAAGACAGACTGACAGACTCACATTAGAGCAAATCATTGAACTTCAAAAGTTTGATGATTCTCCTCTGATGAATTTTCTCTGTCGCCCCTCTAAGGGGCGACGGAGAAAGATAACTGTTGGAGAGAACTGGACGGCCGGATAGTCCTTCCCTCAGGTAGACAACAGGAACTGTTCCAGGAGGCGCACAGACCAGGACATGTGGGTGCTAGACAGATGCTTGAGAACCTGAAGGAGTGGTGGCACCCTTTCATGACCGACATGGAAAAACATTTTGTAAGAACTTGTGATGTGTGTGGACAGTTTAACCCATAACCGACACTGACACCACCTAAGGGAAGGTTCCCTTTGGTGACATGTCCCGGCAAAGAAACTATACTGGACGACACAGACATGGTGACCTCAGTTAGAGGAAAAAGGTGTCTGTTGGTGTGTGTGGACACATTCACAGGCTGGCCCGAAACTTGGCCAGCTACTAGAGAGGACAGCAAAACTGTTGTGAAATGCTTAATAAATCGTTACATTCCCAGGCATGGGTTCCCTGAAAAGATCCGGACAGACAACAGAACCCACTTTAAAAACCAGGACCTGCAGAGAGTGGAGGCCAGTCTGGGCCTCAAATAATAATAATAATAATAGTAGGATAAAATAATATAGTAAAAATAATATGTTTGAGTGAATAAGAGAAATTGACCTGTGTGACTGAAATATAAGACAAACAAGGATCTGTCCAGTTGAACAGCAGTAGCGCAACTGACATCCCTGTTATAAGTCTCGGTGTCAAAGACTCAGTTTTATACACTGGGCTTTTTGGGTCAGTCAGATACCCTGGATTCAGCGGTAAATACTTTCTGACCGGCCGAGACAGTCAGTGTGAATGATTAGTAAACATAAATCTTGGTGTCTGTGAGCAAGGCTTAGAGCCCTGCTCACATTAGGGTCAGATACTTTGGACACAGCATGCCGCATTTTCTGACTGGCCAGGATTAAAAGAGTGAGTGACAATATAAAGGTCAATTGAGCATGTGTGATTAAATAAAATAAAATAAAAAAAACCAACAACATAATAATAAGCGAGAAAAAGGAGAAGTTAGTTAAAGAGGCAAAGGAAAACAGAAAGGCAGCAATCAATAAATAGAGCCAGCTGACAGGCGTAATTGAGATACACTCCTGATCAAAATCTTAAGACCAGTCAAAAAATTGCAAGAATTTGCATTTTGCACTATTGGATCTTAAGAAGGTTCTAAGTAGAGCTTCACAATGTTAAAAGAAGAAATCAGCGTAAGAGACAATAACTTTTGAAAATTATTTGAAAACTGCATTTACACTCAAACATGATTTTTTCAGCTGGTCTTGATCAGGAGTGTATTTGTTGTGGGGAAAATAAAAGTGTCAAGATAAAATAAAGTTGCAAGAAAAGCTACAGGAAATAGGAATAATAGTTAGAAGACTAGTCAAGAAAACAGTTGAAACTCTGGGGAACTATGATCAGGTTGTACAAAAAGAGTCATTTTAATGTGCTAATTCAGAAAAAAAAAAAAAGAAAACAAAAAACAAATGTACCGCTCAAACTGCAAAGAAACAATTAATATCTTTTGAGACGTGGTGTGATTACATGCATGCTGAAGGACTATTTGGAGGGCAAGCCACACTCTTCAACCCAGAAACAAATTTACTTAGAAATGTTAAAAAAAAACTATCTAAAACTGGGTGTGTTGAGCTAAATAAAACTAAAACCAAATTCTCATGCTAACTTTTATAATATAAATTATTAGTGTGTGCACACATAAGTAGGAGAGATTTGACTCTAAATAGTTAATAGTACCATTTTAAAGAAAGATCCTGCTTAATCTGTTAGAGCTAAAAATACTTATTGGGGACCAGCCTTAGCTACTACCACACCAAATCTTAGGTCAATATCTGTAAAAGTGACTGAGTTATAGCCTTTTTTGAGTTTTTTAATGCCAATTGGCCTTTAAGAACTGGTCACTTTTCATCACTCTCCACTGGATCATTCCGCTTTGTCTGTTGGTTTCTCGTCCCTCTCCTTGTCATGCCTCGTATCTAGTTTTCTATTTTTGTTAGTGTTAGTGTTGCTGCCTCGCCAGCCTTTTTGTTTGTTTATTTAAGTTAAATAAATAGTTTTCTTCATTCTTACCATGAGTCTGCGTACTGGGTTCGCCTCCGTCTTTCTCCCACCTGACAGAAAAACAAAATAAACAAAACAAAAAACTGATGTAGCAGCAAAAGAAACTAAGGTTAAACATAGAATGAAAAGGCAAAAGAGTGACTGGGGAGGAGTGAATAGTGACAGCACTAAATGACATGAAGAACAAAAACAACAACACCTGAACAGAAAACATGAAGACAATAAAAATAATAAACTAAAAGACAAAAACCCTGAATCCCGACAATACTTTTGAACTTTTTGAATTATGATATTCACTTTAAATAAATAAATAAATGAAAGACAGATTTTTATTGGAACGTTTCAATTAAAAAGCAAAGTCTAAAGTTTATTCTGACCTCAGTAAATCTATATACTGGTGTACCTATAATTGATTATTTAACATGACCTAAATACTTTCCTAAGAGGGGTGAAGGAAAATGGGATCACATTGCTAAGAAGAGATATGTTTATTTAATTACGAAAGTGGTTGAAGGAAAGAGACAAATATTGATTATTAGTGTGTGAGGTTACTTAAAGATGAAAATAGTTTAAAGTGCTCAAAATTCTGGTAAGTCCATGCTTCATGGAATTACTAATTCAACGATTGTGCCTAATATAAATGACCAAAAACTAAAACACTGGCATTTACATCTTAAAACTTGCTTATTTGAAATTACCAGCTTTATTATTTTGTTTAACTACAAACCACAAAACCTACTTTGATTTCAAACCAAGAATGAAAAGAAAATAGATGTAAAGTAATTCCTTAAGAAGAAATTTGGATTGGTTGGACGCCTTACCTATATTTTGATGTCTATTGAGAAGCTCAGTTAATTCAGGGACATGTGGCACTCTATATGAGCTGCTGACTGGCCGATCCCTGGGCCATCAGCAGGTCGGCCGTGAACAGCGAGAGAGGTGAGTATAAAGCACATTTTCGCTAACCTGCCAGCTCTAGTCACAGGTTTTGCTGATCTGGTGCAAGAGAATCAGGGTGGGATGACCAGAGACCGGAACAATCCCCACGCGGCCGCCGGTGCGTGGATGAAAGTCATAAAAAGAAAGTGGACGGTGTCCAGGTGGACCGGTTAATTCCAGGTGGCCGAGAGAACATTGCACACTCTGAGGCTGCAAGGGAAGGGCTCCACCAGGTATCACTGGAGTCGGAGCGCACCTGCAGAGGAGCCAAATCGCTCATTGGGGGAAATCCAAACTGATCCCTCTCAATCAAAGACAGCGTCAGCCTCTGAGTCCAGAGGTATATTGCTAGGTCTGTCTAAAAGAGACAGAATAATCCTCTAATGACCTAGCAACGTTCCATCCAGGCTAGTCTGCCTGAGCTCGAAGACAACAAGAAGAAGATCTCAACTAATATTCGTCATTTGTTGTTTGCAGATTTTAAGTGTTCAAGATACATGGTTTAATTAAGTGTTTTTCTCCAGCTCATAAAGAGCTCAAGGGTTTTTTCTTTTGCAGGTTTATCTAAGAAATTGTCAAAAGTATTCCAGATTGTAAAAACAAAACAAGAAAAAAAATCACAACTAATCTGTGTTCTTACTGGTATGCTAATGCCTAGATTTTAAATCATTTCAAGAGTTGTGATTGGGTACGTTGCTGTCAGGTGATCACAGGAACTAATGCTATAATAGCTTGTAGTTTTAATTAATAAGTGCAGGATACATTGTAGCAGTGACAGAAGCTCCCTTATTAGCAGAGCTCAAACCCATCAGCCGAGTTAGAATTGAAGGGTAAGAACTGTGATGTCACACTGTAGGCATCATGAAATATTACAAGGTAGTGGTCTGTTGGGACTTAATTTAGTGATAAAAATACGCATTTGTTTCTCTTTTGGACATCTGACAGCAATGAGATCTAAACATGGGGTTAACGAATTTTTATGCTCAGGGTGACAGGAAGGGCTTGGTTTTGCTGACATGATTTTAGCCTAAAGGGGGAATTGTAAAGGATGGTCTGTGTTTATCTCTCATTTCTGTTAAACTCATTATAGCCTTTGTTGAGGTAAGGATTTTCACCTGCATTCCTCCTCCTTCACCTCACCCGAGTTGGTTGATGGAAAGAGACCGGAAGGAGACAATACCTTAAATTTAAATATTTATTTTACCAAAAGCAGAGGGAAAACACCGGTTATTACAAAGATAAAACCAAATGCATTTGGGAGACAATCCTCAAATAAAATGTGGGAAAACACATCACCTCAAAGTGTCAGCAAAGTGCCCCAAAGATTGTCTGAGGAAACAAAGGATGTTCTCTGGTTTTAATGCTTAGGTCCCCTCCCCTCCTTCAGAGGATGTCCCTCTTCTCTGGAGGTCAAAGGGCAACTTCTTCCCCCTTCGTGCCTGGCACCGTGGCTCAAATCCAGGGCTTCTAACACATATCTCTCTTTCCAGATAAACTAAACAACTACTTGTTAAAGCTTTTTAAATGGTGTCTAAATATAAAATGGTGATAAACACAAATCAGATTAAGATATAATAATCAAATGTTAAATAAAGCATAGGAGAATTCTTCTATTCCACAACATTTAGATTATGTGGAGAACTGCTGCTCTTCTTATGATTAAATGCTGTTTAAGTGAAAGCTTGGTTTTGTCTAATTCCACACCTTATAACGCGTTTTATTCAAAGGGACCTTACAAAGGTGCAAACATTTAAAGATTGTATAAATACCAAATGGTAGTGCAGTTCGAACGGTAAAATATAAACAAACTTGGATATATACTCAGTGGCTTTATTAAATATAACAGCAGGTAAGATTATACAGCAAACCCTGATTAAACGTCAGATGAAGTTTATTGTCACTTAATAACTTCAATGTTAACACCCAAATCATTGTTACTTTGGCTTTGATGTATGCATCTCCTCAGACACCTTTTTTTCTTCAATTCTGATGAAGTTGGGACGTTGTGTAAAACATAGATAAAAACAGAATACAATGATTTGCAAATCCTTTTCATCCTATATTCAATTGAATACACTACAAAGACAAGATATTTAATGTTGATGGTCTGCCAAAAACGGATCGGGCACGCCACCACGAGGGAGCGCGCACAGGTGTGAGTGGTATTAAAGTGTGCCTCCTCTGCGCCCTGGGGGTTTGGAAAGGAGGTTAGGAGGCAGCGCCTGAGGGGGCAGCCACTGTCCCCATGGTGTTAATCTGTGGTACACATCACCCTGGTGATCATCCAGGGAGAGGAATGTGATGGAAAGAAAACTTATGGCTCTCCAGCGGAAGCATAAATAACACTGCTGTTTTTGAAAGCTCACGATAAAGTTGATCTAAGATTACAGTTTAATTATGGAGTGAAATTAAATATCCAAGAGAAATCATGATGCAGTGTGGCTTCAATTCCCCATTTCACAATCTGTGTCACCAGTTTCCCCTGTCTCCTAAACAAGTGTATATGGTACGCATGGCATGCGTGAGGGACCGCACATTTTCCCGTCAAGTTTGTTTTATAGATCACAAACTTTGCGTCGAAAGTGATGTACGCAAGTTTCAGGCCCCGTTTTGTGCGTATGCCAGTTTTATAAATGAGACCCCAGATCTTTTCCACATGGGTTGCATCACAGCATGTATAAAGGGGACCTATTATATTTCCTTGAACAAGTAAGGATAGGTCTGTGGGCTATACAAAATGTTCATTACATTTAATACACAAAATCATTTCCAGATATTGAGATTTCACCTGATCAGTTCTGCCTGTTTTAAGCTCATTTCAGAATGAGCGGTTTTAGGGCTACGTCACTATTATACAAATAAGCTGCTGTTGGCCACGCCCCCCAACTCAGTGTCCCATCTCAAAACATAAAGATCCTCTCTGAAGGATTAAACGCTGCGGATCTGACCCATATTTATATCGTTATTAATTCAAACTTTGAGGATTTTGACTTTGGGACAGGGGCACTTAGCGGTTTCAAACCGACATTTGTCGAATCGGACACTAGCAATCAGCAGGTCCAAACCTGAAAAGTGTCCAGACGACCGTCTGGTAAATATCCGCTTTATTTTTTTTCCAACTTTTCTTTTATTACCATAGTTGTAATGTTAGTTTAGACAAACCTGCCATGAATTTAACAGGGACACGTTTTTGGGACAGGTGAGCTGTTCAAACTACAACTTTCTTTGGCAATTTCACAGGGACATTATCATCAAAAAAAATAAAATTAAGTCACACAGCTCTGTCCTTCGTGACTGGGAGGACATGCATGTACACGTGTTCTATATTGCAGCCGACAACAGAACATTTTTCTTTTCCAGCAGACATTGTTCAGCGATAAAACCAGGAGAACAAACGCGACGGTCTTCCTGGAATGAAGTGGGCAGAGCTCCACTTGGGCTGCTAGTTGAGGGGCTGGGTTCGGCTTGGACAGAAATGTGTATTGAACATTTGTGGAAATACGTAACAATGGGATGCAACATTTAATGGCCAAATAAAGGACAATCCATATTTTACTGGATAGGTGGCAACCCTACCCTCATCATCAGAACAGAAGCTGGCAAACTTCTTCTTCCCTTTTAAACTCTGGAACAGGAACTTCAGCCACATTTTTCTTTATATAAAAATGCCATTTTTGTATTTAGTTGGACTACCAGAGTCAGATTTAAAAACAGCTAGCTATAATGCCAATGTACTTGAGTTACGTCAAGTTGCTTATATTTGCTGAACAACTAACTTTGAATAAATATGTCTGTAATTGCAGCAAACAATTGGAAAACAAGTGGCTGATATAAGTCATCTGTAAACCTACTCCATCAAAAACACTAGATAGCAGAAGGTCCTGGGTTATTCAGGTTTTCATTTAAAAAACACCTGATATGATGTTTATTTGAGTCCAGGGGTGGAAATTAGCACCCGCCACCCGCCAAATGCGGGTAAATATTTGAAGTGGCGGGTGAATTTGATCAACACACACGCCACTGTGGCGGGTTGGCAATTTGAACAGAAAAGGTGTTATTTGTCCTCCTGACATATAGGGGGCAGTAATGTGCTCGAGTTGCTGCTGTTACGTCGTGCCGCGTTCCCTCATCAGATACGGAGCTGTGTGAAGCTGTTCACACAGCTCTCAGAGCTACGGTTCCCCTGCGTCTCCGCGTGTTCATGTTCAACGCTCGTAACCGCCTCGCTGTGCTCGCGCTGCAAGGGAACTACGGAGACCGTGAAAGGTCAAACAACTTGTTTTGGCGAAGTTAACCCACTGTTTTGCTATCGTGATAGACAGACAGACAGACTCTGTTATGGACAATATAGACTGTGTGGACAAAAACAATTAATAATTAAAATAAATAATGACTTATCTATTAACAGAATTGTTTAGAGGGGCAAATATTTCACATTAAAAAAAACATTCTTTTAGGAATAAAATGTGCTAATATTATCATAATACAGAGGAATAAACACAGTTAAGGAGTTGGTAAATTTTTGTCCCATGTTTTAGAGGGGGAACCGATTATTTCAGACGGCTGAAATATTTGGTTCCC
>NC_051450.1:5092637-5099644 GCF_001649575.2 Kryptolebias marmoratus | reverse complement strand
GATCCACTACAGATTACATGCAGTCTAACACCAATTAGGTGTTGTGATGAGAAGCTATTTTATTTTCTGTTTTTCAAGAGTAGTCAGCTTGTAGGGCACCACAACTGCTTCCACCCGCGTCAATCATCATCATCATATGAAATAACTTTTTGTCACAACAAAAAATAGTGGCTGGTAAAAAAATTTTAATTTCCACCCCTGTTTGAGTCTAATGAACAAATCTGTTTTTAATTTAGTTCAGTAAAAAAAAAAAGACTGGTGATAACTATTGAATTTGCAGACATTCATTTTTTTACAATTACTTTATTGTTTTTATAGCATCACAAAATGGAATTTTTAATTTATTTTATGTACTTTTATTTAGCCAGGTAATCTCACTGCAACCAGTAGTCTAATTTACAAGAGAGACCTGTAACACAGAAAATCAGTTACATAAAAATGACAACACAATAATCATAAAACATTATCTTGACATTTAAAAGTGAGCAGAGTTTAAACAAAACCTAAAAACAAGAACAGGTTTGAAATTAGTTTTTTCCATTTTCCTTAAAATGTGTTTAAATTGTTCCAGAGGAATCAAACTGGATAATTTTAGCTCTTGCTGTAGTGTATTTCAGGAAGATGGAGCAGAATAAGAGAAGGCCCTTTTTTGTGTAAACTGAGGGGACATTGAAAGAAATAAAATCGTACGAGCACAAGCTGTGACTGTACTATATTTGTTACATCTTAGACTACAAATAATGAGGCATAAGGCTTAGGACAGATTTATAAATTTAAGTATACCAGTGTAGAAATCTCTGGGTGACAAGGCGGAGCTTGACAGGATTCAGAACTCGCAGACTCAGACAAAGTTTTAAGATGTTTATTGTCTTTGGACCAATAGATGGATTATTGTCCCATGACTGGGCACTCACGTGCCAGGAAGCGAGACCAAAACAGGTAAGTCTGTTGTGGGCTGTTGTTCGGGTGCAGACAGGAATGTCTGAAAGGGGCTTGGGCGAGAGAGAGAGTCCAAGTATAGGCAAGGGATCAAAACCAGTGAGTCCAGGAAAAACAGCCAAATCCAAAAAGGGATAATCCAAATAGCAAAGTCCAGCAAAGAGTAGCGAGGTCGGTTACCATGAAGCAGAGTCCAGAGAGGTGTCCAATAAGGGGCAGGCAAGGCTCGTGGGTCGTGGGCCAGGCAAGGGTTGGAACACATGGAATCAGGCAAGAGCTGTGGAAGTACAGTGGACATGTACTAGGTAATACCGTTCAATAACCTGGCAACTGTAGGCTGTGAGCTGTGGGTATATATATACTGGTGAGAACAGGTGAAACATATGGCTGTGATTATGTCGGCACGGAAACATGGGCGTGGCATGGAACTGTGAGACTGTGGAAAAATACTAGGCTGTGGCATGACTAGGAGCAAGAGGCCTGACAGGAACAGAGGAAGCTGTGACAGTGGGTAGGTTAGGCTTGATACTGGGTAGTTGTAAGAGCATTACTATTAAACATTTTTGTGTGACTGAGGGAACCTTTCAGCATAACACCAGGTAGACAAAACCCACAGACAATACATGTGGCTTGAATAATCAAAGAGAACACCATTTACATTTGGGAGCAGTCTGCAACAGTTACTGCCATAAAAGTTGTTGCTCAGCTTGGAGTTGTAAATAGTGTGCTGACTGTGTCTTACTTTCCAATAGCATAGCTACTGAGGCTTCATGTTGTGAGAACGCAGGAGAGCACAGGATATACCTTAACAGGAAAGAGGCAACTTTTGGGCACCCTTGTTACTCACACAGACAGTTTGGAGTTAAAGGGATTTCAACATGAATATGTTCAGAATTGCTGTTCATCTTTGTCCTTTTCTTTCACTCTGTAACTTCAATAAAAACACAAGTGTTTATGAAGAAACAGGGCCTGGCTGGTTCCTGTGTCCATCTATGATCCTATATGGCTCCACTCTTTGTTTACAGCTAAATATGGTTCAACTCTTCGTTTGCAGCTAACACACTAACAAGAATTATTATTATTATTATTATTATTATTAGGGTTCCAAGCCCGCGGAAGCAAGCGGACTCTGTTTGGCCGAACGACTTGAAATTTGGTACTCTGTTCAGACCTAGCCTAACTACAAACCCCAAGAAATATCGCTTAAATTTGAGCACCCACTTGTGGTTAATAAAGAAAAACATATAAATGCCAACCAACATACCTGGTTTCTATTTTGTTTTGAACAAAGTTTTAGACTATGGTGGATTGGAAAATTTGGGCAAACAAAGCACATAATACTGGTTATCTGTGAATATTTTGAGATTTGTTTCTGGCATTATTGATTTTTAACAAATTTCTGAATATATTTCAGTAATACCAGCACAGCTATGACCAAGGTTAACAATTTCTTGTACAAAATCTGTTGAGTGTGGAGATTTCCTAAAGTGCAAACATTATTCCACATATACACATGGTGATGTGGGAATATTTGGGAAATTTTATAATAAAGTTTCAATTTTTTATAATTTTTTGTGTATTGGCTGGACATCACAAAAATGACGTTTTCCATTTTTCATAAAGAATGTGTTCGATCCAGTAACATAGAAATAAAAAAATATTATTCCACATGTAGGCATGGTCATTAGAGAATATTTTGGTGATTTTTGGAAGAGTTATGGATTTTTTATGAATATTTTTTTGGCTCATTGTGGTATAACATTACAGTTAACATTTTTTTACTGAAACAGCATTGAAACTAGGGACATGGAGATAAATGCATATTATTACAGAAACTTCATCATCTGAGAATATTTTGGTATTGTTTTTATGTACTCTTGATTTTTTATGAATTTAATTACGTGACCAAGTGTGCCATAAAATCGCATTGAACAATTTTCTATTGAAAATGCATTTTATCTAGGGACCTGGAGATAAATGCATATTATTACAGATGTAGACTTGATCATCTGAGAATATTTTTGTATTTTTCAAATGAATACTGATTTTTTTATGAATTTATTTCTTTCACCCTGTGTGATATCAAATGGCAGTTAGCTTTTCCTCCCCAAGCTTTCTTCACAAATAATACCGTTGCGTCTTATGAAGCGCCTTTGAGTACGCACCGTCCTGGCGAGTTTCGACTTGGCCCGCTTGCCGAGAGAGGCGGCGAAGCCATGCCGGCGAGACGTCGGGATCCGAGCATGCGGAAAGGGGCGGAGCATGGAGGCTTTGAACCCATTGATAACTGCTTGCAGTTATTATTATTATTATTATTATTAAGTGTAAAATTGGTAAAAAAATAACACATTAAACTTTTGTTGTTTTTATTTAAAATTCAGAATTTACTGCCTGTAGTGATTCTGCTTTAATTTATTGGTAATTTTAATGTCTGATCAGTTCAAGATTAACTTGGACAAAAATAGTAAAAAAAAAAAAGCAAAAAACAAAAAAAAAAAAAAACCAAACCAAACAGATGTCACCATAAAATACAGAAAATACAAAAGAATAAAAAAATGAAAAAGTTGGCTAGTCAAGATAATCACCATAATCAACATTACCATTGACTGGATAATCATGTTCATCACAGTAATCAACTTCATCGTTGATTGGCTAGTCAAGATAATCACCATAATCAACATCATCATGATAGTCAAGATAATTATCATAATCAACATCATCATTGACTGGATAGTCAAGATAATCATCATAATCAACATCATCATTGACTGGATAATCAAGACCATCATCGTACTCAACATCATCATTGACTGGATAATCAAGATCATCATCGTACTCAACATCATCATTGACTGGATAATCAAGATCATCATCGTACTCAACATCATCATTGACTGGATAATCAAGATCATCATCGTACTCAACATCATCATTGACTGGATAATCAAGATCATCATCGTACTCAACATCATCATTGACTGGATAATCAAGATCATCAATGTCATCATTGGTTGGATAGTCAAGATTAACAAGGTGTTTAGTGGTTGAATAGTTAACACCTTTGGGCTCATTGCCAGTCAGCTCAAACGCTCCTGAATTTGATCCCATGTCTGGTTTCAACCTACAGAAAAAGGACAGAAGAACAGAGGTGATAAATTCATGTTTTCAAACTCTTTTCATCAGCTATCAGTCAGTGATGTATGGAGGGAAAATCTTGTCATAAGTCGAGAGCACACATATTCGATTTGCAAGCAGGAATTTATCTCTTGCTTTCAAAATTCTTTAATGCTTGCACTCAAAACTTCTGCTCTCTTTCAAATATTCTCTTTTCTCTCTCAAATCTTTGTGTTTGCACTCAGATTTTCTCCTTGCGTGCAAAACTTCTCTCTCTCTCTCTCTCACGGATCGGATCTGTGCTTGCAAACCTATCTGCTTGCTCACGGATTTTGTCTGCTCTCTCGGATCCGAGCACCGTCGCCTAGCAACTGTTCCAGCCAATAGAAGGACAGTGTTCCTCTGGACGGGAGAGACTACTCTGGGGTGCATTTGTTTCCTTCTAGTGGGTGTGCTGGTGCGACTGCATACCCAGCACACTGATTGGAAGCAGTAGTTCTATCCAAGTTATCCCGCAAAATGGATCAGCACCAACAAAACTCTAAAATAAGTACAAATTTCACGGCTAGTAACTGCAGATTATTTCACACAACTGTTTAATTTTGCCTTAGTTTATATGAGTTTATTCATTTATCATCACGACGCCCTTACACCAGCCCAAGTGAAGCAGAGAAACACTACTTCCGGTTTCTGCTCCGCGTAAACCGTGTTAGGGGGTCAGCCTGTAGCTAATTGTAGAATGTAATCACAAGATAATAGCAGCTTTGTGACATCAGAACTGAGTTTTCTCAGTTAATTCACCTCCCTTTTTTGTGTTTTTTGCAGTAATTGAGGTTAAATCCAACAGCAGTTATAAGTTATATTCCATCCATCCTTTCATCTTCTAAACCGCTTATCCTTGCAGGGTCGGGGTGCTGCTGCCCAGCTGATGCTAATCAGCTATAGCATGACTCAATCAAGCTGTCCTTAAGGTGAGTTTAGCTGTTCTCGAGAATCAAGATAAATCTATATTAGAATCCCGTTTTCAGAAGTGTTTATTTTGCAGCATAGAGTGTTCAGTAGTTTACTGTAAAATTATATAAAACTATTAGCATAAACAATACGGCTTGCTAGCATCAGTGTAGCTTGTTAGCATCAGTGTAGCTTTGTGATTGAACTGCTGCTGTGTATTACTGCGTTCACACAGAACAGTGACCTCCATCTATTTAATGAAAAGAAGAGAATCTGTGTTTAGGTTTTTGTTGGGTGATTGCAGCTGTTGCTGGTTTATAATCTGATCCTGTCGCATCAGGAGCTACAAACTGACTCAAAGCTAAGTTTTAGTGAAGCTGTGGTCTGTTTCTAGGCTGCTTAGTTTTTTCTATCCCAGATCAAACCAACTGATTAAAGCTGCATATGAACATTTTGTCTTCATACAAATAAATATTTTACAGAGCAATTAAAATATTATTAAAATGTTATTTCTGACATCTGATTGTCTAAAAGACAACAGCAGCTGATTCCCAGTCGTCTGTGTGGTCACTTCTATTTCAGTCAAAACTTATTGTAGAAAATGTATTAGTCAGTAGGACAGAGTTTAACCTCCAACCAGATATTTTACAGATACAGGGAGACCTTATTTTAAAATAAAGCTAACTCAAACTGAATTGCGTATTATCAATGTAAGTTATTGTAAAATGTGCTGAGCTGTGCTTTAATTAAAGGTAACTAATTGGCTAATTAGTGTCACATTGGTAAGCAACTTATCAAATGTATTTAATATCAGTTTATATATTGTTTTCAGGAAATTCTAGATGCTTCCAATATTCTTTTGATTATTTTAGCATGTATAATATTTATTTTCAAGTGGGAATAAATGCTGGGATTTTGTGCAATGAAATTAATGCATAATTATTAACTTATTGATGTACATTTTCACCTTTGTTTTTGAGATATGGAGAAAATGCAGGACTTGGTGTCTATCAGTCATTAATTCTCCTTCAGCCTCATCTTCCGGCTTCAGTTCCTGTTCTAGACCTTTGTTGGATCCAGCAGCTTTTCTATTTCTGGTAATGTCTGCTGTTTTGAAAAACAAATGTATTTGTAAAGCTGCATACAGATTCATTAAATTTTTTTAACAGTGATTTTGTTAATGCTTTAGCTTTAGATGAGTTTATAAATGAAGTTCACATTATCTGTCTCAACATTTTCTGTCTGTATTGCTAACATTCAGATATTTCTGTGCTTGTGTTTTGCAGAGAAAAGGTTGAAGCTTTTCACCAGTGTCCCAGTCTACCAGGCTGCTACACATCCTTTGCCTTTAAACTTCAACTATTATCAAGTCCTTTTTGATCAAGAAAAATATGAAAGCAAATATTCTAAATAAATCAAACATTTTTAATAAAGTCTTTGATTTGTTTTTTATAATGTAGACACGGTTTGGAGCTCTTTATAAAAAAACTTTTCTGGCTGTGAAAATTCCTACATTTCAAGCCCTCGTTGACTATTCTTGCTAATTGGCATCAAAGCACCATGGCTAAGGTGGAGTATGTATACCTTTAATGCCTAGTGATGCAGATACTATATGTACCAAGTATCATATTGTTTTCATCTAATGATCAGAGTTATGCCCAACTACTTACTTTCATATTAAAACATTTAGATTCATAGTTTGTGGAACAGTCTGTACTAGATGTAGGATGCTACAGTTCTGCTTTGTGTTTGGGTCCACCACTCTGTGGACCATCAGGGTGGATGATGAAATATGAGGATAACTTTAAGTGTGAAGATCTACATCTCGTGATTTGGCATTTCATATACTTTAAAATCTGTAAGAAAATTCTATTAGCATCAGATTCTCATCTCAGCTTTAAAATAAAAATTGCAGTGAGTCTGAGGTGTCCCATGAAAACCCAAAGGGAGCTTTTGTATTTTACCATTTGCTTCATCCCTGATATTTTATTCTACACCTCCAG
>NC_051450.1:5089175-5092504 GCF_001649575.2 Kryptolebias marmoratus | reverse complement strand
CTGTGCCTGTTTCGACGGGATCACATCAGGTGTTTGATCTTTTTGAGGAGGTGGGTGTCAACCGGCAGCCCTTCGTGGTAGGATTTACAGGAAGAATGATGATCCATGCAGAGTCAGGTGGAAGTCAGAACAAGTTTTATTCTGGTGCTGTACCATCCAGCCTACCAGCATCAGGCAACAACAAAAGAACCCCTCACAAGACATAATTACAGCCTTAAATAGTCA
Source organism: Kryptolebias marmoratus (assembly GCF_001649575.2). Classification (NCBI taxonomy): domain Eukaryota; kingdom Metazoa; phylum Chordata; class Actinopteri; order Cyprinodontiformes; family Rivulidae; genus Kryptolebias; species Kryptolebias marmoratus. The sequence continues at coordinate 5,092,279 of NC_051450.1, read as the reverse complement.
CAGCTGATAGTGGACTAAACCATTCCTCACAGGGACATTTACCAATTTACTACTTCCATCTGTAAAATACATTTTATTAAAATACCTCTGTATTCCCAGTTAATTTTTATAAATATTTTATATTTTAAACCTACACCTAAGTATCATAAAACACCATAAAACATTGTGCAAACCCTCCCACACACACTTTTCCATGGCCTCTCCCAGAACCTATAAATCGTGTGGGAAAGTATTTGTCCAAACACCCTGGAGAGGACACAGAAAAGACAGGTGAGTTGTTGACGTTTAGCACCACTACACTTCTCCTGCACTCACACTTAACATGTTTTACACAAACATTTGCTTAAGTTTCTAAACAGTAGACCTTATTTCCTCTGACTAACAATTCTTTTCTTCTCACAGACAACCACCTCACTTCTTAATGAGGAGCAGCTGTGCAGAGCCTGGAACAAAAGGCTACATGCTAATTATTAAAATTCTCAATAAATAGTTAAAACTTCTTGTGTGCAAATGGTTCTTTATGTGCAAATTCATGCTTAAAGTGCAGTGCTAAACAAGGTGCTTGTTAAAGTGCTAGTTAAAGTGCAAAGGTGCTCTTAAAGTGCTATACAGTTTACGTTTATAAAAAAATAGTCCCAGTAATGAAGACCTCTTCATTACAAAGCTAAAAACATGCATTTATTTTTACCTCAAATTCAATAAATACATTGGAACGGCTGGAACGGTTGCTAGGCAATGGTGCTCGGATCCGAGAGAGCAAACAAAATCCGTTTGCAAGCAGACAGGTTTGCAAGCGTAGATCCGATCTGTGTGAGATAGAGAGAGGTTTTTTGGGCGAGAAGAAAATCTGAGCACAAACACAAAGATTTGAGAGAGAAAAGAGAATATTTGAAAGAGAGCAGAAGTTTTGAGTTCAAGCCTTAAAAGTTTGAAAGCAAGAGATGAAATCCTGCTTGCAAATAGAATTTGTGCGCTCTCGACTTATGACAAGACTTTCCCTCCATAGTGATGCACCACATTCAGTAGAAAGAGCCAGTGACTTTTAACATTAAGTCTGTTTCTTCTGCAGGTTTCTCTGAAGTTCACAGAGGAAACAAACTGCTGAGTCAACCGAGTCATGAAAGCTTCATTACTGCTCAAACAGTATTGTGATGGCTTTACTGATGTTACATGTCAACTGTTACATGATAACCTCTGTGTGTTGATGAACATCTCATCTGTTTCTGAAATTTCAGCTGACTAATAAACATGGAGGCTGTCAATGAAAAGATTTTGATGAAAAAAATGACAAAAGGACAGCTGGACAAATGTAATGAGTGGACTTCAGCAGAGCTTCTGCTCTGTATGAAGACCTCATGGGTAGTAAATGAAATGATGCTTTCTGTAACGTAAGACAGTGATGTGCAGGCTTCAGTCAAACTAGTGGTTGATGTATGAGGACCACCATTTCTATACATGTTGGAAAGGTGTCACCTTTATTTTCTGCAGACATAAACACAACAAGAGTCATCTTCACATCAACACAAACACATGAACACAACCACCTTCTGGCTGATCTGACTGGCTGATTGTTGTTTCTGTCTTTGTGTTCAATCATGAATCCTGTCACCATTCTTCTTTCACAACTTCCCTGAGGAATGCAGCCACTGGGAAGCTGCAGGTTTACAGGAAACACCGGATCTTTGCTTTGATACTAACTGGGTTTAGTACAATACTGCTGACGGCAGCCTGGACAGACTCTAACCATCTACTGACCTCACAGTCTCCAGTTTGTAGTCTGGACTCTTCACAAGATTCAGCAGCTGCTGAATATCTGATTCCTGCAGGTTGTTCTCACTCAGGTCTATTTCTTTTAGATGGGAGGGATTGGATTTCAGAGATGAGACTATAGACGCACAGCTGATCTCTGACAGACTGCAGCTTCTTAATCTGAACAAAAAAAAAAAAAGAGCTGAAGCCAACAGGAGGCAGGTTAAAACAGATATATAAACAAAAAGATGTAAACATATAAAATCAATTTTACTGGATATAAGAGTAACTCAAACATAATGAACCAATGTATATTTTTTAAACTAGTAGCTTATTTGAAGGTTAAAGCAAATGTTAAACTTGTTATTGTTAAAAAAAAGATTTATAAAGACATTTGAAAAGACAAAATATATAAAAAAAACACTTGATCAGAATAATTTGTTTGAAATAAATGGAACATTTACAAATATGGTAGAGGAAATAATTTTTTGATCTATATTGATTTTGAAAGTTTGCCCACTTACAAAGAAATGAACAGTTTCAACATTTGTTTTATTTTTATTTTGCTGGAGAGACAAAATATAAGCCAGAATAAAATATATTACATAATAGTTACAAATTGTTTTGCAAATCATTGAAGGATATAAGTACTTATTCTCCTACAATGCAGCCAGAATTCTGGTTTCCACAGATTGTTTATGCCCCCATGTAGCACAAAGATTACAAATAAAAAGACAATCAATGAAATAATTACTTATGATCTCAACTTCTAATGTGTATAAAGCAGTGGCGGGCGGTGCATTTCACACTTAGGCCTTCAGTGATGTCCAACTTAGTTAATAAATACCTTTCATTATGCCAGCATTTATAATACCAGGATTGGAGAGTAGTTAGAAACACACTTAACCCCATACTACGCTGCGGCCCGCCCACGGGCCATTTTACTGCCTTTTCTATTCAAATCTGTATAGTTTTTGCTACATTTATTGTTTTTATAAACTTAAATTTCAAAATAGCGGCGTTTTGGCGCCACTTTTGATTGACGTTTCGTCTGACCAACTGGGTTGCTCTCTGCCCCCCCTAGAGCCCCTCTAATTTCCCATGCGTAAAGTCATGAAAGTCTCCTCCCCTCATTTGCAAGCATATAGCTCCAGTCAGTCAGCCCCCAAGCCGGTTCTGACACCACAGGCCGGTAGCCAGTGAAATTCCGGTCATGTGATTTTTCTGGGAGGGGGGTCGGAACTTTTTATCTCTCCCAAATTAGTCTTAGTTAGTCTTACCATCTAACATAGAGGCTGCTTCATGCGTCCTGCGCGTAAATGCGGTGAAGACTGTTTTTTGGACATTTTTTCGAC